>NC_138554.1:141805571-142049428 GCF_964273705.1 Natrix helvetica | reverse complement strand
ATTTCCTCCCTCCCATCCACAGTCTCTTTGATGGGCCTCTTTCTCCACTTAGTTCATTCACTACATAACAGATTCATTTATAATTTTTTCTTTCCATCTTAAATTTTGAAGACCTTCACTTAATCCAATTGGCTTCACAGAGCCTCGTAGCACTCTCTAAGTGGTTTGCAAATGTCAGCATATTTCCCACCATAATCTGGGTTCCCATTTCACTGTCCTCAAAAGGACGGGAGCCTGAGTCAGCCTTGAAATGGTCAGGATCGAACTCCTGACAGCAGGCAGAGTTTGCCTGCAATGCTGCGTTCTAACCGCTGCACCACCGGGATGTCCTAATAATGATTTTCTTCCTTCCTTCATGTGTGATGATGGCTCAGCGGTTAAGACACTGGGCTTGTCGGCTGGAACGCCATCAGCCCAGGTTCGAGACCCGAGCGCCACAAAATGGGATGAGCTCCCATCTCGACCTCAGCTCCTACCAACTTAACAGTTTGAAAGCATGAAATTGTGAGTAGATAAATAGGTACCACCTAGATGGAAAGGTAACAGTGATGATCCACATGACCACAGAAACATCTTGGGACAGCGCTGGTTCAGTGGTCTCAAAATAGAGATGAGCAACGTTCCTGAGAGTCGGACATGACTGGTGGAGTAAAATCCGCAGGGACGCTGTTACTGTACCTTCCCTCGTGCGCTCCCTTGGTGGCTCAAACAGAGAACTGGATTCAGGTGTGCTTTCCCGACCGTCAGACACCTTCCTTACTGTCCTTGCTCACCTTCTCTTTTGTCGGACAGGTGTTTTGTCTCGTAGAGATCCCCCTCACCATGTTCAGTAACTCCGTGGATGACCAGTATATCCGCTGCAGCCCTGCCAGGGAATTCAAGCTGCAGGAGTCAGGAAATATTCCTCTGGAGGAAAAATATAGTAAGACCTGGGAAAAGGCCAAGAGCCACTGGGACAGACTCGGCCAAAATGTCAGCAGCTTCAATCGTATTTATGGCATTGTGATTGTGGCCTACACAGTCGGAGATCCCATGTACAGTGATTTCAATACCGCTGCAAGAGGAGCTGGGAAATCCCAAAGCTCTTACGAGCAATATGCCTTCAAGGACTTCCACCTCCTCCTCACCAAAGCTCTTCAGACCAAGAAGAAGACATCCGATTGCTATGAGGTCTTCCGTGGGATAGAAGGGATCCGTTTCACCACCTCCGACAAGGCAGTAGTCCGCTTCGGACAGTTTGCTTCCTCCTCGTTGGACGAAAAGGTGGCCCAAGGATTTGGTGAGGACACCTTCTTCTCTATCAGGACCTGTTACGGAGTGCCCATTCATGACTTCTCATTCCACAAAAAGCAAAAGGAAGTTCTCATCCCACCCTATGAGAACTTCACTGTGGCCAACTACACAAAGACCCAAAAGGGGAACTTCATCCGGCTGGAGTCACTGAGTGTTTACAGCCGCTTCAACTGTGAAGTGTTGAAAGGTAAGAGGCTGGCAGAAGGAAGAACATGGGGTTCAGGGGTCGCCAGGGAGCATTGCAGCCATATCTGGGGTGGCTGCAAAACCGAATCAGTTCCAGGTGGACCAAATGCCTATGGAGATGATCGATCATCCAGTTCAGGAGTGTCAAACTCACAGCCCACAGGCCAGGTGCATCACATTCCTGCCACGGCCACCTCCGGTTTAGTGGAGGGGGGGGAGTCACAATATGTTACATGGCAACAACATGACGATGCGAGTTTGACACCCGTGATCCAGGCCGCCATTGTCTGAAAGCTATTTTTTTCTTTGAAAGTGTTTCACTTCTCATCCAAGAAGCTTCTTGTATTCTCTCGGCTGAGAAGCAAAACATTTTCCCCAAGAAAGTCCAGTTGCCTTTTGGGGGGAAAATACAACTTTTGTGTCTTCCAGATAGACCAGGGGTCCCCAACTCATGGAGCGTGGCCCACTACTGAGCTGAGGGGAAAATGGGCGAGGGCAGTGGTGAAATCTAATTTATTTTGCCACTGGTTCTATGGGCATCACATGGAGGGGGGGCAACTTTTTTTCACTTTTTAAAGTATTCTTCTCCTGCTGGTTCACAGCTGAGCTGCGCAATCTTCAGAAGCTTTTTTTTTTACTACTGGTTTACAGAACCACCGAAAATTGTTCCTACTGATTCGGTCGAACAGGGAGAATTTCACTCCTGAGCAAGCACATGGACGTGAAGCTCCAGTTGCGTGAACGGAGGGCGCTTGCGCTCGCTCACAAAGCTCCATTCATATCAGCGGAGTTTCTTGTGTAAGTGGAGCATCGCGCGAAGCTCCATTTGCACGAGTGAAGGTGCGCGTGTGAGCAGCACTCACACAAATGGAGCTGCACGCACGTGTGCGTACCTGCCATTCAGGGGTGGGTTCTGGCAACTGCTTCTGCTGGTGCACTCAGGGGTGCGCCCCCTGCGCATGGGCAGTGCAACTAAAATTGCTCTGTACATGTGCAGAAGCAAAGAAATAAGGTGGCGGCACCTACAGCACTGCCAGGAGGACCGGTTTGGGGGCGTGGCCGACCCGGCTGCCAAGCTACTAACGGGTCGGCCGAACCAGTCGCAACTGCTAGGAACCCACTACTGCTGCCACTCACTCACACACCAGGTGGAAAAGTTGAGGACCACCGAGACAAACCTTGTCTCACTGTGGCATGCCATGCCCACATCCCAATACCCTACCTGAAAGGTTGAACCCAGGGCCGGCGAGGGTCAGCAGCCGGATTGTTCTATGGGGCCCACAGCCTGAGAGTCGATGGGAGCATTTTGCCCTAGAGGAGTAAACAAGGAGAAGCACATTGAGCATTTTGCAATTGGGTGGTGAGGAAAGCCAGATCTTAGATTTAGGCAGGAAAAAGCTAGATTTGCTTCATGACCGCTCCTGATCCTCATCAACCTTAGAATAACTTTATTGTCACTTTGAATGTATGCTAATCATCAAACATTAAAATGAAATCACATTGCATACAGCTCTCAAAGGGTCTCCACCTCTTATACACACTGCATAAACATGGCAAGATAAATAGATAAGTAGATAGATAGATAGATAGATAGATAGATAGATAGATAGATAGATAGATAGATAGATAGATAGATAGATGATAGATAGATAGACAGATAGATAGATAGATACAAAACTATGCATATACCTACATATATTACATGACACAGAGAAACAACGCAGTCTAGTTCAGATGTATTCATGCACATGGCGAGAGAAACGAATCTTGTGAGTTTCCCACATGGATGGCCAAGGGAAAAAAGCTGTTACAGAATCGGGAAGTCCTGCTAGAAATACTTCGAAACCTCCTCCCAGAGGGGAGCGACAGAAACACACCGTAAATGGGGTGTTTGGGGTCACTAACAATGCTTTGAGCTCTAAGGACATTGCACTTATAAACTGAAATTCTGGCTTCAATTGTGGTCATAAGTCAAGGATTTCCTGTATTTGCTGACAAAAGCATTCTGGTCACAAAGGAAGCATCTCAGCAAAGGATAGAAGAGAATGTGGTTCCCCTCCCCCCCCAAAAAATTATCTAGTTTAGAAAAGATTTTTTTCAAAACTTTAAACCGAAATTTTCAGTTTGGATAGTTTAGAACTGCAACGCTCGCGGTCAGATTTAAATATCAAAAGCACAATTTTTCATAGTCATGCCTGAGCTGTAAAAATTCCACATTGGCGATAGGAAGGGCATCTGGCCACTAAAAACTCAGCTCCATTCAGGTGCCCCGACTCCACCTCGCAAGGGATTATGGGGTTATTAAACAACGACAGCAACATCTGACCTGAAAATGATTTTTTTTTTAGTTTTAAGCGTAATGCAACGCGTGGGAATAACGGCTTTACATACAATGTAAGACATTTTGTAACAAAGCTGTCACAGTCTAGAAAATCTTACATGATTCAGTTGTCTCAGCTACTAACTATCACAATTTTAACTCTAGTTTAACTTCCGGGCATCTCATCCCTTATTTAAAAAATTTCCAAGGAGGGGGGCATGTGTAAGCGCACCAACGTGCCTATCGTCAATTTTAATTTTTTTTCTCATTTTGCTTTTTCGAATGTGTAATTTTCGCTGGATGGATAAATAAATAAATCACTGCCACATTAATCTGTCCACTCTCTCACCCTATTTTTGTCTCCACAGATGCAGGTCTCTCCACTGCTATGGGGATGCCCTTCCTTCTGTGGGGTCTCCTTCTGACCTGGACCACCCTCTGGTCTCTAGGAAGCCTCTGACAACTGGGCCATCAAGGGAGAGAGCCTCCCTGGGAAGGAGGCCAGGTGCGACGTGCAAAATACCTTTGCAAGAAAGTAGCTTGTTTAACCCACTGAAATGACGAAGCACAAGGATTTTAGGCAAAAAAAAAGGTATTTGTTCAGGGAGGATGTAGAGACCAAGGAGGCTTCTATTGGATAGCAGATGATTGTATCAGAAATTGACAAATCGAGCAATAAAGGTCTTTGATGTACAACGAAAGCTTTGTTTTATTCGACTGCAGAAAACACAGACCTTCCCCCATTCCCCACCCTGTCCCACTGTAGGTTGAAACTGCTCCTTTCCCACCCAGCTTTGCTTCTTTATGGATGCTTTGCTGCTTTAATTGGGGAGTTTGAAAGGCAGCCCTATTGTTTGGTTGATCAAAAGGCTAGTTTTGGCCCACTGAAGTAAATGACTCTGACTTCAATTCTGCTCTGCTCTATTAATTCCAATTCTAATTCTGCTATTCTATTTAATTCTAACCTAGTCTAGTCTAATTCTACTATTGTACTTTATTCTGTTCTGTTTTTTTCTGTTCTGTTCTATTCTATTCTAATTTTTTACGATGCTCTACTCATTCTAATTCTAATTCTGCTATTTCATTTAATTCTAGCCTAGTCTATTCTATTCTAATTCTACTATTGTATTGGATCGTATAGTATGGTAGGGTAGGGTATGATATTGCACTGCATTGCAGTCTACTGTACTGTACTTTATTTTACTCTGCTCTGCTCTGCTCTGCTCTACTCTCTTTTATTAATTGTTCTTCCTGCTTGGTTTGAAAAGTGCTCCCTTCCTCCCCCAGCTGAGGACTTTCTCACCAGTTGGACGGATGCCAGCAGAATCGCTTCCTTGCTCCAACTTCCTGATGCTTCCCTCCCCCATCACTTTTCTCCTTGGACTGTGCCCATCCTGCCCCCATGGCATCGCCCAGGCATCCTCCTTAACCATTGGCAGCCACTCAGCCAGGGAGGGCCCCCAAAAAACACCTCTTAGCAAGCCACTTTGCACAATCCTTCCAAGCTCCAGGGATTCATGCAAGGATCAGATTGGCCTCCCCACCACGTCGTATGTTGGAGACCTGGGTGGGTTCGGGTGGAAGGAACACAAAGTTTTGTCCATATGAACTCTTTTTTAAAAAAAAAATCTACGCTTTGAATTGGCTGTTTCTATTGTTTTATGATGGGATCGCAAACTGCGCAGAGCAGCTTAGGCCAGATGGGTGGGAGTTTAGGCAAAAACATACTCTGACAATAACCGCTAGGTATCCTGGCCCTTCCGACACTACCTATCTCCAGCGGCTGCTTAAGGAGGAACAGTCCACCACTACAGTGCGGGTGGACAGATTCTGCGCGGCAGCCCTGGGGATCCATCGCAAACACGTGTCTTCTCCATTGTAGCAATGTTATATAACAACTGTGGCAAACCCTTTGCACTGCTTAATCACTTCCCTTTTAACATTAAACCTACAATGGGCCACACAGCTTAGGGATTGTAAGTATCCTATAGTGAGACCATGTCTAATTGACACTGGATTTTGTTATAGATTTCAGTTGTTATTTATCATTTTATACTAGACGTTTTAAGTGTATATATGCGGAGTGCTTTTTCCCCCCAAAGATTTTTTTTATTTTTTTAAATGCAAATGTACACATATTATAGAAACAAAGTGTTAACTGGAATTTCCCTTTTACATCCCTTCCTTTACATGATCCATTTCACATCATAACTTAATTTTCACTTTCAGACAAATTATTTTCTTCCATTATTTTCCATTTTTTTATACTCATTTTTTCTTAGTACGTAAACAATCTCTTCAATTGCCTCTTCAAAAATTGCACCAAATTATCATTTCATATTTCTCAATTGGTCTACTTTGCTATAAACAATATATAACCCCTAGTTACATTTAGACATAGAAAGCATTTCTTTCTATTTTTTCTACAATTAACAATATACTACACTTTCTTTATTTCTTAATTAGCTGCAGAACAATAACACTCATACTACTATTCCCTTTAATCTACTAATGCTACTCTTTTTCCCCTTCCTCTTTTATGCACTTTCTCTTGGGCTCTCACGAATCCCACGTTTAATCATTTTTCTTCCTCTCCCGCTTTCTCCTAACTTCTTCTTTTTCCTTTTCCTGTTTTTATGGTTGTAGTATCTTTTCTTCAGACTATTCATTTTTATTATTCTGGTACTTTTCCCCAGGGTTTTCCCTGTTCTCCTCCCTTCCTTACTACCTTGTGGTTTCTTTTTGGGAGGATCTCCCTCTTTCTCTGCTTTTCCTTTGTAACTGTAATTTTTACAGATTTTAAAATGTTGGGGTTATGCCACATTTACCATATTTTTCGGAGTATAAGGTGCACCGGAGTATAAGACGCTCCAAGATTTTGAAGAGGCAATATTTTTTTAAAGTAGGTAGGTAAATAGAGGGAATGAGAGGGAGAGAAAGAGAGATAAATACAGTGGGTAGGTAGGAAGAGAGAGAGAGTGAGAGTAAATAGATAAGTAGAGGGATAGAGAGAGAAAAATAGAAAGAGAGAGAGAGAAATACAGTAGATAATGGCGGGAGGGAGAGAGAGAGAAGGTAGGTTGGTATGTAGAGGGATAGAGAGAGAGAAATATATATATATGGAGAGAGATGAATACAGTAGATAGGGAGGGAAAGCGAGAGTAGCTAGATAGGTAGGTAGATAAAGGGATAGAAGAGAGAGAGAAAGAGAGAGAGAAATACAGTAGGTAGGTAGGGAGAGAGAGATCATGTAGGTAGGTAGGTAGGTAGGTAGGTAAAGGGAGAGAGAGAGAGAGAGAGGGAGAGAGAGAAATACAGTAGGTAGGTAGGAAGAGAGAGAGAGTAGATAGGTAGGTAGAGGGATAGAGAGAGAGAAAAAGAAAGAGAGAGAGAGAGAAATACAGTAGATAGGGGAGGGAGAGAATGAGAAGGTAGGTTGGTTATGTAGAGGGAGAGAGAGAGAGAGAGAGAGAAATTCAGCAGATAGGTAGAGAAAGTGAGAGTAGCTAGATAGGTAGGTAGATAAATGGATAGAAGAGAGAGAGAAAGAGAGAGAGAGAGAGAGAGAGAGAGAGAGATACAGTGTCGCAGCGAGCCTGCAACACACTCGTTGTCCGAGGTTCTTAGACTTTCCTTGTCGATAACTCCCGCAGGAGCGAATTTAAAGAGCCCCTCGTAAGGGTGGATTAGCCAATAAAAGACACCACACAAAAGATTCTCGGAGTGAGAGAGCAAGAAAATGCCCGGGATGATGTTGAATCCCCCGAACAGATCAAAGCAAACTCTTTTTATTAAGCAGTTTCATTAGGGCGGGGGGAATTACACGCATAAAGGAGTAGCATATAGAAATCACAGAAAAGCATGACTCATTGCATACGTAACAAAAGCTTAATGCTTCAAGGAAAAGGAAACTTATCCTAGAAATGAAACTGAACACTAATAGAGAAACGAAACCTAAATATGGCTAATAGATAGCTCTGTTACACACCAAATATTAAAACTAAGCAACATATATACATAGATAAACAATACATGGCAATTCTAAGGAAGCCTTAAAGGGTTATATTCTCTTGGCCTATTATATTAATAGCAAATGCTGAAGCCTGAGCCAGACTTGTATCCATATATATCAAACTTATATCCATAATACAGTAGGTTGGTAGGGAGAGAGTGTATGTAGTTAGGTAGGTAGGTAAAGGGAGAGAGAGAGAGAGAAATAGAGAGAGAGATAAATACAGTAGATAGGGAGGTGTTTCTGTTTCTGCTGGCATAGCACTTGATCAATGTAATTCTCATCAATCAGTTAAAAAGCTTCCCAAAAGGAAAAAAAAAGTTTTTGCACTCTGCAAACCCCCCAAAAACGGCCCGTTTTTCACAGAAACAGGTCCTTTTTTTTCCAAAAAAAGGCATGAATATCCGGGGGGGCTTGCAGAGTGCTCCGGGGAGGGCAAAATCAAGGAAAAGATGGCCCATTTTTCACAAAAACGGGCCTATTTTTTGGTAAAAGAAATTTGCCTGCATAGCCTTATGGAAGCTTCTAGAGTGCTGCTGGGGACTGGGAGGGCAAAAAAGAGCCCATTTTTTACTCCTTTCTGCCCTCTCCAGCCCCCCGGAGTTCTCTGAAAGCCTCCTACAAGCTATGCACGGCCATTTTGGTGAAGGTGCAGTGGTGCAAAATGTAAGGAAGCAAGCTGTGTTGGGTTTGCGCGGTGTCCGAAGGGCGCTTGTGAAAGTGGTCCAGTTTGGAGTGACCCGGTGTACCAGATGCGAAGGCCGTGCCCGGTCTACCCGTTGTGAAGATACCAGGTTTAGCGGGGCCCGGTCTACCAATTATGAAGACGCGGTCCGGTCTACCAGTTGTTAAGAGCCGGGTCTGCCAGGTGCGAAGACAGTACCCGGTCTACCCGTTGTGAAAATACCAGGTTTAGCGGGGCCCGGTCTATCAATTATGACGACATTGTCCGGTCTACCAGTTGTGAAGACCGAACCCAGTCTCTGAATGCGAAAGAATTACCTGGCCGTTACGATGCGACCTGTCTCCAATCATCCCTCCGTCCCTCTTTTCCTTCCTTCCTTCCTTTCTCCCTTCCTTCCTCCATCCGTCTGTCTCTTTCCTTCCTTCACTCCTACCTCCCTCTTAATTTCCCTTTTCTTCATTCCTCCCTGCCTCCTACTCCCTCCTTCCTTTTTTCTCTTTCTCTTTCTTTCCTTCCCTTACTCCTTCATCACTGCCTCCCTTTTCCACTTCCTTCCCACCAATGTTCCCTCTAAGCTGCACGCCTGTGCGGCCACGCAGGTAACAAGAAAACACTGCGCACAAGTTTCAAACTGCAGCGCAGGGTTTTTTTAATGTCTTTAAATGTGACTGAAAATGTCCCCCCTCACTCCCTTCTCTCTCTGCACTCTCTCCTCCATCTGGTTAATGGTGAAATCAAGGAAGACTCTGCCCAGAGATCGATGACGCTGCAGAAAGGAGAATTCCCATTGGTCCTCTGGGACTTCGTCGCTTCCTGGGAAAATGGGATTCGCTGGTTGTAGCTGCGTTTCTCTGCATATGCGTCCTCTGAAACTCCGTTCTGGGCTGGGCAGTTTTTCTGCAATGCCTTCGCTTTGGGGATAGAGGGAAGCAGCGGAGTTGGACTGTCTGAGCCAAAGGGGTCCACTGGATCTTGAGACTTGATTTTTGAGCAGGACCAATCCATTCCACTCTTTCCTTTCCCTTTCTGTCCTTCTTCTATCTTCCTTTCCTTTTCCTTTCCTTCTTTTCCTTTCTCCTTGCCTTTCTCCTTTCCTTTCTCCTTTCCTTTCCTTTCTCCTTTCTTTCTTTTCCATTTCCTTTCCTTTCTCCTTTCCTTTCCTTCTATTCCATTTCCTTTCCTTTCTCCTTTCCTTTCTCCTTTCCTTTCTCCTTTCCTTTCTCCTTTCCTTTCTCCTTTCCTTTCTCCTTTCCTTTCTCTTTTCTTTTCCTTCCTTTCCATTTCCTTTCCATTTCATTTCCTTTCTCTTTTCCTTTCCTTTCCTTCTATTCCATTTCCTTTCCTTTCTCCTTTCCTTTCTCCTTTCCTTTCTCCTTTCCTTTCTCCTTTCCTTTCCTTATTTTCCAATTCATTTCCTTTCTCCTTTCCTTTCCTTTCCTTTCCTTTTTCCTTTCCCTTTTCCTTTCCTTTTTCCTTTCCCTTTCCTTTCTCCTTTCCTTTCTCCTTTCCTTTCTCCTTTCCTTTCTCTTTTCCTTTCCTTTCCTTCTATTCCATTTCCTTTCCTTTCTCCTTTCCTTTCTCCTTTCCTTTCTCCTTTCCTTTCTCCTTTCCTTTCCTTTCTCCTTTCTTTCTTTTCCATTTCCTTTCCTTTCTCCTTTCCTTTCCTTCTATTCCATTTCCTTTCCTTTCTCCTTTCCTTTCTCCTTTCCTTTCTCCTTTCCTTTCTCCTTTCCTTTCTCTTTTCTTTTCCTTCCTTTCCATTTCCTTTCCATTTCATTTCCTTTCTCTTTTCCTTTCCTTTCCTTCTATTCCATTTCCTTTCCTTTCTCCTTTCCTTTCTCCTTTCCTTTCTCCTTTCCTTTCTCCTTTCCTTTCCTTATTTTCCAATTCATTTCCTTTCTCCTTTCCTTTCCTTTCCTTTCCTTTTTCCTTTCCCTTTCCTTTCTCCTTTCCTTTCTCTTTTCTTTTCCTTCCTTTCCATTTCCTTTCCATTTCATTTCCTTTCTCTTTTCCTTTCCTTTCCTTCTATTCCATTTCCTTTCCTTTCTCCTTTTCTTTCTCCTTTCCTTTCTCCTTTCCTTTCCTTCTTTTCCAATTCATTTCCTTTCTCCTTTCCTTTCCTTTCCTTTCCTTTTTCCTTTCCTTTTTCCTTTCCTTTCTCCTTTCCTTTCTCCTTTCCTTTCTCTTTTCCTTTCTCCTTTCCTTTCTCCTTTCCTTTCTCCTTTCCTTTCTCTTTTCCTTTCTCCTTTCCTTTCTCTTTTCCTTTCTCCTTTCCTTTCTCCTTTCCTTTCCTTCTTTTCCAATTCATTTCCTTTCTCCTTTCCTTTCCTTTCCTTTCCTTTTTCCTTTCCTTTTTCCTTTCCTTTTCCTTTCCTTTCTCTTTTCCTTTCTCCTTTCCTTTCTCCTTTCCTTTCTCTTTTCCTTTCTCCTTTCCTTTCTCCTTTCCTTTCTCCTTTCCTTTCTCTTTTCCTTTCTCTTTTCCTTTCTCCTTTCCTTTCTCCTTTCCTTTCCTTTTTCCTTTCCTTTTTCCTTTCCTTTTTCCTTTCCCTTCTCTTTTCCTTTCTCCTTTCCTTTCTCCTTTCCTTTCTCTTTTCCTTTCTCCTTTCCTTTCTCCTTTCCTTTCTCTTTTCCTTTCTCCTTTCCTTTCTCCTTTCCTTTCTCCTTTCCTTTCTCCTTTCCTTTCTCCTTTCCTTTCTCTTTTCCTTTCTCCTTTCCTTTCTCCTTTCCTTTCTCCTTTCCTTTCTCTTTTCCTTTCTCCTTTCCTTTCTCCTTTCCTTTCTCCTTTCCTTTCTCCTTTCCTTTCTCCTTTCCTTTCTCCTTTCTTCTTTCCTTTCCTTTCTCCTTTCCTTTCCTTTCTCCTTTCCTTCTTTTCCATTTCCTTTCCTTTTTGCTTTCCTTTCTCTTCTTTTCTATTTCCTTTCCTTTTTCCTTTCCTTTCATCTTTCCCATTCCTTCTTTTCTATTTCCTTTCCTTTTTCCTTTCCTTTCTCTTGTCCTTACCTTTCTTCTTTCCCATTTCCTTTCCTTCTTTTCCAATTCCTTTCCTTTTTCCTTTCCTTTTCTTCTTTCCCATTTCCTTTCCTTTCCCTCCCACTCCCTTTCCTTCCTTCCTTCCTGGGGGTCTGAGGGAGAGGGAGGGGACCCTTTCCTCCTTGCTCCCCTCCCCAACATCTGCTCTGATGGCAATTATGGTTAAAAAAAATTCAGGTGCTCAGGGATGAAAATGTGCTGCTCAAACACTATAATTTTCTGCACACTCTGAAAAAAAATTAGAGGGAACATTGCTTCCCACTCCTTTCCTCTTCTCCCTTTTTCCTGCGTTTCTAGGGGAAAATCCAGGAGAACTCAAGGACTTTTCTCACACACCCTTTCCTTCCTTCCTTCTTTCCCTTTCTCCTTCCTTTGCTTCTTTCCTCCCTCCGTCTGTCTCTTTCTTTCCTCCTGCCACCCCTTCCTTCTTTTTATTTTCTTTCATTCACCCTTCCCTCCCTCCTCTTCCTTCTTTCTCTTTCCCTTTCCTTCCTTCCTTTTTTCCTTTCTCTCCTTCCCTCCCTCCCTCCCTCCCTCCCTTCTTGCTCTTGCAAAGAGACTGCGCTTCCATTGCCCTTGGTCTCTGCGGCTCCTGCAGTGCCTGGGAAGTTGTGGGGCATGGGAGAGGTGGTGGGGATGGGCTGGGGAGCGTCCACTTGGATGCTTTTTAGAAACAGCCCACAAAATAAAATTAAGGGGGGAGAGAGAGAGAGCAGCTGTAACACCCCCTCATCTCCCGCTGGGCTTCAATGGGAACGCCGGGCTTCTGGATTCCCAAATAGTGCAATTCAGAAGGAAGCCCCTTACCCTGTATGGGGCTGACCTCTTTTGCCGCACAATCAGGAGGCTGTGAGATAAATCCTCGGTAGGGGCAGTTATTTCTCTCTCTGGGCAGAGTGAGTAATTATCTGCTGAACAAAACTCTGCACTGGTGACAGGAAGGGCATCCAGCCAGTAAAGACTCAGCTCCATTCAGTTGGCCCAGTTCCACCCTGATGTAAGGGATTATGGGGTCATTAAAAGACAAAAAAAGAGAATAGAGTTGGAAGGGACCTCTTAGGTTATCTAGTCCAACCCGCCGCCCAAACAGGAGGACCTACCTACATCTTTTCTGACGGATGGCAGTCCAGTCTCTTGAATGCTTCCAGCGATGAGGAATGGATGCCAAAGGAGGGACAACATGAAATGGGGATGGTGAACATCAGCATAGTTTCTGGATTTCTTTTCGGTAGTTGAACTGTTAGACTTAGAGACTTCGTAGCCTGCTGTGAGAGAGCGGCTGTTGGTGCTCCTAATAAAGGAAAGTGTAACTACAAAGGGCTTGTTGTGTTTGGGAGCTGAGTCAGAACAGGTCCCGGTTGGGGTTATAAGTTGAGGACTTCTTGTAACTTTGAGAGGGAAATAGTGTCATAGTGGAACACCACTTCAGTATGAGTCAGCAGTGTGTTGCAGCTGCCAACAAAACCAATGTAGACCTAGCCAGGAACAGCAGAAGGATAGTATCAAGACAATGAGAATCCCATGTTTTCCCCAAGAGGCAACTGGACTGTCTGGTTTTTTCTTTGAAGACATTTCGCTTCATATCTAAGAAGCTTCTCCATCTCTGACTGGAGAGTGGAGAATGGAAGGATTTATATTCCTTGCAGACAGCTGGTCATTTGCATCCTTTTAGATGGTTGTTGAGGCCACTTGGAGGTTTGTCTGTGGTGCAACTAGAGGTGGAGCCTTCTTGGAATGGATGAAAGGACTGTGCTGTAGATTGGAGATAGATGATGTCCTATCCCTCCCCATCTGTCAAGAGAGGACTGTTCCATTTGGATGTAGATGCCTTCTTTGACCCATCTTTCAAACCAGCAGTCTTCAAACATCTTCCAAAATAAAACCAGAAAGTCCAGTTGTCTTTTTTTTTTGGGGGGGGGAGCCTCTTTGGGACAGCCATGACTTGGATGACAGATAATCTCCAAAGACAACAAGAAGTGATAGTAATGCTTTACACTGTTCTGATACGACTAGTCTTGGAATAGTATGTCCCCTTCTGCTCACCATGATTCCAAAAAGATGCCAACGTCCAAGAAAGAGTGCAAAGAAGAGTGTCAGGTTTCCGAAAGATGCCCTAATTGATTAATGAGCCTCAAGACAAGTTTCAAAAGAAAACCAGTCATTTATTAGGAGCACCATTTTGGCAATACCCTATTGCAGTAAGATCTAAGCCTCATTTGAATTACGGCTGAACTTTTCCCCCGTTCCTTCCCTTCCTTCAGTCTGTGTCATAAATCACATTCTCCAATGGGGTGCACCCCTCACAAGCCTCCTGTAGTAATGCGAGATCCATCTCAGGCCGGAGGTATGCGTGGAATTTGCTCCCCCCCTTTCTTCACCATGGAAATTTGATGAGTTGACAAAGAGCAACAAAGGTGATCGGGGTCTGGAGGCTAAATTGTAAAGAACAGCTCAGGGAACTTAGTATGTTTAGCCTAATAAAGACCTTGGAGGCATGATAAGTGCTTTCAAAAGATTGGATAGCCATCTGTCTGAAACAGAAAAGAAGTTAAAGAGATTATTTCATTCGCTGCCACATTAACCTCTCTGCTCCTCACCCTGTTTTTGTCTCCACAGCTGCAGATTCTTAGCTCCTATGGGGATGCCCTTCCTTCTGTGGGGTCTCCGTCTGACCCGGAGCACCCTCGGGTCTCTAGGAAGCTTCTGACAACTTGTTCATCTAAGGACAGAGGCTCTCCCAGGGGGAGGAGACCGGGTGTGATGTGAAAAATACCTTTGCTAAGTGGCTTTTCCCCTCCACCTGACAAAACAAAGCAGAAGAATTTCAGACAATTCAAAAAAAAGATGTTTATTCAGAGAAAGTGAAGTCTTTCTATAAGGTGCCGAGATCAAGGATTGTGTATATGTAGGATGGTTGTATCAGTTATCAAGAAATCAAGCAAAAAATATATTTTTGATTTGAATTGAAAGATTTTATTTTAATCAGGGAGTTTGGAAGGCAGCCCTATTATTTGGTTGATGAAAAGGCTACTTTTGCCCCACTGACATTAAGAAGACACGGCATGAGAGCCAAGGATGCATTGGCAGGTGTTTGCCAAAAGTAACAACTTTTTCTCATAACAATACAATGGCATTCAATGGGACAACGTGAACGCCAGTAATAGGGGGAGGGAGAATTCCATGCTTTGATTATGTGGGTTTCCGTGGGAATCAGCTAGATCTGGTTTTGCCTTCATCAGTGCTGAAATAATTTACTCAATAAAGTTTTGCATTCGGAGGTTGGATCGTCTCGATCGTGCTGGCTTTGGCTTGGGTTCATCAGTCGGAAGGTTGACGGTGCCCAGTGAAGTAAATGACTCTGACCCGAAGGGAAAATAAAATATAGTGTGAAGAGAACCCCCTCTCCAGAATAACATATTCCCCTAAGGATGGTCTCCCAAAAGAGAAGAAAAGATAAACCCCTTAAGAAGAGAGGAGAATCCTCATTTGTTTTTCCTCCGTCAAGCGACCCCATAGGCATAGAGAAACTATCTTTCATTCAAACCGTACAATGCCACCCATTCAAAACAGTCCCATTCAGAAAATACTGCACAACAAAGCAATCTCCGAAAAGATGGACCGACTGGGTAAAGGACTGAGCCTGATTAGGCAGGTTAGGGCCATATTAGAAAAACAAAAACAATTACATTTACCTTAGCCCCAAGGATCAACCCTCAACATCATGCACACAGAAGGAAAACCTATAAGAGCAGTGAGAGTATTGTCTCCAGCCCAAAGAACACGGAAAGAACACATATTCATACCAGATCTGAATCAGATCGGAATGGGGGAGGGGGTTGCTGTAGTTGATTGGAACTTTCTGTTTGAAACAAAAGTCTTTCCACTGTCAGGAAATTTCTCCTTAGTTTCAGGTTGCTTCTCTCCTCGATTGGTTTCCATCCTTCGTTTCTTCTCCTGCCTTCAGCTGCTTTGGAGAAAAGGTTGACCGCCTCCCCCTAGGATAGCCCCACAGTGACTGGAAGACCCCTTAGTTAGCCATTCTCCAGGATGGTAGGTGGTCTCTTACTTGAGCAGTGGTTGGAGTAGAAAACCTCCAGGATCCCTTCCAACTATTCTGTTGCCCTGTTACTCAGGGGTGCGTTCCGGCTTCTTTTACTGCCGGTTTGCTCATGGATGTGCTTCGGGAGCGCGTGCATGTGCAGAAGTAAAAAAATATATATTTGGCCGAGTAGGTAGTACCAGTTCGGGCGCGTGTCCGGATGAGTTACTACTTACTCGGCCAAACCAGTCCGAACCAGTAGGAACCCACCTCTGCTGTTACTCTGTCATTCTTTTACTCTTTATTTTGTCATTCTCTTTATCCTGTTCCAGCTTCTCTTTGTTCACATAGCTTTACCTAGTTTTTCACAAATGACAACTGCAGTGAGATTATTACATGCAGTGTGTGTGTGTGTGTGAGAGAGAGAGAGAGAGAGATTTGTCTTGATCTACCATTGAATGAATTGAATGTTTGAATTAATGAATGAAGAATGAATTAACATGATGGGCCTCGGTGGCGATGGCTGAGTGTCTTCAGAACACGTCTTAACTTTTGATTTGTATTGAAAATCTATGCTTTATTCTTCCCTTCCTCTTTTCACAGTGAATGAGAGAGTTTTTTTAAAAAATCCACTGTGGTTTTGTATACATCCTCTCTATATTTTTCTTCCTCCTTGATTTGAAAGGGGGGGTCCCTTCCTCCCCCAGTCCAGGGGTTTCCCACCAGGCTTGGAGAGGTCCCAACAGAATTGTTGGCTTGCTCCGTCCTCCTTCTGCCCCCTTGGATAGTGCCCATCCTGCCCCAATGGCCTTCCCTAAGTTGCTCCTCAACCATTGGCAGTCACTCAGACAGGGAGGGGCCACCGAAGAACCTCTTAGTAGACACTTTGTGGTAGGTGACCACAGTCGTGCAGAGCTCAAGGGACTCACACAACTTCAAATCAAGATCATCCACACCTCGTAAGTCAGAGGCCTGGGTGGGGTGGGGTGGGGTGGGGTGGAATTCACACTGAAAATGTCTGCTTGAACTCTGTTTTTTTAAATCTATTCTTAAATTCAGGTGTTTCTAGTGTTTTATTACGCAGTTGCAAACTGCACAGAGCTGCTTAGGCGAGATGGGTGCTTTAGAAATTGAACAAAGCCATTTTGGGGGAGTCAGCTCCTCATAGAGGTGGCATTCAGCAGGTTCTGACCAGTTCTGGAGAACTGGTAGGGAAAGTTTTGAGTAGTTCACAGTCCCAGCCGATCAGGAGGAAGTAGGGATTTTGCAGTACCCTTCCCCTGGAGTGGGGAGGGAATGGAGATTTTGCAGTACCCTTCCCCTGCCATGCCCACCAAGCCACGCCCACAGAACCGGTAGTAAAAAAAAATTGAGTCCCACCACTGCCTCCTCCCCTTCGTTCAAGACAGGGACGACAAAACTCACAAAGGGATAAGAAGCGGAGAGAGTCTTGGTGGGAATTCGGGGCATATATGAACGCTGCTCCTGAGAAGAGGATGAGAAGCGACGGATGGAAATTAATCTAGGAGAAAAGCAACCTTGGGAACTAAGGGGGAATTCCCTAACAGGGAGAACAATTAATCAGTGGAACTGCTTGACACTAGAAGTTGTGGGTACGCCACCACTGGAGGTTTTTATGAAGAGACTGGACAGCCATTTATGCAGAATTGCATGGGGTTTCCTGCAGGAGCAGGAGGTTGGTCTAGAAGACCTCCAAGGTCCCTTCCAACTTGGTTATTCTGTAATTCTTTCTTTTTTAAAATAAATATTTGCAAACATACAAAATACACACACACACAACTTAGACATACACTACATTTACACAATACAGTACAGACACTGTTCCTTCTAATAGCAATTTCAAATTGATACAATTCTGTTTAAGTTATTTCCCCTTCTAATATATTTCATTTGCATTTCACCATTTTTAACCCTCTTATTTTACTCATGTATCTGCTATATTGGGAATTACATCTAATAAATTTAAACTCTCTTGAGTGTGTGTGTGTGTGTGTGTGTGTGTATGTAGGTTTTTGTAGATTTTCACGGGTGTAGGTATGCTGGTCTTGTTGTATTCGGGTCTTTTCCCATGTAAGATTGAGATTGTCTTGGCAACGTTTCGGCAAGGTCTCACTCGCCATCTTCAGGCTCGTGTTTTCGGCTTAAAGCAGGGTCGGAGCTGCTGTCTTTCTCTAAATCTTGGTGGGTGAGTGTGGAGTGCTGGCTTTGTTTCAGTAAGTGGAATGATTGGTCGTGTGGTTGTATCATAATTGGTAACATCCCCACAACATGAGTAAACCTGACGATACCTCCCACCTACCAGACATCTGGAAACCAGCCCTAGTCAACAAACGAGCCACACCCACCACCCAGGCCATTACAACACAAAACCACAACAGACACACAGCCAGCACCAATCAGCACCAATCTACCAATCCCTCATACTTACATTCCTCTTAGCCCCAAGGATCATCCACAACATCATCCACAACAAAAACAAAACTATAACGGCAAATTAGAGTATTGTCTCCAGCCCAAAGAACACGGAAAGAACACATATTCACATATCGATAACAAAGAACTCAGAAACATATAAAAATTAACTCACCAAGAAGCCCAACTTCTGGTGGCAAGTTGTTCCATTGATTAATTGTTCTCACTGTCAGGAAATTTCTCCTTAGTTCTAAGTTGCTTCTCTCCATTAATTTCCACCCATTGTTTCTTGTCCTGCCTTTGGGGGCTTTGGAGAATAGCTTGATTCCCTCTTCTTTGGGGCAGCCCCTGAGATATGGGAAGACTGCTATCATATCTCCCTGGTCCTTCTTTTCATCTAACCCCCTGTCGATATTCTTGATGCCCCTCCTGCCCCAAATGCCATCGCACAAGTTGCCCTTCAACCATGGGCAGTCACTCAGCCAGGGAGGGGCCAGTGAAATGCCCCTAAGGAAGGTGCTTTCTGCAAGGTGGCCATAAACCTGCAAGAATGGAATGGAGTCACATAAGGTTCAACTCGACCACACCACCACATTGTAAGATGGAGATTTGGGTGGGATGGGGTGGGACACTCGGACCTCAAATGCCCGTTTGAACTCTGCTTTGTAATCTATGTTTTGATTCAGGTGCTTCTATTGTTTTATTACTCTATTGCAAACTGCCCAAGCCGCGTAGGTGAGTTGGGTGCTGCATTAACAACATCAATAAAATCGGGGATTTTGCCCCCTTCCCTTTGTTTGAGACGGAGATGAAAACTCAGAAATGAAAAGGAAGCAGAATTCCAAATAAGTTGAAATTTGGGGTTTACTAAGACTTATAGGAATGCTTTTCCTGAGGGCAGGACTAGAAACAATGGGTGGACATTAATCAAGGAGAGAAGAAAGCTAGAATTAAGGAGAAATTTCTTGACTGGGAGGACAATTAACCAGTGGAATAATATTTCTCCAGAGGTTGTGCCTGCTCCACTGCTAGAGGTTTTTAAGAAGAGACTGGATGACCATTTCACTGAATTGGTATAGGCTTTTCCTGCTCGAGCAGAGGGGTTGGACTAGAAGACCTCCAAGGTCCCTTCCAACTTGGATATTCTGTTATTCATTAGAATTAGAATTACAGAGAAACAATGGATGGACATTAATCAAATCGCTCAATCAAATCCATATGGTGGCTTTGGCAAATGATTTAGTATTTCAGAGCTGGGGGTGACCTTGGAGGTCTTCTAGTCCAGCCCCCTGCTTAGGCAGGAAACCCTATACCAGTTCAGACAAATGGTTTGCCCAACCTCTTCTTAAAGACTTCCAGGGTTGGAGCATTTACAACTTCTGGAGGCAAGTTGTGCCACTGGTTAATTGTTCTCCCTGTCAGGAAATTTTTCCTTACTTCCAGGGCTCCTTCAGAGGAAAGTAAGCCAGGGAAAATGCTATCTTCTCTTCTTTTCTGAGTCAATAACCGTTTCGATGAATTTTCAGACTAATCTCCCATTTTATTTTATGCACGTGTTTGTCGCAGTCAAGTACTAGAAACAGGTGTATCCTTATCTCTTCCTGTTTACTTCCTGGGGACGTCTTAGGAAGCTCCAGGGATTTATTCCCCTGGCCTTGTATTTAGCAAATAATGAACAAAGCACAGGGAAAGGGCAGAGAGATAATTACTGTTCAGTTAAAAGATACAATTGGAGTTTCATGACCTCGCAAGCTGTTTACGGATATTAGCACGAGGGGGTGCCCAACGGAAGTGCAAAAGAAGACCACAAAATAAGCAGCAAAATATTAACATCGGTCGACGCGAGGCCACAGAGCTGCACGTCAGGCCTGTGAAGCCAACCCACAAATACCAGCTTAAAGTGTTCACATTCCCTCCACTTGCCTGTTGTCTGTTCCCCCCATCCCACGGACCGCTTTCATTTTTCGGCTGGCTCTGCCCACTTTCCCCTTGCTTCCCCTTTGAAGGCTTCTTCTGGCTTAAAGTAATTCAGTATGGATGCCCATAAAATTCATTTCTACAGACGGTTGCCCAGCGTGCCTTAGGGGATAACCTTTGGAGGTCAGGATTGAAATGTGTGTGTGGGGGTGTCCCCTGGTGCTCTTGGAGCTGGGTGACTTCCTTGCAAACGTTTCATGAACCAACTAGGCAACATCATCAGTGCTAGAAGGGAGTGAGGTTTGTGGGGAGGAGTAGAGGAGCAGGGAATAGAAAAGGAGGAGGAGGAGGAAGAGGACTGTGAGGTCCTTGGTGCTCTCTGACCTGGGTGGTTTCCTTGCAGATGTTTCATATCCCAAGTAGGGAATATTATCCATGCCAGAAGTGTGTGAGTTTCTGGAGTAGCAGATTTGCAAACGGAAGGAGGAGGAGGAGGAGGACACCCCCTCCAATCTCTCTTCTAGCACTGATGAACTTCTGTACTTGGGTCATGAAACATCTGCAAGGAAACCGCCCAGCTCAGAGAGCCCCAGGGCCCCCCTCATTTCAATCCTGAGCTACAAAGGTTTCCCTTTATTGGTGGGACTTAAACTGATCAACGTTTTATTAAGATCGTGGGTGGGGTTTTGCACGCAACTGCAGTTTCTCCTTGTTTGTCTTTTCTCAGGAGTCGCCATGAAGACACCATCCATCCAGATGGTTCAGGCGCTGTGCCTGATCAGACTCTTCACCGGACCTTTCCAGGTACAAACAGAGCAGCTTCAGCAGCTGGAGTATCCACCTCTGTAAATTTATGTTCCTTGCAGTCATCTGGTCGTTAGCATTCTCTCTGAGAGTCATTGAAGCCAACTGGAGGTTTATCTCCAGTTGGCTTCAATGCCGTACGGATCTGGATGGGAAGTAACAGACTCAAGCTCAACCCGTCCAAGACGGAGTGGCTGTGGCTACCGGCACCCCGGTTCAACCAGCTGATTCCATCACTGGCCATTGGGACCGAACATCTGGCCCCCGTGGATCGGGTACGCAATTTGGGCGTCCTCCTAGATGCCCGGCTGTCAATGGATGACCATGTGACAGCCGTGGCAAGGGGGGCGTTTCACCAGGTTCGCCTGGTGCGCCAATTGCGTCCCCTATTGGACCGGAACGCCCTTCACACAGTCACCCATGCGCTTGTGACGTCCCGGCTAGACTACTGTAATGCTCTCTACATGGGGCTCCCCTTGAGATGCACCCGAAGATTGCAGTTGGTTCAGAATGCGGCCGCGCGGGCAGTTTCGGGAGTCGCTAGATACTCCCACGTAACACCTCTCCTGCGCGGGCTGCACTGGCTACCTGTGGCTTTTCGGGTGCGTTTCAAGGTGTTGATTATCATCTTCAAAGTGCTCCATGGCACAGGGCCTAGTTATTTGCAGGATCGTATCCTGCCCCACACATCCCTTCGGCCGATTCGCTCACACAGAGAGGCACTCCTCCGGGTGCCGTCCACTAGGCTGTGCCAGCGGGCGCCGCCGAGGGGAAGGGCCTTCTCTGTGATGGGCCCGACCCTCTGGAATGACCTTCCCCCTGATATTAGAACAACCACGGACCTCCGCTCCTTCCGCCAGAAGCTCAAAACCCACCTGTTTAATCTAGCCGGCTTGGCCTAATTCCAGCTCTCCCACCTCAGTCTGTATTTTTAAATTTTGGTCTTAGGCTAAGTTTTTAATTTTTATAAATTTGTACAGGGGTTTAAAGTTTAATTCGATTTTAACTATATTTATGATTGTTTGTATGGTTTTTAATTTGGTACCTGTACACCGCCCCGAGTCCCTTCGGGGAGAGGGGGCGGTCTAGAAATAAAATCAAATAAATAAATAAATCTGTGCCCTCTGGGTCACCTGAGTAGTACAAATGGGTGTGGAATCTTCTTGGAACTGTTGAGAGGACCATCTTGTAGACTGGAGATAGATGGTGTCGTATCCCTCCCCCTCACTTGAGAGGGGGCTGTTCAGTCTTAATGGAGATGGCCTCTCTGACCCTTCTTTCAAACCAGCAGTCTTCTCTGTTGAGAATGGGGACTTTGCTCTCTTCAAAAGAGAGCAAATCTGCCTTTCAAATGCAGATGAGCTACTCAATCTTCTCCTGTTGGATTTGTTCTCCTATGCTGTGCTCCTCTGAACCTGAAACAGAGATGAGTACCGTCCCCAAGAGCTGGACCTGGGTTGTGGAGTAAAATCCACAGGGACCCCTTTACTTTACCTTCCTCCATGGCGTTTTTTGGAAGGTTCAAAAAGACAACTGGGGCCAACTGTTGGCTTCATCAACCGTTGGACTCTTTCCTTTTCTTTGTGTCCTTCCTCAACTTCTCTTTTCTCGGGCAGGTTTTGTGTCTCCGAGAGATCCCCCTCACCATGTTCCACAACTCTGTGGATGACCAGTACGTTAACTGCAGCCTCGAGACAGAGCTCAAGCTGAGGAAATCAGGAAAGATTCCCCTGCCAGAACAATATAATGCAACCTGGAAAAATGCCACACAGTACTGGAACAGCCTTGGCCAAACAGTCAGAAACTTCAGTGCAATTTATGGCACTGTGATTGTGGCCTACACAATTGGAGATAGCCTGTACCGCGATTTCAACAATGCTACAAGAGAAAATGGGAAATCTCAAGACTCTTACGAACAATATGCCTTCAAGGACTTCCACCTCCTCCTCACCAAAGCTCTTCAGGCCAAGAAGAAAACGTCCGATTGCTATGAGGTCTTCCGCGGGATAAAAGGGATCCGTTTCACCACCTCCAACAAGGCGGTAATCCGCTTCGGACAGTTTGCTTCCTCCTCGTTGAACGAAAAGGTGGCCCAAGTATTTGGTGAGGACACCTTCTTCTCTATCAGGACCTGTTACGGAGTGCCCATTCATGACTTCTCATTCAAAGAAGAGGAAAAGGAAGTTCTCATCCCACCCTATGAGACCTTCACCGTGATCAACTACACAAAGACCCAGAAGGGGAACTTCATCCAGCTGGTGTCCCAGAGTGTTTACAGCCGCTTCAACTGTGGAGTCCTGAAAGGTAAGAGGCTGGAAGAAGCGAGAACCTGGGGTTCAGGGGTCTGAGGGAAGTTCTCAATCACATCTGCTGGAGAACCAAGTCAGTTCCAGGTGGACCAAATGTCTCAATCCTCCAGATCCCGGTTGTCCCTTAGGTGTTCTTTTTCTGAAAGGCAACTGGATTTTCTTGGTGTTTTCTCTGAAGACGTTTTGCTTCTCATCCAAGAAGCTTCTTCAGTTTCATTGGATGGGAAGCAAAACATTTTCAAAGAAAACTCCAAGACCTCCCTGAGGTTCTTCACTGATGATGTTCCCTAGTTGGGTAATGAAATGTCTAAGAAAAACACCAAGCTCACAGAGCACCAAGGACCCCACAGTCCTCCCCCTCCCCCTCCTCCTCTTCCTCCTTCTCCCCCTTCCTCCAAACCCTGCTTCTTTCTAACACTGATCCCTAGGTGGGTCACGAAATGTCTTCAAGAAAACCACCAAGCTGGTGTCGTATCCCTCCCGGGCGGATAGAATTGAGCTTGAGCAGTTGCTATTCCAGTACAAGCAGTTAGAGGCTGTTGTGCGGGTAAGGGGTTTGCCAGAGGATAAAGACAGCGGGAAAGGAGAAGATTTGAGGGTGATTTGCGCGGAGGCTTTTGCCCCCCTTCTACAAGTGGATCCAAAAGAGATTCTCCAACAGATTGAGAAAGCTTACAGAGTTAACTCCTGGTATGCAAGACAGCGAAATTTGCCAAGAGATGTGGTGGTTCATCTGGAAAGGAGATACCTGCGTAATGAGATTGTACAGGCTGCATATCATCAGAGATGTACTGTGCGAGATCAGGAGGTGAAAGTTTTGAAAGAAATACCATTGAAAATGCTTAGGCTGCGCAAAGAGTTTAAATTTTTGACGGATGAACTGAAGAAACGTAACCTGCAATTTAGATGGGAGTTGCCAATTGGCGTTACCTTGATCTACTCTGGGAAAAGATATCGATTGGATTCTACTCAGAAGGCTAGGGACTTTTATTCCAAGGTTCTGAATGCTGGTGAGCTAGGATTGGAATCGGAAAAGATCCAGCCTGTTCAGCAGGAGCCAATAGAGATAGCAGCCTCGGCACCCGCTTCAGTTGATAAACAGCTTGTGGAGAGACTGGAAGAAGCAGTAGGCTTGGGATTGGAATTTAAAGAACAGAGAATTACCAGAGCAACGGCAAAGAAAATGGAGAAGACTATACAGCAAACTTCGAGTATCTCTGTTGATGTACCTACACAATCTGAAGCCGTGGGAGGAGCAAGGCCTAAGAGATTTCCTACTGATATGAGGGCTATGCTTCAGAAGCTTCAAACTAAGCTTGACGATGGTCAGGCTGCTGACCTGGAATGTTAATGGACTTAATTCCCCACAAAAAAGAAGAAAGGTTTTCTATTATCTGAAACAACATAAAAATGATGTAATTTGCCTTCAGGAGACGCATATTAAGTCTAGTGATCAAAAATTTTTGGACAATTGGAAATTGGGACAATGTTTTGTAGCCTCAGCTCCTGAAAAAAAGAATGGTTTGGTGCTGTATGTTAATAAAAGCTTGTCAGCTAATTTATTGGAAGCAGATCTGCAGGGGAGATATATTTTAGTGGAACTTATGGTACTGGATCAGAAAATACTACTTGTTGGGATCTATGCCCCTAATCAACAGCAGATGAAGTACTTTAAGGATTTGCAGAGGAGAATATCGGACTTGGACTACAAATCATTTGTTTTTATGGGGGATTGGAATGGGGTTATAGACACACAGATGGATAGATCTGGAGCTTCAACCTCAACTTGTAGAGGGCGGTTGCCTTCAGCTTTTTTTGATCTGAAGGATGAATTGGAATTAATGGATGTCTGGAGGCTCCGCAATGAGAAGGAAAGAGACTATACGTTTTTCTCGGACAGACATCAGTCTTTTTCTAGAATTGATTTTATGTTAATATCAAACGATTTGCTTTCTAGGATTAAAGATGTTAAGATTTTCCCGAGAACTATTTCAGACCACAGCCCGGTGATGATGGAGATACAGGACTTGATGACTCAACGAAGATCTTGGAGGCTTAATGAGGGATTATTTAAATATGATGTGAATGTGTTGGAGTGTAAGAAACAATTGAAAGAATTTTTTGTGCTTAACATGGACAAAGGCACCTCAACAGAGATGGTTTGGGACGCTAGTAAGGCTTATATGAGGGGCATATTGATCTATTTGAATAATAAGATTAAAAGGGATAGAGAAGCTAAATTGAAAGAATTGGAGAAGGAGATTAAGATTAAAGAGAAGTTGCTGATATCAAGCCCTCAAGATAGGTCAATTTATACTACTATTAAATTGTTGAAAGGGCAGCTGAACATGTTAGTGGCAGAACAGACTACAATACAGTTGAGATACCTTAAGCATAATACATTCTGTAATGCCAATAAGCCTGGGAGGTGGCTAGCTTATCATTTACGGAAAAGGAGAACTCAAAATATCATAGATAAGGTTGAGGATAAGGGTAAAATGGTTTATCTACAAAAAGATATTCAGAGGGTGTTTGTAGATTTTTATTCTAAGTTATATGCTAAGGATAAGATTACATTATCTGGTATAGTTAATTATTTAGGACGGGTTAAAGTTCCACAACTTACATTAGAACAGAAGGAAGGGTTAGGCCAGCCAATAACAACTGAGGAGATAAGGGAGGCTATTACTCAATTGAAGACTGGGAAGGCGCCTGGGACGGATGGTCTTACAGCTGTTTACTACAAGACCTTAATGGCAGAGATGGTGGAACCTCTTAAAAAACTTTTTATGGAAGTGATGGTCAACGGAAAGATTCCCCCATCTTGGAAAACAGCTTTTATTTCTCTGATACTTAAAGAAGGTCAGGAGGGGTCACAACCAAAGAATTATAGACCTATCTCTTTACTTAATGTAGACTGTAAGATATTTGCAAAGGTATTGGCTAATAGATTAATGCCGATACTACAGCAAATTATTCATCCAGACCAGACTGGATTTATATCAGGTAGATTTATGAAGTATAATGTAAGATACGTACTGGACCTTATGGAATATTTAGAAAAGAATAGCCAATACCCAGCGGCTTTGATATTTTTGGATGCTGAAAAAGCTTTTGATCAAGTACACTGGCAATTTTTGATTGAGGTATTGAAGAAGATGGGTATGGGTAGGTATTTTTTACAAGCTATTAGAGCTATATATCAAGAACAGACAGCTCGGTTGATAATAAATAATACTTTAACTACAGATTGTAAAATAGAGAAAGGAACTAGACAAGGATGTCCCCTATCTCCACTTATATTTGTATTAGTATTGGAAATATTGTTGATTAGGATATGTCAAGCTACAGAGATTCAAGGTGTTCGGATTAGGCATCATGAATATAAATTGAGAGCTTTTGCTGATGACCTAGTTCTTACTATCTCGAAACCTATACAATCTATTGAACCGTTATTACATGAGATTCTGGATTATGGGGCGGTTTCGGGGTTTAAGGTGAATTATTCTAAGACAAAAATGTTGCTTAAGAATATGTCTAGTACTCAAGCTGAACGACTCCAGCAGTTATTGGGTTTTGAAGTAGTTAAAAAAGTTAAATATCTGGGGGTTTATTTAACAAACTCTAATACAAAACTTTATAAAAATAATTATGAGCCGCTTTGGCATAAGGTTCAACAAGAAATGGCCTCGTGGAGGAAACTGAAGCTGTCTTTCTTAGGAAGGATAGCTGCGGTTAAGATGAATATACTACCGAGGTTCTTATTTCTGTTTCAGATGATACCAATAATTAAAAGAGAGGCTACTTTGTTACAGTGGCAAGGGGACATAAATAAATTTATATGGGATGGGAAAAAACCCAGAGTTAAGTTGAAGATTATACAAGACGTGCGGGAGAGAGGAGGATTGAAAATGCCTAATCTGATGTTGTATTATGATGCAGCTGTCCTGGGAGCAATTAGTAACTGGATAAATATGACGGAGGAGAGAATTCTTAATCTAGAAGGATATGATCTGCTTTATGGTTGGCATGCGTATTTAATGTATGGTAAAAAGCAGGATTTTGTTTTTAGAACGCATATATGCAGGTCTGCGTTGTTAAGAGTCTGGAAGAAGTATCAGCCAAATATGCAATGTAAGATTCCTGACTGGGTAATACCAAGGCATATGATAGAAAATATTAGTATAACACAGAGGCACGATGAAACTACATATGCTCAACTGTTGGATTGGGTAGATAATCATTGGGAGCTAAAGTTGATAGATGAACTAAAAGATAAAAAGATTGTTCAGACTTGGTTTCAGTATCAACAGTTACAATTTAGGTTTAAGGAAGATATGAGGATAGGTATTGAGAATACGTATGATGAGTTGACTGAGCAAATTAGGGACCAAGGACAATTTCATATTAAAAGAATATATAATATTTTGATAAAGAGAGACTCTGCTTCTGAGTTAGTTAAGGACTGTATGGTAAAGTGGGCACAGAATATAGAGGAACCTATAATGTTAGATACATGGGAGAAGATTTGGATTAGAAATGGGAAGTTTACGCAAGCTCAGAATTTAAGGGAAAATTTTTACAAGATGTTTTATAGATGGCATTTAGATCCAGCTAAGCTGTCTAAAATGTATCCAAATTACAATCCTAAGTGCTGGAGGTGTGATTGTTCAAACGCTTCTTACTTTCATATTTGGTGGTCCTGTAAGAAAGTTAAGGCTTTATGGATTAAAATATGGTGGATAATGCAGAAGAAGATTTTTAAAAGAAAAATTAAATTTGCTCCCCAATTTTTTCTATTGGGCATAGTACCTGACTGCACTGTTGCTGAAACTAAATTAATATTGTATATGATTACAGCAGCTAGACTGCTGATAGCACAATATTGGAAGAAAGCAGAATTATGCTCTATAGAAGAATGGATACTTAAGGTAGCAAATCTTGCCGAAATGGATAAAATTTCTGTATACCTAAAAGATCACTCTTACGATAAGTATACTATAGATTGGTATCCCTGGATTGATTTTGTAAAATTAAGGTACGGCTCAAAGGAAGTGTCTATGGGATTTGGTTGAGAAATGTTTCATAAATATGTAGTAATGGTTTTGGAAAGGAGGTTATGATGGTTCTTCTCCTTTTTTGTCTTTTTTGTATTATCTTGTTCTTATTCTGATATATGCATATTATTATTGGGATATTTGTTTTTCAGATTTGCTGGTAACTATGCTTCTGACTCTATCTGGGAAGCCAGGGGTTGGGTTAGGGAGGGTTAGGGTGGGGAAATGGGGGGGGTGGGTGGGGGGAAGGGGAGGGAAAAAATAAACAAAACAAAAAACAAAAAAATAAAAGAATAAAAAACAAAAAAAAAGAAAAGAAAAAAAAGAAAACCACCAAGCTCAGAGAGCACCAAGGATCCCACAGGCCTTCTTCCTCCTCCCCCTCCCCCTCTTCCTCCTCCTCTTTGCTAACCCTAACCCTGATAATGTTCCCTAGTTGGATTGTGAAATGTCATCAAGGAAACCACTAAGCTCAGAGAGCACCAAGGACCCCAGAATCCCCCCCTCCCCCTCCTTTCAAACCCCTCCCTTCTAGCATTGATAATGTTCTCTAGCTGGGTCATGAAACATCTCCCCCAAAACCCACCAAGCTCAGAGAGCCCCAAAGGCCCCTCATGTCAACCCTGAGCTACAAAGATTCCCCTTTATTGGGTAGCACTTAAGCTGGCCGATGTTTTATAAGATCATTGCGTGTGGCTTCTCCTTTTTTCCTTTTCCCAGGAGTCAACAGGAAGAACGCCATCATCTTGGGGGCCGTGGCCTTGGGTGTGATCGGATTGGTCGGATTGATCACAGGACTTGTCGTGCTACGTAAGCGGCGGAGTGCGCCTCTTTAAATGGGTTGCCGGACAGGCAGGTGGCAGTATGTTTCCACCCACCCACTCCCACATGACAAAAAAGCCACTTCCTGCTGTGAAAATCTTGGTCGTGCCTAAAAAAGGGGAGATGGTGAAGAACCACATGTGCCATTGACTAGCCGAGGACAGGGAGGGGTCCCTCCAGGCCACGGAAGCCACAGGATCACCTGCCTTGGGGTCCTTTCCCCCTCCTTCTCCTCCCCACCAGCCCATCTCTCCTCTAGGACTGTGATAGCCCTTGCAGTCAATTTTTTTCCAAAGGGAGAGGAGGCTGCATGAACGCAGTGATAGAATCAAGGCTTAGGGTTAGGAACAGCAACTCCACTTAGGCCGGGGGTGTCAAACTCGACTTCATTGAGAGCTGCATCAGGGCTGTGCTTGACCCTAGAGTGCTGGGCATGTGGGGGGTGGGGGTGGCTGTGGTGGGCGCAGCCATGCTGGGCATTTGACACATTTGTGACTGGCAGATTGCTGCTGGAGGTTGGGGAGGCCAAAAAACGGGCCATGCGGGGACTCCTGAGAGCCTCCGTGAAAACCCGCTTTTGGCCAGCAGAGTGCTGCTAGAGGCGGGGGGGATTCCCCCCAACAATCTGGATCCTCATTTGACCCACCTCGGAAGGATGGAAGGCTGAGTCAACCTGGAGCCTAGTGAGATTCAAAATTGCTGCCAGCCTCTGTTTTGCTATTTGCTTTCGGCTGCCATTGAAACCGAGGGGGGGGGGGGCTGGTATTTGGGAGGGGAAGTTTTAAGTACAGGAGAGATTGTAAAAAGGGAGTTTTGTTCTCACCGTCTACTGCGCATGCTGGAGATTAGCGCTTGGTGTTGGTCAAGGCCAACCGTCCTGCATACCTTCCTGATGATGCTCCTTGAAGATGGAACTCACATGACACCTAAGGGATTTGCAGATTGGACACTGGGATGAGGGTTACCAGGGGGAAGGGGTTTGGTCACATATTGATATGTATGATTTTGCCCGCTTTTGCCTCAGATCTTGCTTTGCTTAGCTGCTATCTTTTCATAACCAGTCAAAGTACTCTTCATTCTGCAAAATGGAGTTAAGTGGTTTCTTTCTTGGTTGCTGAGGGAGGCCGGCTTGACAGATTCACTTAAAATGGTGGCAAAAAAGGTGGTAAAATGAAGCCAAACTCGCTTAACTGTCTCACCTACTGATGGGAATGTAAATAAAACCAAAACCTTCAAAGGAATGTCCTACCCAGGCAGCGATCAGGAGGACGACATGGGGGCGGCTGCATCCTTGTGTCCGTTAGAGACGGAGTGGATGGCGGATCTGAACTTGGAGGAACGATCCGTCCGCCTCAGGTGGTCGTTGGGAGTGGGACAGAAGTATGACCCGGAGGAAATTCCGGCTGGAGTTACCACAAGGCGACATTGCCGGCCGGCAGCTGCTAGGCAGGACGCTGATAAGGAGAACCTTATGATGTCCCAGGCTATGAAACTCTTTCAAGAGGCTTGGGAGAGGCGACGTTTAAGCGAGAGAGGTCCCGAAGGAGAAGCTGATCTCGATGTCACTTACATCAAGGGGCTCCTGGCCTGCCCCTCCTCACCCCTCCCCTCCCAGCTACTCCTCACCTCGTCTTGTAGGTTATGACCCAGCTCTCCAACACGACAAACCCTCCAAAGTTAAATCCATGATTCCTTTATTACGAGTTTCAGCAGCCCCGGCGAAAAGTTTCTCTCTCACTGCCGGCTAACAGGAAGTGCTGGCTGGAAGTTGAATAGTTGTTTGACACATCTCTTCATCTCCGCCCCCTGCCTTTTATCCCCAGAGTTAGGGGGGGACTTCACTAGCAGCGGTGGTTCTTCCGTCCCAAGGACCGGCCCATAGATTTCCACTGCTCTCCTCTCCTCTGCTTTCTGTACATCCACGTATCAGGCACTGGACCCAGCTGTTCCTCCTCTTCCTCATCAGCCACCTCCAGACCTGGGGACTGTTGACTCTCCATTTGAGAGCTGACGGACAGCTCAGGCTCCACCTCTGTCTCTCTCTCTCTCTCTGCCAGCTCCATTCCCTCTTCCCCCTCTCAAGTCGCCCTGATGCTGACCCTGACTCCACACCGCCTCCTCCTCCTCCTCCTCTGATTTGGCTGCTGGAGGGGCCGGCGGCCAACAAGCCACAACAAGCTGCTGGCATTCTGTCTCAGTGACGTGTCCCTCACTCCAGTTTTCTTTTTTACTTGTCTTTTTCTCTCTCTCGGTGGATCTGAGAGTTCATGCTGGGTTTTTTCTTGGTTTTTTTCTTTTTTTAGTGGTATTGAACGAAAGTATTCAAGTCACGGATGAGGCACTTTGGCAAAGGATATAAATAAATACATGCATACATACATACTCTATTTTTTGGAGTATTAGACGCACCTTTTCCCCCCCCAAAAAGAGGGTGAAAATCTGGGTGCGTCTTATACACTGAATACAGCGGTTTTTGTTTCCCAAAACCCTCCCCCCCTTTGCAAAAACAGATGCTCAGAGAGTTTGGGAAAGCTGCAAATTGCTCCTGGGGGCTGGGGAGGGCAAAAACGAGTGAAAAACGGGCCGTTATTTTGCTTGTGTTTGCCCGCCCCACCCCACCACCAGCCTCCAGGAGCACTCTACAAGCCTCCTAAAGACTGTGCATGCCCTTTTTGGCAAAAAAAAACGTGCGCAGGTCACTAATCTATGGGGAGGCCGTTCCTTCTGTGGGGTCTCTCCCGACCTGGAGCACCCTCGGCCATCTAGGAAGACAGCATCCCTAGGAAGGAGACCACGCGCGACATATAATATGCATTTGAAAAGTAGAAAGAAAAGTAGACAAGATTTCAGGCAGCTCAAAAAAGGGCAATGACAGCTAGTCCTCAACTTACAACCGTTTGTTTAGTGACCGTTCAAAGTTTCAACAGCCCTGAAAAATGTGACTTACCATAGTTTTCGGAGTATAAGACGCACCGGAGTATAAGATGCAGCAAGGTTTTGAAGAGGAAAATTTTCTAAAAAAGTTTTTGCACTCTGCAAACCTCCCAAAAACAGGCCCATTTTCCTCCCCAAAAGGCTCGAATAGCCTTTAGGGAGCTGGCAGAGTGTTCTGGGGGGCGGGGGAGGGAATGATGAAAAAACTGCCCATTTTTTGCAAAAATGGATTTGTTTTTCATTTTTAAAAAAGGGCATGGATAACCTTTAGGAAGCTTACAGAATGCTGCTGGGGGCTGGGGTGCTGGTGGTAAAATTGCTCATTTCTGAGCAAAAGCCCCCAGGATCTCTCTAAAAGCTTCCTAGAGGCTCTGCATGGCCATTTTGGTGAAGGGGGCGGGGTTTTGGGAGGCAAAAATACTATATTCAGTGTATAAGACCCACCGAGATTTTCAGCCTCTTTTTTGAGGGAAAAAGGTGTGTCTTATACTCCGAAAAATGCGGTCGTTTTTCAGTTTCACGCCCTTTGCAGCATGCCCGCGGCCACGTGATCAAAATTTGGATCCTTGGCAACCAACTTATATTTATGACGGTCGCAGTGTCCCGAGGCCACGTGATCCCCTTTTCTAACCTTCTGACAAGCCAGATCCACTTAACAACCATGTTACTCATTTAAGAACCCCAGGGATTCCCTTAACAAATGTGGTGAGAAAGGTTTTTAAAAGGTGGGAGATCACTCCACACGTGTCTCACTGACCAACAGAAATTTTCGGCTCAATTGTGGTCATAAGTTGAGATCTACCTGTATGGTGAAGTCTTTCTCTAGGGTGCAGAAATCAAGGATTGGGTATACGGGTTATGGGATGATTGTATCGGAAATCAACAAAACAAGCAATAAAATAATTTAGTGTGCAATGAAAGCTTTGTTTTATTACATGAGAGAAAAGGCACACACACACACACACACACACACACCGTAGGTTGCATCTGCTCTTTTCCCATCCATGTTTGTGTCTTTCTGGACACTTTGCAGCTCTAATGGGAGAGTTCGGAAGGCAGCCCTGTTGTTTGGTTGATGAAAAGGCTAGTTTGGGCCCAATGAAAGAAATGACACCGACTCAAAGGGGGGGGGAAGCCCCCGTTTCCTGACCTTTGAAAGGAAGTGTAGGAGGCCGATGTGTGCGGCAGCAGCCAAAAAAGCTAACACAATCCTCGGTTGCATAAACAAAGACATAGATGTGAAGCGTTGGTACCGCTTTGTAAAGCCTTAGTAAGGCCAGACCTGAAATGTCACATTGAGTTTTGGTCACCACGTTACAAAAAAGAGGTTGAGACTTTGGAAAAAGCACAAAGAAGAACAATTAAGATAATCGAAGGCCTGGAAGCTAAACTTACGACGGTTGCAGGATTTGGGTTTGGCCAGTCTAGAGAAAAGAAGGACTGGGGGGGACAGGATTCCCCCCTAGTCCTTCTAATACTTCCAGTATTAGAGGGGCTGCCCCCAAAAGAAGGGGTCAAGGGGGGAAAGGAAGGAAGGAAAGAAAGAAAGAAAGAGAGGGAGGGAGGGAGGGAGGGAGGAAGGAAGGAAGGAAGAAGGAAAGAGAGAGAGAGAAAGGGAAGGAAAGAAAGGAGAAATGAAAGGGCGGGAGGAAAGGAAAGAAAGAAAGAGAGGGAGGGAGGGGGAGGATGGATGGAAGAAAGAAGGAAAGAGAGAGAGGGGGAGGGAAGGAAAGAAAGGGGGAATGAAAGAAGGGAGGGAAAGAAAGAAAGGAAGGAAGGGAGGATGGAAGGAAGAAAGAAGGAAGGAAGGAAGGAAAGAGAGAGAAAGGAAAGAAAGAAAGAAAGAAAGAAAGAAAGAAAGAAAGAAAGAAAGAAAGAAAGAAAGAAAGAAAGAAAGAGCAACACCAGCCGTGACCCCCCGACTGCTCCATCGCCCCTCCTCCCCTCCCCGTTGCTCCTCCGCAGCCCCGCCCGGCCGGCTCTCCTTTCAGGCTTCGCTTTCACTTTCACAGGAGTCACGCGCTTTCCGCGAATCGGCCAGCGGGGGGCGGGGAGGGAGGGGGGCGGCTCTTGCGCTCTCGATCCCGCGATCGTCCGCCAGGCCCATTCGCTGCGCGATCCTCCGTTCGGGAAAAGTGCTTTCTCTCTCTGTGTGTCTCTCTCCTGGATCCGGTAGGAAGCTCCTTCGGGCTGAAATGGGTCTGGGGGCAGCTCAAGCGGGGGAAAGGGGGAGGGTGAAGAAGCCCCCGCCCAGCCCCTCCCCGCCTCCCTTCCCAGGGCTCCGTGACTTCCTGGCGCAGCTGCTTTGCTGCGCACTCGGGGAGGGGACTGTTAGGACCGAGGCATATTGGGTAGGGGTCTTCTCCCCCATCCCCGAGGAGGGGGTCCTGGGAGCCTGGCGCACCCCGCTGCCCTACGCTGGAGTCCCTCCAAAGATCCTGTAGCCGCTTTGTAAAGGGGGCTGTGGTGAGGTTCCGAAGATGGGCAGGACAGGAAATTGGGTCTGGGGTCTCTTAAGGCAGAAGGTGCTAGAGACGGATTCTGCTGGGCTCTGGGTCTTGCTCCTCCAAAGGGAGCCTGGCGGAGCGGCTGTGGGAGGCACCGAGGGAGCCTGGCTGTGCAACTCACTGGGCACCGTTGGAGGAGGCAGCCCACCCCACCGAGAGGGTCCTCAGTGCGCAGCCGTGCCCTCCTGGGATGGACAGACCCTCCCCTGAGACCCTAACACAAGCAGGAAGAGAAAGAGAAAAAAGCTTTGGGTTCTGCTTTCTCCCCGCAGGGATTTTGAGGAGTGGGAGATCTGAAGTGGCCTTGGAGGAGAGATGGACGCCGAGAGAGGTAAAAATCCCAGAGTTCTCCCGGATCTTTCCCTGGAAACTCTGGAGGAGGGAGAGAAGGAAAGAAAGGGGAAAAGGAGAAGGAGGGGAAGGGAAGGAAGGAAGGAAAAAGGGGTGGGAAGGAAGGAGGGATGAGGAAGTAAGGAAAAGGGAAGAGGGAAGGAAAGAAAGAGGGGAGGGGAGGAAAGAAAAAAGAGGGGAGGGAGGTGGAAGGAAGGAAGGGGAGGAAGATAGGAAGGGAAAAGGGAGGAGAGGAAGGGGAAGGAAGGAGGTGGAAGGAAGGAAAGGGGGAGTTGAAGGAAGGTGAGGGAGAGAGGAAAGAAAGAAAGGGGAGGAGAGGAAGAAAGGAAAAGGGAGGGGAGGAAAGGGGGAGGGAAAGAATGTGGTGGAAGGGAAGGGAGGAAGGAAGGAAAGAAAAGGGGAAGGGAAGGAAGGAAGAGGGGGAGGGAGAAAGAAGAAAGGAAAAGGGTGGGAAGGAAGGAAAAGGGGAGGAAGATAGGAAAGGAAGGAAAATGGAGAGGAGGAAGAAGGAGGGAAGGAGGAAGGGAAAGGAAGGAGGTGGAAGGTAGGAAAGGGCGAATTGAAGGAAGGAGGGTGGGGGAGGGAGAGAAGAAGGGTGGAGAGGAAGAAAGGAAAAGGGGGAGGGGAGGAAGGAAAAGGGAGGAAGGAAGGGGGAGGGAAGAGGAAGGAAAGAAAAGGGAGGGAGGGAGGAAAGGGGGAGGGAAGGAAAAGGGGGAGGGAGAAGGAAGGAAAAGCGTGGGAAGGAAGGAAAAAGGGGAGGGGAATGAGGGAGGAAGGAAGGGAAAAGAGGAGGGAAGGAAGGGGGAGGAAGGAGAGGGGAGGGAGGGAAAGAAGGAAGGAAAGAAAAAAGTGATGGGAGGAAGGAAGGAGAGGGAAGGAAGGAGAAAGAGGAGAGGGAAGGATCAATAGCATTCCAGGGCTACAGGGGATGTCAGCATTTCAGTAACATTGTCTTCCAAATTCCCAGGTGACGATACCGAAGTCCGGTTGATACTGGTTGGAAAGTCCGGAGGTGGGAAGAGTGCCACGGGCAACACCATCCTTGGCCGGAAGGTGTTCGAGTCCATCTTGACAGCAAAATCCACCACCCTGAAGTGCCAAAGCGGTCAGGAAACCTGGCAGGGCATGAAGATCACTGTGGTCGACACGCCAGCCATGTTTGATGCTAACCACTACCCAGAGATTGTGCGACGAGAGATCATGGCTTGCATTGACTTCTCCCGGCCCGGCCCCCACGTCTTCATCTTGGTGACCCAAGTGGGACGCTTCACTGCCGAAGATGCGGTCGCCGCAAAATGTGTCCGGGATATCTTTGGGGCCGAATCCGCCAGGCACATGATTGTCCTCTTCACCTGCGTGGAGGATCTGGGTGGGGACCCCCTGCATGAGTACGTCCGACACTCCGACAACAGGAATCTGTGCAACCTGATCCAGCAGTGCGGGAACCGCTTCTACGGGTTCAACAACAAGGTTACAGGAGCCGAGCGGGAGAGGCAGGTCTCGGAGCTGATGGCGATGGTGCAGAGAACAATTTTCCAGAATGGCGGGAGATACTACGTCAACCGGCTGTACCTGGAGCCCAACTTACAGGATGAGCACATCCAGATGTTCATAAAGCAGAACCAAGAGCAATACCGAAGCCACAACTACATACGTTATCTCGGTCTCCTTATATTCTGTTGTGCCTGTTGCAGACCAGCATTGTCCTGCCTGAAAAATGGATTTGTTAGGGTGTTTTCCTGCCTGAGAAATGTGTTTGTCGTAGTATTTTCCTGCCTGAGAAATGGAGCTGTCGCAGCGTATCGATACTTCTTCTCTTAAGCGTTCGGATCCCGACTTCGTTTTGCCTCCAGGTCACGAAAACAACACGCAGCTGGTCCTCCAGCTACGACTGCAGCGGAGCCCCAAATTTCTATGGCTATGGGAGACATTTGTGAGGGGAGCTTTGCCCCATTTTGTGACCTTTCTTGTCACCGTCATTGTTCAAACTAAAGTGCATCCGGTTTCCCCAATGACTTTGCTTGTCAAAGGAGGCAATCACGTGACTCCAGGACATGGCAACCGTCGTAAATATGAGTCAATTGCTGAGCATCTGAATTTTGATCATGTGACCATGGGAATGCTGCAATGGTTGTAAGGGTGGAAACTGGTCCTAAGTCACTTTTTTCAGCACCGTTGTAACTTTCAACGGTGAGGACTCCCTGTAATTTTTGTTTCCCTTTCTTTAATGGAGAAGTAACCATCGCAGGCATGCAGAATATGTTTTCTGTTCTGGTATCCTCGGCGTGTCTCCTTTTTCCTTGGCCTGCCAAAATGGGCCTGAGGGAGTGTCAGCCAGGGGTCTTCGTCACCCTTCCTGGAAGCCGGTGATAAAAGCAGGTTCTCATTTTTGAAGATCTTCCTCCATCTTTCCCAAAGGCAGCAGGATCGCGCCCCCCCTTCACCAGAGTTCCCCAACGTTTCTGGCTTTGCAGACTGGGGGAGGGGCGGGAAGAGGGAATGGCTCTCCGCGAGTGGCCAGCGCACACACGCATTTGCGCGACCAGTGTACATACGTGCCTGGCACTCGCTAAATGGAGGGTGTGCACATGTACTCACATACTGTTTCCGCGGGCCGGTTGCAAACCCCTCGTAGCCCACTCTTGGTGGCAGCTGTTCCTTCCTAAATGGCTCCGGAATTGATAAGATAAAATAAGATACAACCTGAGTATGAGATAGAAAAAGATGGTGAGATATGTGGTGGATATGGAGTAGATTGCGATGATTAGATAAGATAAGATATGGAGTGAATATGAAATAGGGTGGGGGTCCCCAACCTTTCTGAGTTGGCAGCCCAGAGCAGCAGGAGGGGGGAAAGAGGGGGTGAATTTGTGGGAGGGGCAAGTGCATGAGGCTTGCGTGAGTGGGGCTGTGAGTGCCCATGACAAGGCTCACTTGATGAGGCTCGCATGACTGGGACCCCGGCCACCGGGGATGAGGCTGGGTTGAGGCTAGTGTGAGTGGGACCACAAGTTCCCACGATGAGACTCGCGCGACGGGGGCCACGGCCACCTGGAATGAGGCTCATGCGAGTGGGGCCAAGATGCCCGGGATGAGGCTCACACAATTGGGGTTGCGGGTGCCTGCGGCGAGACTCACACGACTTGGGCCACAGGCACCTGGGATGAGGCTAGTACGAATGGGCCCTCAAGCTCCCGCGATGAGGCTCGTGTGAGTGGGGCTGTGTATGCATGCAGAGGCAGCTGGCCACTTATGCAGCCTGATGATGATTAGGCCAGGGACCAGTATTGGGCAGCAGCCCACCGGTTGTGGACCCCTGAGATAGGGTATGACGACAAGACAAGATATTGATATGAGAGGATAAGACAAAATAAGGTATGCGGTGGATATGAGATCAGAGAAGGTACTAAGACAAGACAAAATGTCATGGAGTTCTGCAGCAGCTTTCTAGAAGAAACCGGAGACACTGCCTTGGAGCATTTTAAAGACTTCTTGTCTAATTCATGGAGATCTTTGTCATCCTCCAGAGAGAAACAATACAAGTTAGTCAGGCACCCGGGCACACCCTGAGGTAAAATAAAACGGCATACCAAAGACAAGGGAAGAAAAAGGCGGGAAAAAAGGGAAACGCCCCCTTTTATTTGTGGCAACCAATCGCAGCATAGGTGACCTTATACAGGAGTCAGAAGTCTCTCTAACTAGTCGATACAAAGGTGTGTTCTGGCCTACTGTACATTTGAGTAAATTCAATTTCCGAAAAGAGGAGAGGAGTTTAATTTATGTCTATTGGTCAAGTTTCTTTCCATATTATCCCATTATCAATATTATCAATATTTATCTGCCCTGCTTGGTTTGGTCTCGGTGTATCTACAGCGATGGCAATAGCATTTATACACTGCTTCATATTGCTTTTAAGTTCCTCTCTAAGCGGTTTACCGAGTCAGCCTCCTGCCAATGTTCCCTCTAATTTTTTGTCAGTGTGTGCGGAAAAGTCTAGTGTTTGAGTGGCACATTTTCATGCCTGAGCACCTGAGTTTTTTTCACAGATGTTTTACAGAACAATTGATTTATAGGATCTGAATTGGAATGGAGAAAAATGGTTTTGTGCGTGTGTGTGTGTGTGTGTGTGTTTGAGTGAGCGAGGGGTCCAGTAAGGGAACTGCGCCTATTTAGAAAAGGTAAATTATTGCAAACATGATCAGTCGAGGATAAGTATGGGGACAGGTTGGGCGGTAGACAGAAAGTGATAAAAAAGTGGGAGAGAGGAAGAGAGGAAGAAAAAAGAGGGAAGAGAGACAGAAGGAGAGAGAAAGTGACAGAAGAGTGGGAAAGAAGGAGAAAGAGACAAAGGAAAGAGGGTGAGAGAGACAGAAAGAGACAAAGAGGAGAGAGAAGGAGAGAGAAAGTGACAGAAGAATGGAAAAGAAGGAGGGAGAAAGAGAAGAGAGACAAAGAGAAAGAGGATGAGAGAGACAGAGAGAGAAGAGAGGAAGAGGAAAGAGTAAGAGAGGACATCTCATTTCAACCCTGAGGTGCAAAATATTCTCTTTGTTTGGTAACTTTATTTGTCCATTTACAATCCAATACTCTCATTTCTCCTTAAATTCATCAAGAATTCCCTTCTTTTTATTGAATTCATCACAATACCTTGAGAACAACTTTTCAGCATAGCTTTACAGCTATTTAAAATATATATTAATTTAGGTCAGGTTTTCAGAACATTAGTCTGTTTATGTCACTAAGTGCAAAGAAACAGAATTCAGAAAGTTGGCTTCCCTTTTTGTAATTGCCTATTGTCTGCTTAATTTTCTACCTACGTTTTTGATAACTGATATTCACTGTTGACCCAAGAAGCCCATCGTAGAAAGAAACCCTCCCTATGAACTTCCATGGAATGAAGTTTGATCTTTTTCTCATCCAGAAGCATATTCTTTCTTCGGAGGATATAATCAAGATAGTCTATAATTGCCTATCAATCTAACAGTATGGCGATTGACAATCTCTTTATATTTCAACTCTAACTCTTTCAGTCTCTCTCTCTCTCTCTCCCTCTCTCTCTCCCTCCCTCCCTCTCTCTCTCTCTCTCATTTAGCGACTGCTCAAAGTTACCACGGCATGGGAAAAAATGTGACTTACGACCATTTTTCACACTTATGGTCTTTGCAGCATTCTCCATGTTGACGTGATTGGCATTTGGATGCTTGACCGTGGACTCACATTTATGACGGTAGCAGTGGCCTGGTGTGTGTGTGTGTGTGGTACCCAATCCTTTTTTGCGACCAAGGAAGCTTAACGACCGGGGGGGGAGTTGAATGACCGCGGGGATTTAATGAACAACAGTGAGGAGAAATGTCGTAAAAGGGGGCCACAAGCTCACCTAAGAAATGTCTCACAACGTAAATCGGGTGCTCAATTGTGGTCATAAGTCGAGGACTACCTGTATGGTATTCTATGTAACATGTTTCACTTTGTGTAATTTTCTGTGCAAATGGGAGGATGTGTTTCTCGTACCGAATCTTGACTTTTTTAAAAAAAATTCCTTTGATGTGTCAATTATATAAGAAAATGCAAGTTGATGTTTGGGGTTCCCTCTGTGAAGAGAGTACCCCATTTTTATCAGACCGTTTTTGAATAAATTGGAATAAAATAATATCATCCAATTGCTTAATTGGGATCAGTGGATGCAGTGGCACGAGCCAAGGGAGGAAAGAGGGGAAGGAGGAGGAACAGGGTGAGGAGCAGAAGGGGAGGGAGAGGTGGAAGAGAGGAGGGGGAGTTGGAAGGGAAGGAGGAAGGGAGGAGGAGAGGAAGAGGAAGAGGAAGGAGGGGGAATTGGAAGAGAAGGAGGAATTGGGAGGGAAGCCGGAGGGGGAGAAGGGGGAGGGAAGCAGGACAGGGAGGAGGAGAGGAAGAGGGAGAGGAAGAAGGGGGAAGAGGGAGGAAGGGGAATTGGAAGAGAAGGAGGAAGGGGGAGGGAAGCAGGACAGGGAGGAGGAGATGAAGAGGGGGAGGAAAGAGGGGAAGGAGGAGGAACAGGGTGAGGAGCAGAAGGGGAGGGAGAGGTGGAAGAGAGGAGGGGGAGTTGGAGGGGGAGGGGAGCAGGACATGGAGGAGGGGAGGAGGAGATGAAGAGGGAGAGGAAGGAGGAGGACAGGAGGAGGAGGAAGGAAGGGGGAGAATTGGAAGAGAAGGAGGAAGGGGGAGGGAAGCCGGAGGGGGAGAAGGGGAAGGGAAGCAGGACAGGGAGGAGGGGAGGAGGAGATGAAGAGGGAGAGGAAGGAGGAAGAGCGGGAGGAGGAGAAAGGAGGTGAAGAGGATTATAGTTTGATAATATGAAATTTTATATAAACAATATATAGAGATTATGAGAGGAGGTTTAAAAGCTTTATCTAGAATATGTTATAAAGATGTATTGTGATTGGATGATTTTAGGATGATTTAATGGAATGTTATCATGTAATCCTATTCTAGATTTGTAAAAACAATTATAGTCAAATTAAGGTTGAGATATAATAATTGTGATATACATGAATACAGGGGAATTTAAAATATGCGATTTGATATGAAAAGTAGGTGGGGACTATGGAAGAGATGCATGGAAATACTGTAACCAACTGACGCACTTTCTACAATTTGTAATGGAAGATGGGTTTTTTTATATTTGTTTGTCCTTGTTCAAAAACAAATAAAAATTGTTTAATTAAAAAAAGTGATAGAAAAGATTCAGAAGAAACGGCATAATGCATATAAAAAGGAAAAAAGCGGGGAAAGGAATCTAAGAACATGGGATAAAAGGACAACTAAAAAATTAATGAAAAGTGGAACATTAAAGAGTAAGGTGAATTAAGAGGAAACGGTTAGAAAAGGAGGAAAGGAAAGAAGGGATATATTAGTAGAATAAAATGAAATATGTTAATACTGTTAATGATATGTAGCGAATTAAGATGGGAGGGAAATACATTAACATTATTAATTGTGGATAACTAATTAAATAAAATGCTTATATAAAAATTGAATTTGAGGATATATGCTACCTATAGAAAATAGAATATGAAATGATAAATTTGGTTTATTTCTGAAGGAGCAAATAATGATATTGTTTATGTGTTAAGAAAAAAATAAATTTAAGATGGAAAATATGGGAAGAAAATAATACGGCTAAAATTGGAAATGGAAATAAGATGTAAAATTAATTATGCCTATGAGAGAATGTTTAAAGGGGAAAACCCGAGCAACACTTTGTTTACAAAAGAATTTAAAATTTGTAACAAAAATTAAAAAAAAAAACTTTGTTTGAAAAAAAAAGAAACTACATGAAACATGAGTGTCTTATACATGGGGGTGTCTTATACACATAAAAGTACGGTAAATTCCCGGGATCTGAGATATTACGTCCCAGAGTTCTGAAGGAGCTGGCAGGTGTGATCTCAGAACCCCTAACACATATTTTTCAAAGAACCTGGATCACCAGGGAACTATCTAAAGACTGGGAAAGAGCTGATGGGGTCCCCATCTTTAAAGAAAGGTGGGAGGGGATCCAGAAACTACAGGCCTGTCAGAAACTACAGGCCAGCTGTTATCCTGTCCTCAACAGCCTGGAAGATTCTGGAAAAGATAACCAAGCAATGAATCTGCAAACGGCTAGAGGCAGACCAGGTCATAACGCAAAGCCAATAAGAGTTGGCCAAAAACAGATCGTGCCAGATACACCTTATTGGCTTCTTTGACAAAGTTGAAAAAAATGAGATCCAATAAATGTGATGGATATAATTTACTGTGTCCTCAGTAAGGCATTTGACAGAGTAGACCACAATCTACTTCTTGGTAAGTTAGAAAAAATGTGGGACAGGCAGCATCACTGCCCGTTCTGTTCTGTTCTGTTCTGTTCCGTCCCGTCCTGTCCCATTCCATTCCATTCCTTATTCCATTCCATTCCTTATTCTATTCCATTCCGTTCCATGTTCTGTTCTGTTCCGTTCCATTCTGAATTCTGTTCATTCTAATTCCATTCCAATTCCTATTGGCTTAAATAAGATGGCTCATCCCACCCTTCTCCTAACCGTGATTTACCTGACTCGGCTGCACCCATATTGACGGCAGTCCATGGCCGATCTTCAGGGTTTCTAATGGGAAGCGAAAACCAAGCCAGGGTTAGTTCAAGCAGCCTCTTTTGGTAGGAGGAAGTAATGGAGGAGAAGGAAGACCAAAGGGGAGGAGAGAGGGGTGAAGCTTTGGAATGAAGCTACCAAGGAATGTCATGGCCACCTATCCAGTCCAGGTGTATTTGGAATGGCATCCCCCAGGTGTCTCCATTGGTCAGGAATGAACTCCTGGATCAAAGGAGGGCACATAGCCATTTTAGGATCCCACCCTTGGCCCCACCTTCCCCAACCCCTCCCCCAGCCCATTTACAGCCAGCTTTCCTCCCGTCCATTCACCCAAGTTTGACCCAACCCTGTTACATTGCTTGGATTTAGGGAAGAAAGGACTGGGTTCAGATGCAGCCCCAGTGCTTAAACTGGGGGTCCAGATTGCCAGGGGGGGGTGTCCTGCGTGTATCCAGGGCTTTCTCCCCCCCCCCCGAAAAAAGAAAGAAACCAGCAGCCCTCTGTGGCATATCTGCTTTTGCCCATCAGGATTGAATGGCAAATCTGGCTCAAAATCAGGGGCATCAAACTCAAGACCCGTGGGCCGGATCCGGCCCGCGGGGTGCTTAAATCCAGCCTGCAGGGCCAGCCTAGAAATATCAAAGGACCGGCCAGTGGTGCCTCTGGTGGCTAAAACGGGCTGCGTGCACCCCCTTTGCACCTCGTTTTCACCCTCCATGGCCTCCTGCAGCACTCTGCTGGCCGAAAACAGGCCAGAAAATGGCCCCCAAAACAGCCGGTTTTGGCTGGCAGGGTGCTGAAGGAGGCATCTGTCCTGCCCCCCTGCTGCCCCCTGCCCTGTCGTCATCCCACGGATGAGAAATACAATGCTGATCCAGCCCTCAAAGAAATCCAGTTTGACACCCCTGCTCAGGATTGTGCCTCAGTTTACCTTCCCAACAAGCTACCGAGTCGGAAGATCATTTAAGAGTAGCTGATTAGGGTACCCAGCTAAAGTGAGGTCTTCTAGTCCAACCCCCTGTTCAAGCAGGACACCCTTACAGAATCAAAGGATTGGAAAGGACCTAGCAAAGGTCATCTAGTCCGACCCCCTGCTCAAGGAGGAGACCCTTACAGAATTACGGAAAGACAGAATTGGAAGGGGTCTTGGAGGTCATCTAGTCTGACCCCCTGCTTGAGCAGGAGACCCTGAAAAGAATTACGAAGAACAAGAGTTGGAAGGGACCTTGGAGGTCTTCTAGTCCAACCCCCTGCTCGGGCAGGAAACCCCAGAGACCATTTCAGACAAGTGGCTGTCCAATTTCTCAAACAGACAGGAAGATTTCAGCTGGAGGCTGGAGGAGCTCTGGGTGAAGAAAAACACACTTTTGTTCTCAACTTTGCCTTGAGGAGGGGCTGGGCTGGATAACCTCAAGGTTCCCTTCCAGGTCTGGGATTCCGCGGTGTTAGATCTGGGCAACGAGAGACAGACTGCGGACACGAAGTAACTCAACAGCTCATTTTATTAGTAGTAGTAGTGATCCAGCTTAACCTGTGGTCGGAGGGTTCCCCTTTTATAGGGATGAGGCACGCCCATTGACCAATCAGATGAATACCTGTTTCCCGCTGTAGGAGCGGACCTGAGGGAAGACTTATCTCGATATATGCTAATATCTAACACCCCTCCCCTCCTAGATGGGACGTTGCGGTAGGTGACATAGTCCTTTAGGTAGGTGGGTGTTTGTCTTGCTCGGGAGGAACGTCGGAGTTCAGGTTGCGTTGAAGTACTTGCAGGACTGGTTTCCTGTTGGTTTGAAGTGGTTGCAGGATCGGGTGCTTTTTCTGTTTCTGGAGGTCTTGCGTTTTCGATGCTCTTTTCCCTGGTATCTTGTTCGGCTGCGATGACGGGGGGTTGCTCAGCGGCTGTGATGACGGGGGGTTGCTCAGCTGCGTGCGTGATGTCCTGTCCCCCGCTTAGCTCGCCGGTGTCGTCGTTTCCTGGGATGAAGTTTCCCTGCGGTTGTCTTTCTGTGGACAGGAAACTTTCGCCCTCATCCCGTAAGTTGGATTGTGCTAGGCGACCTCGAAGCTGATCGATGTGCCTTCTCCAATTCCGCCCATCTTCAAGCTCTAACAAATACGATCGAGGGCCCATGATGCCAATGACCCTCGCCGGTATCCACAATGTCCCCCCTGTGTAATTTTGAGCATAAACAGTGTCTCCTTCTCTAAAAGATCTGACCTTACTTGTAGAGTCTGGGGGAGCCGAGGTAGAATAATTCGGGTGGAGCCTGTCCAGGTGAGACCGTAGGCGGCGACCCATTAGTAGTTCAGCGGGGCTTCTACCCGTCGTTGCGCTCGGGGTAATGTGTTGAATGAGGAGGTAATGGTCAATGCGTGTTTGCCAATCCCCCGGGCCCATCCTGGCGAGGGCCTCTTTCGCGAACCGCACCATTCTTTCTGCCTGACCATTGGACGCTGGATGGAATGGCGCGATGAGGGCGTGTCTGATTCCCAACCCTGCTAAAAATGTTTCGAACTGCATGGCCGTGAATTGGGGCCCGTTGTCCGATACTAACAGATCTGGTAGACCATGGGTGGCGAAAAGCCGCCTAAGAACCTTTATAACTGCCTCTGCCGTGGTTGATGTCATTAGGACTACATCTAACCATTTAGAATAAGCATCTACAACTATGAGGAAGGTTTGACCCTGGAATGGTCCTGCAAAATCAATATGAATGCGTGACCAGGGTGCCTTGGGTTTCTCCCATTCTGTGGCGGGCGCTTCCGGGGGTGCTGGTCTCGACTCCTGGCATGGGTCGCAAGTGGCCACCCACTCCTCTATTTCTTTGTCCATATTGGGCCACCACACATAACTTCTCGCTAACGCTTTCATTCTCACGATCCCCGGATGACCCATATGTAAAGCATTCAATACCTTTTTTCGTAGAGCAAAAGGAATAACAACTCGATCCCCCCACAACAAACATCCCTGTAACACGGAGAGTTCGTCCCGTTTAGACCAAAACATTTTGAATTCCGGGCCCACATTTCCCTTCGGCCACCCCCTCCATACCCAAGTTTGCACTTGTTTTATTAAATTGTCCTTCGAGGAGAACCTTGCGACATCGTAAGAAGAAACCGGTCCCGAATCCAAACAGTCAATGAGCAATACCGGTACTTCTGGAGTGGGGTCTGGCAAAATGTCTGGTAATGGGCAACGGCTGAGCGCATCTGCGTGCCCTAGAGTGGAGCCCGGTCGATGAATTAACTTGTAAGAGTACGCAGCCAGGAAAACAGTCCACCTGGTCATACGTGGAGAAAGGGAGACCGGAGTGGGGCGATTTCCCGCCAAAAGTCCTAACAGCGGTTTGTGATCAGTAATGAGTTCAAAATCGCGGCCGTAGAGGTATTCATGGAAACGTTTCACACCTGCAACGGCAGCCAATGCTTCTCTGTCCATTTGGCTGTAGTTCCTTTCGGCCGATGAAAGAGTTCTGGAGTAGAAAGCAATGGGTGCTTCTTTCCCGTCGGGCATCCTGTGGCTGAGGACTGCTCCAACCCCGAAAGGCGATGCGTCGCAGGTCAATACCAGCGGGAGGGTTTGACTGTATTGCACAAGTAGTGAGTCAGTGGTGAGCAGGCGCTTTACCCCGGCGAATGCTGCAGCTTCGGCTCGTCCCCATCTCCATGGTGCGTTCCTCTGGAGTAGACGGTGTAGTGGCTCAGCAACGGTCGCCTTCTGTCTCAGAAAAACGCTGTAGAAATTAAGTAGTCCGAGGAAGGCCTGCAACTCGGTTTGATTTCGTGGTGTGGGGGCGTCCTGGATTGCCTTAATTTTCTTTTCAGTGGGGTGAATTCCCTGACCATCAATTCTATAACCCAGGAATTCTACACTAGGCACGTTAATTTGGCATTTTTCTTTTTTAAGGCGGAGGCCCTTCTCTCTGATTCTGGCCAAAACAGATCTGACTCTTTTGTTTAGTTGCTCCTCGTTTGCAGCGGACACCAAGATATCGTCAAAATATGGGACGACTCCCGGTATCCCTTGCAACAGTCGTTCCATGACGCTCTGGAACAATCCTGGAGCAATACTTACGCCGAATTGTAGCCGGTTGCATTTAAACGCTCCTCTGTGCGTCACTATAGTCTGGGCCTCCGCTGTGGCGCTATCTACTGGCAGTTGCTGGTAAGCTTGTGCCATATCTAACTTAGCGAAAACCTTTCCTGGCCCCAATGAGTGCAATAGGTGCTGTACTACGGGCACCGGATATGCGCTCTGTTGTAGCGCGACATTAATTGTGCATTTATAGTCTGCGCACAAGCGGACTGATCCGTCTGACTTAACTGGGGTCACGATAGGTGTCTCCCAACGCGCGTGATCTACCGGCTCAAGGATTCCTTGTTCCACTAACTTATCTATCTCTTTATCTATTTTTGGGCGGAGTGCAAAAGGCACTCGTCTCGGTTTAAGTCGGATTGGCGCCACATTTGGATCTAAATTGAACGATATTGGTTTGCCCACATACTTACCAAGACCGGAGCTGAACACATCCTCGAACTCCTTAAAGATCTTTTCAGCGCTGCTGTTTCTCACGGCGTTGATTCCGGTGACTTCTAATCCCAGGGCTTCAAACCAATCAAGCCCCAGGAGGTTCTGCAATGGCGCGCTGGAGATGGTCACGGGCAGCTGGGCTTCGATGTCCTTAAACTGGATGTGGAATGTGCCTTGGCCCACGATGGGGACTTGGTTCCCCTGGTAGTCTCGTAGCAGGACGTCAGGAGCGCGCAGTTGGCTCTTTCTGAGGCCGGGAATGGCCTGTTTCATGGATGCCCATGAAATGATCGTCAGGGTTGATCCTGTGTCAACCTCCAGCTCGCAGGGTGAGCCCTCCAAGAGGACTGTGACTTTCAGCCTTTTGGGCCGCTTAGGGCGGACCTGATGTATCGTGGTGAGATACGTTCGCAACTCCTCTCTCTGGGTCAACTCTATCTCATCGTCTATATCCTGAAAATACTCTCGTTGAGCGTCTTGGTAGAACGCTCTTTCGGCTCTCTGTGTGAATTCTCTCTGGGGATACGCTCGCTCACTTTCTTGTGAGTAATCTCTCTGGGAATACGCTCGTTCAGCTCTTTGGGGAGTTTCTCTCTGGGTAAACACTTGTGGATTTCTCTCTGGGCGCCCTTTTTGACTTCGCCAAGCCCCTGGGTTGGGCTTCTGTTGGCGGTACATGGGTGGCTGCCGTGAGGCAGGGACTCCGCTCCGGCACACTCGTGCGATGTGCCCAAGTTTGTTGCAGTGCGAACAAACAACGTTCCTGAACCTGCAAGTAGACCTGGGGTGATTCCCTCCGCAGCTTGCGCAGGGCGGCAAGCGGGATCCGGGTTTCCCCCCAGGCCTCCAGTGACTGCTCTGCATTAGGTGACTGTCCTCGAACTCGGGATCCACGTAGTCGGGGCTTGCGTCTTCGTAGTGGACTCTGGTTTGTCTCGGTGCCGGCTGGGTTTCGTTGACCCTTCTTTGTATGGTCACTGCTGATTTCTCCGCTGATTCCGACGCTCTTGCTTTGTTCAATGCTGACTGTAGGGTTAGATTCGGGTTGGCTAACAGTTTCTTTTGCAACGAAATGTCTCTTACCCCACAGATGAATTGCTCTAAGATATGCTCTTCCAAATCCCTGTATTCACAGTGGGCTGCTATTCTTCGTAGAGCTGCAACAAATTGGTTAATGGATTCTCCCGCCATTTGAGTCCTCGTGTTGAATTCTTTGCGGCTGACATGGCGGGACGGTTTTGGCGCGTAATGTGTTTCCAAGGCTTGTTTCAGCGTCGCCCACGGTACTGCTTGTATTGGAGTAGGCGCGGTGAGGTCTCTGGCCGTATTGAAGACTTCCTTTCCGCAGTAGCCGAGGAAGATATTTTTCTTTCTTGCATCGGTGATCCCCGTGTACTCATTTGCTTCGAGGAAACACTCGAAGCGAATCATGAAGGCTTCCCATTCGTCGGTTGCTGGGTCGAAAGGAGCGGGGGGAGCATGCATCGCCATTTTCTCAGTTTGAATTTGCCGCGCTGCGGTGATCTGAGATGGCTGCCGGAATTTCTGCCGAATTCCTGGGCTGGATCAAATCCGGAGATTCTTGAAGTGCGCTCTTCGTCCTATCTGTCTCTCAATCCCACCTTCGTCGCCAATGTTAGATCTGGGCAACGAGAGACAGACTGCGGACACGAAGTAACTCAACAGCTCATTTTATTAGTAGTAGTAGTGATCCAGCTTAACCTGTGGTCGGAGGGTTCCCCTTTTATAGGGATGAGGCACGCCCATTGACCAATCAGATGAATACCTGTTTCCCGCTGTAGGAGCGGACCTGAGGGAAGACTTATCTCGATATATGCTAATATCTAACACGCGGTTCTAACCAACCGGAGCCTCTTCTGCTCCGCTTGTCCTCCCCAGTCTGTCTCTCAGCTGCCCCACCCCTGTCTCACCCCTTACCGGATCTCCCCCCCCCCGTGTGTGTGGGGAGACACCCTCCGCACTTCACCCCACCCATCCTGCCCTCCAGATGATCAAGGCAAGCTGCCAGTAGAGAGCGAAAGGGGGGGCGGAGGGCTCTGTGCTGCCCGGCAATCACGTGATTGAAGAAAAGTCACCCCCCCACTCCCCCAAAGCAGTCCCCACCCCTGCCCAGTCCCGTCCAACGAGGTGGAGGGGTGGAGACCCAGTTTGCCAAGAGGGATGTTTTTCTCCCTTATCTCTGAAATTCAGAAGGATGGCTGTTGGCATCCCCCCCCCCCCAAAAAAAAACGCTTTCTCCCACCCCAAGAAGTTCAGAAACGGCAGCCTAAAAATTCAAGGTAAGGGGAGAAACAGAGGGGGGCCCTCCTCACGTCTAAAGTCTCGAATAAAGTTGTGTAATCCATTATATGTGCCTGTGTGTGTCTGTGTGTGTATAAATGTATATATATAAAAAGAAAACGCAGAGAAGAGGTTGAGCTAAACATTGCACTACTTTTCAAGTCCCTCTGTTAACCATCCGTTATTACATTCAGCCTGCAGAAAGTCCGCAAATGGTTTCCAGTCTCTTTTAAAGCTGTGTAGTCCGTTATCAGTCAAAACTGAAGAAGCTTCTGGGATAGGAAGCGAAATGTCTTCAACGAAAAAAAGCAAAGTCCGGTGGCCTTTTTTTTGGGGGGGGGGGAAGAAGCTTTGGGATGAGGCAGCCAAGGAATGTCATGGCCACCTATCCAGTCCAGATGTATTTGGAATGGCATCCCCCAGGTGTCTCCATTGGTCAGGAAGGAACTCCTGGATCACAGGAGGACCCATAGCCATTTTAGGATCCCACCCTTGGCCCCACCTTCCCCAACCCCTCCCCCAGCCCATTTACAGCCAGCTTTCCTCCCGTCCATTCACCCAAGTTTGACATGAACCCCGTTACGTTGCTTTGATTTAGGGAAGAAAGGACTGGGTTCAGATGCAGCCCCAGTGCTTAAACTGGGGGACTGGATTCTGGGGGGGTGGTCCTTTGGCTATCCAGGTCTTTCTTCCCCCCCCCCTTTAAAAAAAAGAAAGAAACCAGCAGCTCTCTGTGGCATTTCTACTTTTGTCCATCAGGGTTGAGAGGCAAAACTGGCTCGAGGTCAGGGGTGTCAAACTGAAGGTCCATGGGCTGGATCCTGCCCACGGGGTGCTTAAATCCTGCCCACGGGGGCCAGCCTGGAAATATCAAAGGACCGGCCAGTGGTGCCTCTGCTGGCCGAAAATGGCACAAAAAATGGGACGAAAGAACCGCCAGCAGAGTGCTGCAGAAGGCCATGGAGAGTGAAAACGAGGTGCAGGGGGGCGCATGCAGACTCCCCCCTGTGCCCTCTTTTGGCTGACAGGGTGCTGAAGGAGGCATCCGTCCAGCCCCGTCCCACTGCCCCCTGTCCCGCCACCGTCCCGCGGAGGACAAAATACAATGCTGATGCGGCCCTCAAAGAAATCGAGTTTGACACCCCTGCTCAGGATTGTGCCTCAGTTTACCTTCCCACCAAGCCACCGAGTCGGAAGATCATTTAAGAACAATTTATTAGGGTCCCCTGCTTTCTCTGTGAAAAAGTAAGAGAGAAAACCCAGAGCCCCTTGTTTCCCTCACTTTTATACCGAACACAAACAGAGAAAATTGCAAGAGGAAATGAGATATCACCTCCCCTTCAGGGAATCTGCTGCAGTCAAACACCTCCCATATTCGCCTCCCATAATAGCCACATGTTCCTTAAAATGAGGTCCGAGGTCCAAAGGGGCCTCATTGGGAGGGGGGAGGGGGGAAGGTTGTTTATAGAGTTGGGAGTTCCCTATTTGTGCTAACGAACTTTTCTTATCTAGTCTGCTTATCAGTAGGAATGTTCAAAGCGAATCAACCTGCACCTCGTTTTAAAAGAGAGCAAATCAACCCAAGGAAAAGACCAAGGAACTTTGTTAGTTAACCGATTACAAACACAAAACATTTGCCCCTCAGGGTGGAGAGGTTGAGAAACTCTGGATAGGATATGGTGGGCTGGGCAGTCCGACAAACCCTTCCCCCCCCCCCGCAAAAAACCCAAAATTAGCGTCCTGTTTGGGTGGAATTTAACCCTTTGGGGCGTCCAGGCTCCTATTTAGATATAAATATTGTTTCTGTTATGGCTAAGGGACGCGGCTCGAACACTAACCCCCAACTTCTTTTGAAAAGCATCTCTTGGTGACCCAGAGCAGAGACCTCTCCCCTCTTCTCTCTCCAAGGGGGCTTCCTCCCACAAGAACAACCCACCCACCCGATGCCTGATGCCCCACCCCCAAAGCTCCAGACGCAGCCACCGCTGTCCAGCTGCAACAGGAGGGTGAGGAGTCGGAAGGAGCCTTCGTTGCGCTCCTGGCTCGGCCGAGCAACCTGAAGAGACGACGCGCGCGATTCCAATCCTCCTTTCTAACTCTTCCGGATTCACTTTGGGAGGGAAGGAAGGAAGGAAGGAAGGAAGGAAGGAAGGAAGGAAGGAAGGAAGACCTTCTAGTCCAACCCTTTCCTCAAGCAGGAGACCCTTACCGAATCATAGAAATTTGGAAAGGGACCTTAGAGGTCATCTAGTCCAACCCCCTGCTCGGGCAGGAAACCCTAGAGTCCATTTCAGACAAGTGGCTGTCCAATCTCAAACAGACATGATTTCAGCTGGAGGCCCGAGGAGCTCTGGGTGAAGAAAAACACACTTTTGTTCTCAACTTTGCCCTGAGGAGGGGCTGGGCTGGATGACCGCAAGGTTCCCTTCCAGCTCTGGGATTCTGCGGTTCTAACCAATCGGAGCCTCTTCTGCTCCGCTTGTCCTCCCCAGTCTGTCTCTCAGTCCCCTTCCACCCCCTCCCCACGTCCTCCTTCCCCGAGTCTCACCCTTCACCGGATGCCCATTTTAGCCCACCCATCCTGCCCTCCGGACAATGCAGGCAAGCCGCCAGTAGAAAGCGAAAGTGGGGGCGGGGGTGGCGAGAGGGCTCTGCGCTGCCCGGCAATCACGTGACTGAAGAAAAGTCACCCCCCCCCCATTCTCCCAAACCAGCCCACGCCCGCCCAGTCCCGTCCAACGAAATGTGGGGGACCCGGTTTGCCAAGATGGGTGTTATTCTCCCCTTACGTTTGAAATGCAGAAGGATCGCTGTTTGCGACTAGTCCTCATTGAGATTTGCTCTCCCGGAGAGCCCTGCTTTTCAACTTTCTCCGCTCTTCACCCCCCTCCCTCCCCACCTCAATCAGTTCAGAAATGGCAGCCTAAAACTTCAGGGGAAGGGGAGAAACAGCACCCATCCTCCTCACGAGTTGCAAGTGATGCCCTGACCCCCCGAGTGGCAGATCTGGACTGCCTAGAGGGGAGGGACGGGGGAGCCCATGTTCCACTGCCCACCCCTTTGCCATAAGTAACGGCTACCCCGGGGTCGAGCGTTGTGTGTGTGTGTGGGGGGGTCTCCAATGCTTAGCGCATTGGTAAGGCAGAAACGCGGTTGTTAAATGAGTCCGTCTTTCCCATTGCCAATAAGTCACTTGTCAAGAGCCTCACATGAGCCTCACGGTCATTAAGCATGAAAAACAGTCGCAAATCACTCTTCCGATGCTGTCATAACTCTGAACGGTCACTAAGTGGATGGTTGTAAATGGAGGATTACCTGTAGGGCTGTCCAGGGATGTCGAACAGGTGGCAGGCGGGGCGGATATGGATCGGCAAAGGCAGAATATGTCACGATAGACACGGTCAGGCTCGCAACGCAATCGACTTTCGCACCTGTGCTGTATACCAATGGTCCCCAATCTTTTGGCCACCACGGACCGGCTTTGTAGAAGACAATTTTTCCATGGACCTGGTGTGTGTGTGTGTGTGTGTGTCTGTCTGTCTCTGTGTGGGGCTTCACGAGCTACCTAGAGTCCGCATATCCACGATGAAACTTAGTTCACTTGTGCGGACACACTTTCTAGAACTCTTGCTGTATACAAATGCACAACCGCCAATTTCCAACAGCCTTTTTATTGCACGTACGACAATCGGACGTTTAGAAAGGAGAACACCTTAGGAAAAATATATCACAAGAACAATGACAAACACAATACCCACAATGACACCGGCAACAATGACAAACCCAATACCCGCAATGACACCGGCAACACAATAACGGTTACGCAGCCAACTTCTCTCCGATTTTCTCCGGGCCGTTTTGTTCTGAAGCAAGAACCGCTCGATGCGTTGGTCACATAAGTTGGGCTCCAGGTATAGCTGGTTGACATAGCATCTCCCCTCGTTCTCCAAAACGGTTCTCTGCACCATCTCCATCAGCTCCAACACCTGGCTCTCCCGCTCGTCTCCCACCGCCTTGTTGTTGAACCCGCAGAAGCGGTTGTCGCACTGCCGGATCAGTGCCTGCAGATTCTTGTTGTCGGACTTTTGGACGTACTCCTGCAGGGGGTCCCCACCCAAATCCTCCACGCAGGTGAAGAGGACGATCGTGTGCCTGGCGGACTCGGCCCCAAAGATATCCCAGACACATTTTGCAGCGGTCATGTCTTCCGCGGTGAAGCGTCCCGTCTGGGTTACCAAAATGAGGACATGCGGGCCAGGCCGGGAGGCCTTGATGCAAGCCATGACCTCACGTCGCACAAACTCATTGTAGTTGTCAGAATCAAACATGGCTGGTGTGTCAACCACGGAGACCGTCATGCCATTCCAGCTTCCTTGCCCCCTTTGGCACTTCAGGGTGGTGATCCTTGCCGTCAAGGTGGACTCAAACTCTCTCCGGTCGAGGATGGTGTTGCCCGTGGCACTCTTCCCACCGCCGGATTTTCCAACTAGGATTAGCCGGAGTTCCTCTGTGAGTGTTGAAGACACAGAATTGCTGAGGTCCATTAAACAAGAGTCCTTACTGATTGCAGTTGGAAATACAGGTAGTCCTCGACTTACGACCACTCATGTAGTGATCAAGGTTACAACAGTACTAAAAAAAAGTGTCTCAGGACCGTTTTTCTCACTACCAACCATTTCAGTATCCCCGTGGTCACATGACCAGACTGGTTCATATTTATGACGGTTGCAGCCTCCTGGGGTCACGTCATTCCCCTTCCACGACCTTCTAACCAGCCGCATCAATGAGGAAGTCAGGTTCCCTTAACAACAACGTGACTCACTTAACCACTGCAGTGATTCGCAGGTCGTAAAAGGGGGCAAAACTCATTTAACAAATGTCTCACTCAGCAACAGAAATGTGGGGTTCAATTATGGCCATAAGTCGAGGACTACCTGCCCTCAATTTTGGCATTTGAAAATAACGACATGTTAGTGCAGATATTTTACGGTCTCTGAGCCTCATTGGGTCTTTTGACTGGCCTGGGTGGATTGCTATTAGTAGTAGCCTTCAATTTATGAACAAATTATGTTGTTGAGTGAGTTTTGCTCCATTTTACAACTTTTCTTGCCACATCTGTGAAGTGAATCACTGCTGTTCTTAAATTAACCATACGGTTGTTAAGTGAATCTTGTTTCCCCATGAACTGCTCGTCAGAAGGTCGCAAAAGGGGATGACATGGCCCCGGGACACTGCAACTGTCATAAATGTGAACCACTTGTCAAACATCCGAAGGTAAATTACTTCACCGTGGGGATGCCGCAACAGATGTAAGAGTGAAAAACAGTCATAAGTGATGATTTTGTTGTAATTCCGGACGGTCGCTAAGTAAGTCGAGGACTATCTGGATGTGTGTGTGTGTTTGTGTGTGTGTGTGTGTGTGTGTGTGTGTGACCCTCACAGTCTCAATTGGGTTAACAAGCCCCAACCGACAAAGGGAAAATTGGGCATGACTCACAAAGCAACTGTCTTGCTTAACAACTGAAATTTTGGTTTGTCATTTGGGCCCTGGGGAAAATGAATGGTTGGGACATGTGTTGTTTTCACCTCACGGGGTACAAAAGCTTTTTTTTTTGAAGAAAAGAGCCAAACACCCATGAAGGGTCCCCCTCCCCACAAGACTCCTGTGTCCCATCTTACCTTCTCCACGCCTTTTCTGGGCTTTCAGAAAGTTCTGCAACAAAAGACTCGGTTAGAAACCAAGAAAGGTCAAGAGGGTACGTGGAGGGCAACCGTGGCACGGCTTCGCCCAGACTTAGCTAGCCAAATCGCAACACCTGACAATTCAGATTCTTTTGCCGCCCAGGGTCGCTTCTCAGCCCCCCCCTTAAAGAAAGAGTCCTCGACTTACAACCGTTCATTTAGTGCCCACTCAAAGTTGTAACAGTACGGGGAAAAAAGGGACCAATGAGTCTTTTTCAACCGTGCGACCGTTGCAGCGGTCCTGCGATCGAAATCCAGACACTTGGCAACTGACTCGCATTTACGACGGTGGTGGTGTCCCAGGTGAAGGGATCTCTTTTAGCGACCTTCTAACATGCCACATCAATGGGAAAGCTCGCTTCACTTAACAACGGTATAAACGATTCTCAACACCTGCACGGATTCACTTAACAGCTGTGGCAGTAAAGGTGGAGAAGTGGCGCAGCACTCATTTAACAGCTGCCTCGCTTTGCAATGGAAATTTTGGGTCGTAGGTCGAGGACTAGTCTTCAACTTACAGCAATTCATTTAGCGACCGTTTGAAATGACAACAGAGCAGAATTTGGACCAGAGCTGTCAAAGTAACACCCCGTGGGCCGGACACGACACGCTCTGGCCACTCCTACACCCGATTTAGCGAAGGGGGGAGAAGTCGCAATACGTCATGCGACACCACCATGACGATGTGAGTTTGACACCCCTCATTTGGATGCTTGGCAACGGACTCATATTTACGACATTAGCAGTGTCAGGGAATCTGGGGACTCCCACTTTGCGAGCTTCTGACAAGCGAAGTCACTGCGGTCGTCAGAGTCACTTCACAACTGTGCAATTCACTTCACAACTGCAATGATTCTGTCAGCCTCTCTTTCGCTATTTGCTTTCGGCTGCCATTGAAAAGGGGAGGGGGGGACTGGTATTTGGGAGGGGAAGTTTAAGGGGTTTGGTCACATATTGATATGTATGATTTCGCCCGCTTTTGCCTCAGATCTTGCTTTGCTTAGCTGCTACCTTTTCATAACCAGTAAAAGTACTCTTCATTCTGCAAAATGGAGTTAAGTGGTTTCTTTCTTGGTTGCTGAGGGAGGCCGGCTTGACAGATTCACTTAAAATGGTGGCAAGAAAGGTAGTAAAATGAAGCCAAACTCGCTTAACTGTCTCGCCTAGTGATGGGAATATGGGTCTCTGCGGTGGTCGTAAGTCGAGGACAACCTGGAGAAGTGGAACGTTATCCAACTGGTAAAGAATTCGACCCACCCAACACACCAGAAGCGGCAGCCGTTGGACTGGATCCTGGATTGAACCCCAGGCCGAACAGAAGTGACTTTAAAAGGTAGATTTGCTTCGAAATACGACGTACCTCGACGTTTTCCCGACGCTGTAGAAATGCCATTTCCCGTCTTTCACACACGACGCTTTGAAGACCTGGGTCCCTGCAAACAACAAAAACAATTACAGGCAGTTCTCAGCTTACGACCCAAATAGAGACCAACATTTCTGTTGTTAAGTGAGACAGTTGTTAAGCGAGTTGCATGAATCGCTGCACCTGTTAACTGTTCAGTCAACTGAGCTTCCCTTTCGACTTACAACTGCCATTGAAACCAACCTTCCCATTGTGAAGCGAGACAGTTGTTAAGTGAGTCAGCCCCAATTTGACCACCTGTTCCCTGGGGTTGTTAAATGACTTGTGGGCACAGGGTGTCCTCAACTTGTGACCATTCACTTAGCGACCGTTCAAAGTGACAAAAAGGGACGTATGGCCGTTGCTGTGTGGGAGGGACACGCGATTTCCCCTTTTTGGCGACCAGCTGAGCAAGCAAACCCAACAGGGAAGCCAGCCTCACTTAAGAACCATTCAACTCACTTAAACCGCTGCCGTGATTCACTTAACGGCAGTGGCAAGAGAGGTCATCAAACGGAGCAAAACTGATGGAACAAATGTCTCACCTAGCAACCAAAATGTGGGGCTCAATTGTGGTCGTAAGTCGAGGACTTTGGAAGCCCCCCTTTGCTAGGTCTGCCTTAACAAAACCAACCATAAACCTGGTCACTACATTGTCGCACAAATACATATTTACAAAGTAGTCCTCAAGTTATGACCATTCATTTGGCGACTGTCGGAAGTCACAAAGCGCTGAAAAAAACCCCTGACTAGGCCAACTGCGGAAGCCTCGCAATTCACTTCACAACTGCCTTAAGCCGTGGAAATTCTGATCCCCATAGAATCTGGGAGGGACCTTGGAGGTCTTCTAGTCCAACCCCCTGCCCATTGACTTCCATCCTAAATGTATTCACCGCCAATCTCAGCATCCAGCCGCCTTCCAACAAAAACAACCAAAAAAATGTGGTAAGATGATATTACGAAATTTCATTCGATACGAAGCAGCTGAGTTTGTCCGTTGCGATTGTCACCTTCATCAACTCTTCACCTCGATTTAAGGCAGTTCATTTAGTGACCATTCAAAGGGACAACGGCACCAAAAAACCTCAGACTTGTGACTCTTGTTCGCAGGTTATGACCTTGGTCGCATCCCCGTGATCGAGATCAAAATTCAGACATTTGGCAACAGACTCACACTTACGACCAAAGGTCAACGAGACTGCCTTTTGCGACCTGCGGAACAGAGACATCCGAGGTGTGTGTGTGTGAGTGTGTGTGTGTGTGTGTGTGTGTGTGTGTGTAGAAAGCCAGATTCACTTAACAGCCAGCTCGCTCACTGATTGACGGTGGCGATTTGCTTAACGGCGGCGGCTGCAAAAGATGAGGCAAAACCTCTCTGAACAAATGTCTTGTTTCACAACGTACATTGTGGTCGTAAAGTCGAGCATTAACTACCCAGCTGGAGCAATGCAAGGAAGAATCCACCGGGCAAAAAAAACTGCCGGCAGAGCAATGAGAAGGGGGGCTGGAGGGGCTTTGAGGGGGGGTCGGGGATCTGTTACAGATGGGGATTATTGCGCTCTCTGAACAAGCGCTGAAAAGGGGGAGGGGCAGATTACAAGCCAAAGGGAATCAGGCGCGGGAGGGGGGGGCTTGCGTCGATGAGGGTCCGCCCCCCCCCAAACAGAGGGGTTTCTCCGGATCGGGACCACCGGCAAGGAGAGGGAGGGGAAGGGAAAGTGGCGGAGGGGGGGTCAGATAGATCGGGCCAGCGCACGGAGAAGCTTTGGACGGGGGAGAACGGGAGAGGGAAGGGAGAGGACGTCCTTCATCCGGGATTGGAGACCCCCCTATCCTCCCCCTCCCTAAACAAGCCTCCCTTGCACCCCCTCCCCTCCCCTCCTCCTACCTGGCCTGGGGCTTGCGCGCCCTCGAGAAGACTCCGAACATAAAAACGTTTTTCGCTCCGAGAAAATATCCGCGACGCGGCCGAAAGCGAAAGCAATTGAAAGTGCGACTGTGCAGCCGTCTGGCAGCCCGGCTTTCGCTTTTTCGGCCCAGGCGAGGGAGGGGGCGGTCATGGGATCTGCCATTAGAGAGAGACCTCCCTCCCCTCTTCCCTTATGCCACCCCCGCAATTGGGAACCGGGTTCTTTCCGCCCCCGTAGCGCGATTTCACGGTGCCCCCCCCGCCCAAGCCCCGTTTAAGCCATCGTCCCGGGACCACCAACGTCATTTACCTCTTCAGAGATTTTCTCCGTCCGGACCGGGTTTCCTTCTGAAGACAAACCTTGGGGGGGGGGACAGCCCACTTCCTCACGCCCACCCCCACACACGCCCACCGCCCTTTCCCCCCTCCCCAACCCCAACATCGCCAGAAGAATCCGATGGAGATCCTTTTCTCAAAAGCTCCTGCGTTGTTTCCTCCCTCCGCCCCCCCATCCAAGAATTTTTACAAGAGGGAGGGAGGGGGAGATCTGAACCCAGTCTGCTCCCCACCCCCACCCCGAGGGTACAGCGGTTGTGTGAGTTCATGCATTGTGGTGTAGGGTGAGGTTAAAGACACTCCCCTCCCCCAAGTAAATCAGCGGGGCACCATATTCACTAAATGCATGCCAAGTGGGGCGGGGGAAGGCGGGGGGGGGGTGTAGATGGGTGAAAATGAAGAGTTTTTTAGATGGAGGTTTTCAAGAAGAGATTGGACCAACCGTGTGAAATGGTTATTGGATCTCCTGCTCTGGCAGGCGGTTGGACTAGAAGACCTCCGAGGTCCCTTCCAAATCTGCTCCTCTGCGAAGAACATAGAACAGAGTTAAAAGGGACCTTAGAGATCATCTAGTCCTGGTCCAACCCCCTGCTCAAACAGGAGACACTGAATCAGAGAGTTGGAAGGGACCTTGAAGGTCTTCTAGTCCGGTCTCTTCTTGAAAGGCTCCAGTGATTCCATTATTCCTCGTCTGGCCTTCAGGCTTGACCCCCTCCTTTCTGTGGCAATCCCTCCAATATTGGAACACTGCTATACCGGTTTTCCACTTCTCTTCTCTAGACTAGCCAAGCCCAGTTCCTATAACTGCAGTACTCTAGGTGTGGTCTTACTCGGGCTTCAAGAGTGGTTGTAGTACCTCACTTGATCTTGATTGTATCCACCGTTAATGCAATTTAGGATTGCTTTTTGGCTGCTGCTGCACACGGCTGGCTCCTATTTAGCTGGTTGTCCACTAAGACTCCAAGATCCCTCTCACAGTCACTGCTATTAAGCCTGATTTCAACCAGTCTATATGTGCACTTTAGGCTTTTCTTACCTAAGTGTAGGACTTTACTTTTCTCTACATTGAATTTCATTTTGTTAGATAGGGCCCTGTGTTCAAATCTTTCAAGATCCATATGGATCTTGAGCCTATCTTCTAGGGCGTTGGCTATTCCTTCCAGCTTAGCATCATCTGAAAATTTGGTAAGTTCCCCTTCTATTCCCTCATCTAAGTCATTTATGAAGATATTGAAGAGTACTAGGCCTAAGACAGAATCATGTAGTATCCCACTGCTTACTTCTCTCCATGTAGACGTGGACACATTAAGGACTACTTGTTGAGTACGGTTTGTCAGCCAGGTGCAAATGCATCTGGTGGTGAAGCTGTCTATCCCACTTTTTTCTGGCTTACAAAGAAGTAGGTTGTGGTCTACTTTGTCAAATGCCTTGCTGATGTCTGTTATGCCCACAGTATTTCGCTGGTCTACTAATTTAGTCACTATGTTGACTATATCTTAAGTTATATATCTTAAGTTACAGCATGGCGCAGAGGATTGAGACCATATGTTACGTTACAGCGTGGAGCAAAGGATCAAGACCATATGGGAAGTTACAGCATGTTTGATTTATTATTCGGGTGAATACACAAGAATCTGGTCAACTAACAGTCAGCACTAAATTAGCGGGAGAGAAAAGTCTTCAGAATTCAAAATCAGATGGGCAGATCTCTTGTCGGCAGGATGGGACTCAAGATTCATGACAGCCTCGACCCCTTCCTTGGGCTCAATGTGGTCATTTACATCAGGGGTCCCGGGGGTCATGGAGCAGCACCGGTCTGCTGCATGCCAGAAACTGGTTCGCAGAAAGAGGTAAAGCCGCATCCGCAGGACGCAGACAGCAGGTGAAAACACAGCTCTTTCGGTCTGTGGAAAAACCTCTCTCCACGGAACCAGTCCCCAGGGGCCAAATGGTTGGGGTCCCATGATCTTCATGAACCTAGACCAGCCCCCTTCCCACATTCAGATCAGAAGATCTGTCCCAAAGATGTTGAACGAAAGAAGACTTAAGATAGTTTCACTAGAATATATATGAAGATTACGAAACAGGCAATGATGATTGCAGCCATTAACATTTTTTCTTTCCACTTCAAAGCATTCTCTGCCATTTTTCGGGCTTTCCGGTTCTCCGCCAGGAAAGCTTTGACAATGCCATCCCTCAGGTTGGGCTCCAAATACAGCTGGTTGCTGTAGTATCTGCCCCCGTTCTCTGAAACGGTTCTCTGCACAATCTCCATCAGCTCCGAGACCTGATTATTCCGCTCGGCTCCCGTGGCCTTGTTGTTGAACCCGCAGAAGCGGTTGTGGCATTGCCGGATCACATCCCGCAGATTTTTGTTGTCGGAGCATCGGACGTACTCATGCAGGGGGTCCCCACCCAAATCCTCCACGCAGGTGAAGAGGACGATCGTGTGCCTGGTGGATTCTGCCCCAAAGATATCCTGGACGCACTTCGCAGCAGTCGCGTCTTCGGCGGTGAAGCGTCCCACCTGGGTCACCAAGATCAAGGCGTGGGGGCCAGGCCGGGAGAAGTCAATGCAAGACATGACCTCCCGTCGCACAAACTCATTGTAATCGTCGGAATCAAACATGCCTGGCGTGTCAACCACGTAGATCATCTTGCCCTGCCAGCTTCCCTGTCCCCTCTGGCACCTCAGGGTGGTGTTTTTAGCCGACAGGATGGACTTAAACTCCTTCCATCCGAGGATGGTGTTGCCCGTGGCACTCTTCCCACCGCCAGACTTTCCGACCAGGATGAGCCGGAGTTCAGCATCGTCCCCTGGGAGTTTGGAAGACAGGGGGACAGTATTAGGGCAGAGTGTAGTTACACTGCTCAATGGATCATAGAGAGATAAACACAGACAGGATAGATAAATATGGATGGATGGATGGGATACAAAGATGGATGGATGGATGGATGGATGATAGAGAGAGAGAGATAGACACAGACAGGATAGATAAATATGGATGGATGTGATATAGATGGATGGATGATGGATGGATGGATGGATGGATGGATGATAGAGAGATACACAAACAGGATAGATAAATATGGATGGATGGATGGATGGATGGATGGGATACATAGATAGATGGATGGATGGACGGATAGAATAGATGGATGGATGATAGAGAGAGATAGACACAGACAGGATAGATAAATATGGATGGATGGATGAGATAGAGAGAGAGAGGTGGTAGAAATAGGGGTGGGGGTAGAGAGAGATGGATGGACGGATGGAGAGAGATAAACACAGATAGGATAGATAAATATGGATGGATAGATGGATGGGATAGAGAGAGAGAGAGATAGGGAGATCGTAGAAGTAGAGATGGGGGGAGAGAAAGGGATGGATGATAGGATAGATGGATGGATGGATGGGATAGATAGAGAGATAGAGAGATATGATATGTAGATAGAATAGAGAGAGGATAGATGGATGGATAAATATAGATGGATAGATATTAAATGATTGATGATAAATTACTGAAGATATAGATAGATAGATAGATAGATAGATAGATAGATAGATAGATAGATAGATGATAGATAGATAGATGATAGATAGATAGATGATAGATAAGAATAGACAGACAGACAGAGTATTATCTGGTTTCCCTTTTGACTTTGCTGGTCAGAAGGTCGCAAAAGGGGATCACATGACCCCGGGACACTGCAACCGTCATAAGTACAAGTCAGTTGCTGAGCATCTGAATTTGGATCCTGGGACCCCGGAGACTCTAGGGACGCTGTCATGGTTGTACGTGTGGAAAAAACGGTCCTTTTTGTGGGTTGTGATTGTGTTTCTTACCTGTTAAGCCTCTCCACTCCATGGCGGCGGCCTGAAAGATTGGAGGGGAAAATGAAAAATTAGGAGCGGCTCGGTTAGGATAATCCACAGACAGGCAGCAGGTGGAAGGTTCGAGATGGAGGAAAGGAGGAAAGGAGGGATGAAGGCAGGGAAGGGAGGTGAAGTGTCCCCGGGAAAGTGGCATCATAGTCAGGAATTGGACCCCAGCTGGGAGCTTGGAAAAGGATTGACCAAGAATGAAGGAAGAGGGAAGGGAGGGAAAGGAGGGAGGGAGGGAGGAAAGAAGGAAAAAAAGAAGAGACAGGGAAGGAAAGGAGGGAGGTATGGAAAGGAGGGACAGAGGGAAGGAAGGAGGAAAGGAAAGAAGGGACGGAGGGAAGGAAGGAAAGAAGAGACAGAAAAGTAAAGAAGGGACGGAGAGAAGGAAAAAAAGGAGGAAGGAAGGAGAAAGGGAGGAAAGGGAGGAAAGGAGAGAGGGAGGGAGGAAAGAGGAAAGAAACTGGGAGGAAGGAAGGAGTAGGAGGGGGAAAGAAGGAGGAAGGAAGGAAAAGGGGAGGGACAGGAAAAGGAGGGAGGGAAGAAGGAGGGCGAGAGGGAAAGGAGGGAGGGAAAAAGAGATGCAGGAGGAAGGGAAGAAATAAAAGAAAGAAAGAAGGAAGGAGAGAGGGAGGGATGGGAAAAGGTAGGGAGAGGACAAAAGAGAGAGAGGAAGAGAGAAAAGAAATCAGAAAGAAAGGAAGGGAAGGGAAGGGCCTCTTCCCAGCTAGCCATGCTCTGCTCCAAGAAGTTCTAGATTCCCGGTCCCGGGTGCAAAGCAGGAGAGAGATTGGCTGGCTGGCTGGCTGGGTGGGGCTGGGGGACAAGAAACCAGGAGGGGGGAGCCTGCCCCAGAGAACCTGGAGGATAATCGGGGGGGGGGGGCACATGAGAAAAGAGGTTGGCATCCCCTCCTTCCAAGGAATCAAACTCAAGGCGCTGGGAAGAGAAGCGTGGAGCCGCCTGGGGCTGCCTCTTTGCCAGAACTCCCATTTAGGCAGTCCTGACTTCAGGAATGGAAGGGCCGGGACCCTCCCTTGGAGACGGCATCCCATTCTTCTCCCATACCTACCTGGCAAGGGTCGCCCAACAACTGGTAAGCCATTTCTTCTTTCCTTCCCTCCTTCCTTTTCTCTCCTTCCTTCCTTCTCTTATCTCTCCTTCGTTCTCTTATCTCTTTTGTTCTCTTCTTCTTCCTTCTCCTTCCCTTCCTTTTCCCTTCTCTCTCTCCTCTGTTCTCCTTCCTTCCCTTCCTTCTCTTCTCTTCCTTTCTCTATCACCTTCACTTCTTTCTTCTTCCTTTTTTCCTTTTCCCTTCTCTCTTTCTTCTCCTTTCCCTTTTTCCTTCTTCCTTCCTATTCTCTTCTCTATCTCCTTCCTTTCTTCCTTTTCTCTCTCCTTCCTTCTCTTTCCTTCTCTTCTCTCTCCTTCCTTCACATCTCTTCCTTTCCTTTCCCTCTCCTCTCCTTCCTTCTCTCTTTCTTCCTTCCCTCCTTCCTTTTCTCTTCTCTCTCTCCTTTCTTCTCCTTCCTTCCCTTCCTTTCTCTATCTCCTTCCTTCTCTTCTTTCTTCTTCCCCCTCTTTTCCCTTCTCTCTTTCTTCTCCTTTCCTTTTTTCCTTCTTCCTTCCTCTTCCCTCTCCTTCCTTTCCTTCTCCTCTTCCCTTCTCTATCACCTTCTTCCTTCCTTTTCTCTCTCCTTCCTTCTCTTCTCTGCTCTCTCCTTCCTTCTTTTCTCCTCTTCCCTTCTCTACCTTCCTTCTTTTTCTCTTCTATCTCCTTCCTTCACATCTCTTCCTTTCCTTTCCCTCTCTTCTCCTTCTCTTCTCTTCTCCTTCTCTTCTCTTCTCTTCTCTTCTCTTCTCTTCTCTTCCTTGGACAGTGGGATCTCTGTAAGATCAGAAGGAGGAGGGCGAGTCACAGGATCGCCATGGCAACCTCCGAAGACACAGGAGGGTTGCCTCTACCCCACCTGGGGGCCCATCGCTTCCTCAGACCCCAAAGGCCTGCTCATGACACCCGACCCCCCCAACCTGGACTCACACTGTCCCTCCCCCCAAAGAAAACTTGGGCTGGAGCCAAAGGACAATTTTCATTCTGGTGAGGTCTCCTGTTCGAGCTAGATGACCTCTTGAGGCCCCTTCCCACTCTGTGATTCTGTTCTGTCGAAAAGTAAAACAGCACATCAGTTCCAGGTCTGGAAGGGACCTCAGAGGTCATCTAGTCCAACCCCAAGTCAGGCAGGAGACCCTTGCAGAATCACAGACTTGGAAGGGACCTTGGAGGTCATCTAGTCCAACCTGGGCAGAATTTAGCTGCTAAAGGTGTGAGGGAAGGGGTGTCCCCTGGGGCTGCAGTGGCTCATTTTTTTATCCCCGGGCTTCAGCTTTGGGGGCAGGGGCGAGGAGGGGATAAAATTCTTGCCTCTTACGTTCCCTGGACTTTCTTCTCTGCCCGGGCTTCTGGGCACGTACAGAAAGCTCTTTTGCGGCTTCAGGTTACTAGAACCTGGCAGGTGGATTCCTGAGACTCGGTTCCTTGGGGCTGTGGGGTTTTTTGGGGGTCCCAAGTAACAACGGATGGGTTAACAGGAAGGAAGATGCCCCCCTACAATTTCAGAGCCTGGGGGAGCTCCGTCCCCTAAGGGGGGCTTCGTCCCTGCAGACCCCGGGGGGGGAGGGCTGTTCCCGAAGACTCCGGGGTGGGAAGCTATACCCCTAAAGACCTCAAGGGGGGGCTATGTCTCCTAAGACTCCGGGGGGGGCTAAGTCCCCAAAGACGTAGCGGGGGGAAGGGGGAAGCTACGGCCCTGTAGGGCTGTGGACCCTCTTCGTCCCGCTTTGCAAACGATCGACACGTTTCCCCTCTCATCCCCCCGCCGGCCGCACCGCCAATCTCCCCCCCTCCAGACCGGCTGAGACCCCCCGCCCGCCCTACCTGAGCTCTCGGCCGCTGGTTCCTCGCTCTGTGTGTGTGTGGGGGGGGGGCGCCTCGGTTGAAAAGCGAAAGCCGAAGTGAGGGGGGAGCGATTCCGTTCCTCCGACAAACTTTGGCGTCCCGAGAAGCTGCGGCTGCAGGAGGGGGCGCTGGGAGCGCCCAACCCCACCCCAGCCCCACCCGCAGAAAGAAGAAAAGCCGAGGCTGGGCGGAAAGTGGGTCGGGGGGATATCTTGGCTCTGTCACCTTTCAAAGAATAACCGAGCGCTTCCAGCTGCGTTTTCTGAAAAGTCCCGACGGGAAACGCCCCGCTTGGTCGCCTCTGCCTCCCCCACCCCCGCGATCGGAGGCGGGGCGGTCGTCTTCTGCGGCGGGGGATGGGGGCGACAGGCCTTTGACCAGGTCTGGTTGGTCAATTCAGTGTCCTGCTTGAGTTTCGGGGGGGAGAGAGGGGGGAGGTCGGACTAGATGACCTCCGAGGTGCCTTCCGACTATTATTCTGTAAGGGTCTCCTGCTTGAGAAGGGGATCAGACTAGATGACCTCGGAGGTCCCTTCCGGCTCTGTCATTCTGTAAAGGTCTCCTGCTTGAGAAGGAGATGGGACTAGATGACCTCGGAGGTCCCTTCCAAGTCTATCATTCCCCCCTCCCCCACCTCTTCCCAGTGTCCCGATCTGCCCTTTCAGGGACGGGGGTCGCTGGCTATGAAATGAGGCGGTCTGTTTCTCCCCCCCCCCCGCCCTCACTCCAATTGTGGGCTGCCCTTTTTCAACTCGGGAGGCTGGGGAGGGGGCCTGCGAGGGGAGGGGTCGCTCTATGCAAAAGATGAACGACAATGATTTAAATTTAAAATTAAAATGAAGTAAAGTGTAAACTAAAGTAAAGTAATAAAAAGGGTATTTGAGGTCAACGACCCCGCTGCATGTTTGCGTGTTTGTGTATGTTGAGTGGAGGGGGGGGGTGGAATCGCTTTCTTTCAAGCACGTGATTTCCAAACAAAGCAGCCGCCCCGATCACTTTCGCTTTCCCCCGCTCCCCCCCCCACGCCGCTTCCATCTCGCGCAGCCGCAGAGAGGACAGCCTGGAAGCCTCTGTAAAAACCCCTGTGAAGCGGTATATAAAACTTACGCGCTACGGCTATCGCTATAACTTTCCCTTATTGCATCGGGGCGTTTTGGGGACCCGACGCAAGTTTTGGATCGCGGCCCCCACGCGCGCGCTCTCCGTGGGCTTAGCTGAAAGCACGTGACTTCGGGAAAAAGAGCCCCCCCCCCGACCCTTTTCCTGAAGTCCTCCTCGCTTTTGAGGGAGTGGGCGAAAAGAAGGGGGGAGGAAGAGTTCCCACGGGCTGTGTGTGTGTGTTTGAGTGGGAAGGGGTCGCGGGCGCAATCGGCTCTTCTCCCAAGCGACAGCTCCATCACACACAAACCCCAGGAAGGATTCCGACAGAATAGAACAAAAAAGAAAAGTAGGAAGGGATCTTCGAGGTCATCTAGTCCAACCCACCCACCACGCCCAAGCCCCTTTGGCCGGGATTCCGACCCGCGTCTTGTGTGGGGAGGGGGCTCAGGTTATCATCGGAGGTTGTGGGGGGGAGAGAGAAAGAGAGACTAGCCAAATTTGAGGGGTGGGAGATGCCACCTTTAGCCAAGTTGGGGCTTGGCGGGGAGGGGTGGCGGAGAGAATGGAGAGGGGGCTGGGATGCCGGGAGACGCCTCTCTCCCCTCCCTTTTCTCCGCCGGTGCAGCCAATCCGAGGAGATTCCGCCCTTCCCCCCCCCCGGGAGCCCCCCTCCCCGCTTTCCTTCTTTCGGTTCTGCCAAGGCTGTTTCTGTGCGGCGATCGGCGGACAGACAGAAGCGACTCGCGGACCTTCCCTGGAGCAAAGAGAAGCGGTGGTCGTGGAGACCCTCCCACTCCCCCTCACATCACTCCCCCTCCGCCAGAAGGAGACACTCAGGTTGGTGTCTGTCCAGTGGAGACTCTGGGGAGAGAAAGAGGGGAGGGGGATACAGAGATGGGGGTCCCGTCGCTTTGCGCGTTAACGCCTCTCCCCCGCCCCCTCCCCGCCTCATTTCCCGAAAAACTCTCCAAAGGTCCCCAAAATTGAAGGACTGCCTGTTGGGGGAGAGGGGGTTAGACTAGATGAGCTACAAGGTCCCTTCCGACGGTTGATCTATAAAATGAGCGGGGGTGGGGGGAGGGCGCAGGATCAGTGGAGAGTGGCCCTAATTGGGTGGGGGTCGGAGACTTCCTAGTTGATTCTGGGTTTTTTTCCCTCCCTCCCTTTCTCTTTCCTTCCTTCTTTTCTTCCTTTCCTCTCTCTCTGCCCCCCTCCGCATCGCCTTCCTTCCTCCCTCCCTCCTTATTTCTCTCCCTCCTTCTTTCCTTCCTCACTTCCTATCTCCTCTTCCTCCTTCCCTCCCTCTTTCCTTATTTCCCTCCTTCTTTCTTTCCTCCCTTCCTATCTCCTCCCCACTACCTTCCGCTCTCCTTATTTTCCTCCCTCCTCTTTCCCTCCCGTCCTATCTCCTCCTCTCCCTCCCTCCTTCTTTCCTTCTTTCCCTCACCCCTTTCCTCCCTTCCTATCTCCTCCCTCCCTCATTTCCTTCCTTCTTTCCTCATCTCCTCCCTTCGCTCCCTCCTTCCCTGCCTCCCTCCCTCCCTTATTTCCCTCCCTCCTTCTTTCCTACCTCCTTCCCTCCCCTTCCTCCCTCCCTTCTTCCTTTCTTCCTTCTTCCTTTCCTTATTTTCCTTCATCTCTTTCTTCCTCCCTCCTTCCCTCCTTCTTTCCTCCCACTGATTTCTCCCTGGGTCCACTGGGGGTGGGGAGACTCCCTGGCTGATTCTGTTTTTTGCTTCTCACACAGAAACTTTATGAGTTGTGCTGTGAAATTTCTCTGGAAATGTCTGGATATATGCAAAGTAAGTCTTCCCCGGATGGGAGAGTACATGTAGATCTTGACTTATGACCAAAATGGGGTCCAAAATTTTTCTGTCGTAAAGTGAGGCATTTGTTGAAGGGAGTCTTCTCCCCCTTTAATGACTTTCCTTGCCCCCACCTTGTGAATCGCCGCAGTTTAAGATGGGCTGGATTTAGATTGCTTATGAGCGCTTAGGGATTCTTGATGCCTTTCACCCCTCCCTTGGGCTCAGCCCGGACATCTCCCACAAACGATGGATGGATTGATGGAGGGAGGGAGGGAGGGAGAAAATAGATAGATAGATAGATAGATAGATAGATAGATAGATAGATAGATAGATAGATAGATAGAAAATAGATAGATAGATAGATAGATAGATAGATAGATAGATAGATAGATAGATAGATAGATAGATAGATAGATAGATGTGGAAAGAGAGACAGAGAGAAATGAGAGAAAGAAAATAGGAAAGAAAGAAGGAAAGAAAGAAAGGAAAAAAAGAGAAAGGGAGATGCCAAGTGCCAGGAAAATCAGGAAGTTCAGCAGTTCAAATGAGTATCAAGATTGATTGCAAGCTTAAGCTCACTACAAGAATCTGACCTATTAATGTTCAAGGGAAATGAGCGGGAGAGAAGAAAGGCATTTGTGGTGGGTTGGATTGAGATCACACTCAGGGATTCATGTCTGATACCGCTTATGACCCCTCCCTCAGGCAACAGCCTACCCATCTACAATGCTCCTGACTGGTCCCCTTCTTGTCTCTTCTCCCCCTTTCGGTTGTAGGGCAGGAACGGAGGATCGTCCTGGTGGGCAAAACCGGCAACGGAAAAAGCGCAACGGGAAACACAATCCTGGGAAAGGAAGTCTTTGAAACCAGGATTGCTCCCTGTTCCATCACTCAGTGTTGCCAAAAGGAGGAGGCCGAGCTGAAGGGCAGGAAGGTGGTGGTCGTGGATACGCCTGGATTCCTCGACTCCGGGCGTCCCGAACGAGAAACGTCCACTGAAGTGAGGAAGTGTGTGAAGTTTTGCTCCCCGGGTCCCCACGTCATTCTGCAGGTGATTCGTCCCACCCGTTTCACCCAAGAGGAGGAGAAGGTGGCTCGCTTGATCAAGAAGATCTTCAGCCTGAAGGCCAAGAATTACATGATCCTCTTGTTCACCCGGAAAGAAGATCTGGAAGGAAAGGCTCTGGAGGACTTCATCGCCCAGGGGAATGTCGTGCTGAAGGAACAGGCGTACAATTGTGGTGGCCGCATCCTGGCTTTCAACAACAAGGCCGAAGGAGAAGAACGAGAGGCTCAGGTGGCCGAACTGATGACCATGATTGATGAGCTGGTGGAGAAGAACAAAGGGGCTCCTTGCTACACAGAAGACATGATGAGGGCCGACAAGGAGAACTTCAAGAATAACAAAGACTTTTCCTGGTTGTGCCCCTTGTTTTAGGGGACGCCAAAAAAAAATTCTCTCTGAGCCTCGCTCTGCTCTTCTCCCTTCTCCCTTCGGCTTCCCTCCAGAAAACCCGCATGAGAAATTGGTAGCAGAGTCTCCCCGACCCAATTCCGTCTCCCGAGAACCCGGTTTCTCCTTGGCTGAAAGGAATTCCCTCCTTTCATTCATTCTTTCCATCCTTCCTTCCCCTGCCTCCCTCTTTCCTTCCTTTCCTTGCTTCAGTTCTTCCCTTTCTTCCTCCAGCTTTCCTTCCTTCCTTTTTCCTTCTTTCCTCCCTCTTCCCTTCCCTTCCTTCTTCCCTCCTCCTTCCCTCCCTCCTTTCCCTTCTTCCTTCTTTCCTTCCTTCTTCCTTTCTTCCCTCCCTCCCTCCCTGCTCTTTTACTAATAGTAGCAAAATCTTGAAAACGTTTCCCTTTCGCTCCCTCTGGCCCCAAAAAGCATCAAGGGATATGAGATATTTTCTCACCACTTCTTTTCCTGGGAATTCATGTTGGCTGCCACCTATTTTCTACATCACAATAAATATATACATGTTTTCCTCTACATCACAATAAATCTCCTCACTTATCAAAAAGGCTGTGTGTGTGGTGGTGGGGGTCAGGGAGTTCGTGTTTGCTCTTTGCAACCATTTAGTAGCAGGTGCCATGAAATCTGGGGGGTGGGGGGGTGGATGGGAGGGGGGATGCTTCGGGCTCTCCGAGATGGGCTTCAAGAACACCCGGATGGGAACGGAAACGACCCGCTCTTAAAACATTCTTGTGTGAATTTGATTGACGGGGCAGCCCAATGATGGAAGGCAAGTAAGGGAAGGAACAGTTAAGACTTGGGGGATTTGGGCGTGTGATTTTCTCTAGGACTCAGAAATCCATCATGGCAGGTGTCCAAAATGTCTTATCTGCCTCCACAGAATTTATTTTGCTTTTATACCGTTTCAACAAGCAAAGCAAGAGCATAGGTAGCAAGAGCATCGTTATTGGCTAATTCTCCTTGTCAATCTCTACGACCATCCCAGCCAGGGTAGAATCTCACATAACACAATAGTTCCTGGTTCTACTAATTAGGTGAGCTCGTAGACAGTTGAGGTCATCGGTTACTAAGACGCATGGCAGCTGCTGCTCACGGCCTCTCCGTAACCTTTGTATAACTTCTATATCTCAACTCTTTTTAATTTTGTTAGATAAGGTATCGTAAGAGGGGTTAATAAAAGAATCCTAATCAAAAGAGCAACATCCTTACAATTGCTTGTACAGGGCATATCCTTGACCCTGAGGCAGTGTGGAAGAGGGTTTTAGGGGAAAAAGCTGTGATACAGATATTGCAAAGGGAGGGACGACACTGAACAAAACAGTACCCGCCAATCAAAATAGCACAAATAATGGCTGAATAACGTAGGACATTTCCCAATAAGCCTCTGGGCATCCAAGTCCAAAAGCTTTCCCAGCAAGATCCTAAAGTATCGATTTCTTTGAGAATGACTGCCCAAAGAAACTTTTTTTAAAAAGATAAATTAGTTCTTTAAGCAAAAGAATAAAGCAGCAAAATTTATCTTTATTGGACTGCGTTAGAAAGTCCCCCCCCCTTTCTCTGTGTAACAATGTTTTGTGGATTGAAGTGATTGTAATGCTTCCCGTTTCTCCTCTTAAGTGAATGAGTGGATTTTTTTTTCTCTATTCTTTGCTACCTTATTTTTTGGCTGAACTAAAATCTTTTTTTATTTTATTCTACCAATCCTTCCTACTACTGCTAATTGAATTTCACTAAAGACACTTAAAGACCTTTGTTGTACGTAAGTTTGAAATAAATAGGAGAAAGTTTGACTCTGTGACTCGGAAGCCAGAACTTAATTTTTCCCCCCTGTTTTGAAACAAGGTATTCTTTGTTCTCTCTCCTTTGATTTTACTGACTCTGTAATTGGAGACTTTGCAGCTTGCTTGTGGAGACTGATAAGGACTCAAGGGCATGGACTGTTTTGGCAGGTGCTTTTGTGAAATATCTTGGCAAGGGAGGGAAAAGAAAAGAAGATAGAACCCTTCCTTTTTGAAAAAACTAAAAGGGACTTGTGCTTAAGTCATTTCAAAATAAATGTGTGTGTATATATATATATATATATATATATATATATATATATATATATATATATATATATATATATATATATATATATATATATATATATATATATATATATATATATATATATATATATATTGTATTTGTGCTGATAAATAAATAAAGGGAGACTAGTATAGATCCATTTCAAGCTATTTAGCTCTCATCAGCTAGCCATACCTTTACTGGGATTCAAACCTGGGCTGTATTTATTTATTTATTTGTTTGTTTATTTATTCAATTTATCAGTCGTGCCCTCTCCACAAAGGGACTCGGGGCGACGTACAATCAAATAAATAGGCGTGTGGCATGGAGGAGGTAAATACATCAACATTTAACAATTCAAATAGAAATAAAAGCCACGAAATTAAGATAAATAACAGTAAAATTACAACAATTAAAACAATAAAATACCCAAAAGATTTAAATTTACAGTTTAAAATTGCCAGGGAGGTTAGAGAGTTCTAATTAAGCCAGGCCGGCTAGTTGGAACAGGTGGGTCTTGAGTTTCGTACGGAAGGAGCGGAGAGTCTTAGCCACTAAGCCACAGGCTCTCCTCCATTTATCAGCTGATATTTGGGCATACCAGGAGTTGTAACACACACACATACATACATACATACATACATACATACATACATACATACATACAAATAAATAAAAGAGACATTGAAGGCTAGAGTGACAGTGGATTTTAGACTCTTTTTCTTTCTCCTCTTTTTTCTTTTTTTCTTTTTGGAAATATGTATCAAGATTCAGATGAGGAAACTTTATGTTTTCAGGATTTTTTGGTTGGAATTCAAAATGTATTGGAAGGATTTGAGAGATTTGAGAAGAAGTTGGATAGACTATTGTCTTGCACAGCAAAAGCTGAAGGGGTTGGAGCCCCAAAAATTAAAGAAGAGAATGAAGATATAGAAGATAAAGATAAGATATTAGATGAATTTACTAATGGAGCACTTATGAGTGAAAGTGGAAAGAAGGGAATATGGAAAAGTGAACTTGATAATCTGGAGCTCTATCCCTCTTGTCAAGATATGGAATTAATGATGGAATTAAGAAGAGAAACAGTTCCAGAAATACGTTTGATAATCAAAGATATGCTGATTTCAATATCACTTCAAGGGCGACGAGACTACTTGAGAGATCTTTCAAGCAAAGAAGTGCAGAGAAAAGTTTTTAAAAACCTTATAAAGAAGTTAATAAGAGAATTGACGCAACAACTGGCAAAAGAGATAAGACTGTTCCATTACTGGAAAGATACAGGTTGATAATGAATGTTGATATTAAAAAACTTAGTTAATTTTTGGTGATTAATACGTAGGACGTTGTAGATGCTTTTAGATTGTTTTTTTAATGTTTATTTGTTAATAAATAATTTGTTACGATAATAATGAAATGTACAATTCAATATGAAGGAAGTATAAATGACTCTTGGGAGAGCTTCCTGGAGCAATGGCGGTTTGCCCGTGAGCTCCGTATGTTTGCGGGGCTCCCTTGAGAGAGCAGGGATGCTGCCGGCCCCCTGTTGTCATCTTTGAGGACCGGGTCCAGTGAGTGACCACCCTGGCTTTTCATCGTGACCCAAATGGGTCTCCAGGGTGGTCTGGTGCCCAAGATAATTGGAAAGAGCACGGGAGGGAGAGAGCTGGAGAGGAAATGGAAAGAACGCGAGAGGGAGAGAGCTGGAGCGTGCTGGGAGTGTGCGGAGACGGCTGGTGAGATTGGGGCTTGCAAGCTGTTGTCGGCGCTGGCACTGGCACTGGTGGTGTCTCGGAGAGGCCAGGAGCCTGGAGCTGGGAGCCCTGGAGGCCGGCCGAAGCGCCGAAGCAGAGGCCGGCGGAAAATGGCCCCTGGAGCTGGAGCGGCGGCCCGAGACGCCGAGCATACAGGAAAGGGCGAATGGTGGCTGTTGGCCTGAGGTAGGGGGCGGAGAGGAGTGGAAGAAGAGCGGAGGAGAGTGGAGGAACGATGGCAGGGGCGTCTCAGCGTTGGAGGCCTGGTAGGAGGAGGGTTGCTCTCAGCGCTGGAGACCGGACAGGAATCAGGGGGCCTGTTGTGGCTAACAGGAGACTTTCAATGCCAGGGCTGCCAGAGTTCTGGCAGGAAAACCATCTGTCTCCTGCTGGCCGCCTATCTTGTTTTTCTCCATCTGCCCCCTGCCTACCACCTACCTACCACCTATTTACTACCCTGCTCTTTACCTATTGACCAGTTGCCTCCGCTTACTATCTAACTGACCATCTGCCCCTACTGACTGACTGACCACCCATTGTCCACCTATCACCTACCTCTTGCAGACCATCTGATCGGTTCACCATCCCCACCATCCCCACCATCCCCACCTAGGACTTTGGTTTTACCATCTGTACCCAAGCTCTGGCTTTCTGTATACCACTGGACTTATGTACTATTTATTCTAACATCTCTCAACATCATTTTAACATCTGTAGCATCCTCAATTCGATCTGAGGCCCTGCTGAATTATGGCCTTTTATGTATTCGAGGGCAGACCTGATTTTACTGCGGGAGTCCCCCCTCTCACAAGTATGGCCCTCCACCCTTTCGAGGGCCCACCTTGATGAGGGATTTATTAATCCAGAGAGGTGGAGGAAGCGAAAACTGAGGGTTTTTTTAATAAAATGTTTTATATATGTTTTAGGGGTCCCAGGGTGGGGGGTGGGATTGATCAGGCTGAGGGAGGAGCTAGTGCCAGGCCAACAGGTGAGGTTGGTAGGGAAGTGAGCGGAGCTGTGGAGGGGAGGGGGAATAGTAATATTCCAGCAGAGGGTCTTGTCATCACAACGGTCGTGGGGAGGGGTAGGTGCAAGGGCAGACGTAGATCTCGTTGCCGGTTGGGAGACCGCGGTTGTTGGACACGTCCAGTCATCTGTCCCAACCCCCGCGCCCTAGGTGGCCAGGACTTACAGAGCCAGGGCCTGAGGCTGATGTTGTGCAACGCAAGGTCCGTTGTCAATAAGGCCCCCCTCATTTATGATTTAGTTTTGGAGGGGGAGCCGGACCTTGCAGGGATTACGGAGACCTGGTTGGGCCATGAGGGGGGTCTCCCCCTCGTGGAAATATTCCCACCCGGTACCGTACATTTCATCAGCCTCGGACCCTAGGTAGGGGTGGCGGGGTAGCGGTTATTGTAAAGGAAGGGCTGGAGCCGAGAGAGTTCACTGTGCCACAGATATCCGGGTGTGAGTCTCTATGCGTGAAGTGGGGCCCAGGGAAACAGTTGGGCTTGCTGATTGCATACTTGGCTCCTCGCTATGCATCAGCGGCCCTGCCAGAGCTCCTCGGGGTGATCGCCGAGATGGCGGTTGAGACCCCCAAGCTATTGATTATGGGGGATTTCAACCTGCCGTCGACAGGGGGATCATCCAAGGTAGCTCGGGAGTTCATGGTTCCATGACAGCCATGGACCTGACCCAAATAATTCAGGGCCCCACACACGAAGGAGGCCACACCCTGGACCTTATTTTTGTCTCTGACCAGTGGAGGAGTGATCTGGGAGTAGGGGAACTAGCTATTACACCCCTGTCATGGTCAGATCACTCACTTCTCCGGCTCGACTTCCTGGGCGCTACCCCCCATCGCGGGGAGGCGGAACCGGAATGTCCTAGATGGTTCCGCCCCAGGCGCCTGATGGAACCTGATAGGTTCCAGACGGAGCTTGGGCCACTTCCTGTAGTCCTGACCCGCACCCGGATGGAGGAACTGGTGGCCACATGGAACAGTGCGGCTGCCGGGGCCTTAGACCGGGTTGCGCCTTTGCGGCCTCTCCTGCGGCAGCGATCCACCCAGGCCCCTTGGTTTTCCGAGGAGCTGAGGGTGATGAAGCGCCACAAGAGACGCCTAGAGAGCAGATGGAGATCTTCACGCTCTGAATCTGACCGAACACAGGTAAGAGCCTATTTACGGACCTACCTTGTGGCATTAAGAGTGGCCAAGTGTCAATACTGTGCCGCTCTTATTGCGTCCGCAGACAACTGCCCTGCCGCCCTGTTCCGGGTGACCCGCTCCCTCCTTTCACAGAGGTCGTGGGAAGCCCCTCTGCAGGGTAGAGCAGAGGAATTTGTGGAGTATCTGCAGGACAAAATCGCTCAGATCCGCAGCGAGTGGGTCCCCTGCAGTGGCCTAGGAGGGACCCCAGAGGCGAGTCTTGAGGGACCATCTTGGGAGGAGTTTGACTCTGTTGCTGCCGAAGATATGGACAGGTTAGTGGACGGCACCCGGAGGAGTCCCTCCCTGTGAGAGCGAATCGGCCGCAGGGATGTATGGGGCAGGATGCGGTCCCGCAGGTAGCTAGGTCCTGAGCCATGGAGCGCTTTAAAGATGATAGTCAATACCTTGAAATGCACCCGAAAAGCCACAGGTAGCCAGTGCAGCCCGCGCAGGAGAGGTGTTACATGGGAGTATCTGATACCTCCCATAATTGCCCGCGCGGCCGCGTTCTGGACCAACTGCAGCCTTCGGGTGCATCTCAAGGGAAGCCCCATGTAGAGAGCATTGCAATAGTCCAGTCGGGACGTCACCAGTTCATGAGTGACTGTGCGCAGGGTGCCCCAGTCCAATGGGGGTGCAATTGGCGCACCAAGCGAACCTGGTGGAACTCCCCCCTTGCCACGGCCGTCACATGGTCATCCATTGACAGCCGGGCATCCAAGAGGACGCCCAAATTGTGTGCCCGCTCCACGGGGGCCAGCTGTTCGCCCCCAATGGCCAGTGATGGAGCCCACTGGTTGAACCGGGGTGCCAGTAACCACAGCCACTCCGTCTTGGAAGGGTTGAGTTTGAGTCTGTTACTGCCCATCCAGACCCGTACGGCCTCCAGGCACCGGGACTTCATTTCGACGGCCTCGTTGGGGTGGTTCGGGGTAGATATGTACAGCTGAGTATCGTCAGCGTACAGATGGTACTCAACCCCAAAACCGCGAATGATCTCACCCAGCGGCTTCATATATATGTTGAACAGGAGAGGCGAGAGGACCGACCCCTGTGGCACCCCACAAGTGAGCGGCCTCAGGGTCGACCTCTGCCCCCCCCCCCCGTCAGCACACATTGCGCTCAGCCAGAGAAGTAGGAGGAGAACCACCGCAAAATGGTACCCCTCACCCCCAACCCCTCTAGACGGCGCAATAGGATACCATGGTCGATGGTATCAAAAGCAGCCAAGAGATCTAATAGGACCAGGATGGAGGAACAACCCCCATCTCTGGCCCTCCAGAGATCATCCACCAATGCGACCAAAGCCGTCTCCGTGCTGTGACCGGGCCGGAAACCGGACTGGCGCGGGTCTAGATAATCAATTTCATCCAAGTGGCGTGGGAACTGTGGTGCCACCACACTCTCTACAACCTTTGCCAAAAAGCAAAGGTTGGAGACAGGACGATAGTTAGCTAATATAGCTGGATCCAGGGAAGGCTTCTTGAGTAGGGGCCTCACCACCGCCTCTTTTAAGACGGCTGGCAAGAACCCCTCTCTCAAGGAGGCATTGACTAACTCCTGGAGCCAGCCTCGTGTGACCTCCCAGGATGCCAGTACAAGCCAGGAGGGGCACGAGTCCAGTAAACATGTGGTAGGTCGCAGCCGTCCACGCATTCTGTCCAAATCCTCGATGTCAACCAAGTCAAACTCCTCCCAGACTGGAGACAAAAACATATGAAAAACGGTTGCAGGAACTGGGTATGTCTAGCTTAAGAGAAAGAAGTACTAGGGGAGACATGATAGCAGTGTTCCAATATCTCAGGGGTTGCCACAAAGAAGAGGGAGTCAAACTATTCTCCAAGGGACCTGAGGACAGAACAAGAAGCAATGGGTGGAAACTAATCAAGGAGAGAAGCAACTTAGAACTGAGGAGAAACTTCCTGACAGTGAGAGCAATTAATCAGTGGAACAGAAGTTGCCTCCAGAAGTTGTGAATGCCCCAACACTGGAAGTCTTTAAGAAGATATTGGATAGCCATTTGTCTGAAATGGTATAGGTTTTCCTGCCTAGGCAGGGGGTTGGACTAGAAGACCTCCAAGGTCCCTTCCAACTCTGCTTTTGTATTATATTGTATATCCTTGTCCCCCTAGAGATGGAGAGCTACAACGACCTGGACAAGTCGTACACCGAGGACTTCTCCTCTTCTGAGATCCTGGACGTCTTGCACTTTCTTAGTTTTACCTCCCAGGGATTTATTTTATTTTAGGGTTTGGGGTTTTAATTGTGATGTTTTAAGATTAGAATTATTTATTTCTTAGTACAGCCTATTTCCCCCTCCAAATGTATCTTAAATGTATTTATTTATTTATTTATTTATTTTATTGAACTTATTAGTCGCCCCCTCTCCCCACAGGGACTCGGGGCGACGTACAGAGCAATAATCAAGATAGCACCATATATCGTGCAGAGGAGGTAAAAATAAGTCCATAAATAAGCATACTTACAAAATTTAAAACCCCAAAAATATTAAACTCTAAAAACTTTAAAAAACAAAATTTCCCATTATAAAATGACCTGGGGTGGCAAGATTGTAACGTTATGCCAGGCCGGCTTGACAAAACAGGTAGGTCTTCAGCTTCATACGGAAGGAGCGAAGGTCGGTTGTTGTCCGGATGTCTGGGGGGAGGTCATTCCAAAGGGTAGGGCCCACCACAGAGAAGGCCCTACTCCTGGGCACCGCCCTCTGGCACTCTCTAGAGGACGGCACCCGGAGTAGCCCCTCTCTGTGTGAGCGAATGGGTCGCAGGGATGTATGGGGCAGGACGCGATCCCGCAGGTAACTGGGCCCTGTGCCATGGAGCGCTTTGAAGATGGTAACCAGTACCTTGAAGCGCACCCGGTAGGCCACAGGAAGCCAGTGCAGCTCGCGCAGGATAGGTGTTATATGGGAGAATCTCGATCTCCCCATAATAACCCGCGCGGCTGCATTCTGGACCAACTGCAGTCTCCGGGCGCACCTCAAGGGGAGCCCCATGTAGAGAGCGTTACAGTAGTCCAGGCGGGACGTCACCAGCACGTGAGTGACTGTGCGCAAGGCCTCCCGGTCCAAAAGGGGCCGCAACTGGCGCACCAGGCAAACCTGGTGGAACGCCCCCCTTGCCACGGCCGCCACGTGATCTTCTAAGGTCAGCCGATCATCAAGGAGGACGCCCAAGTTGCGCGCCCCTTCCACCGGGGCTAATTGCTCATCCCCGATGGTCAGCGATGGAGTATGCTGATTGAATCGGGAAGCCGGGAACCACAGCCACTCTGTCTTGGAGGGGTTGAGCCTGAGCCTGTTGTCATCCATCCAGACCCGTACGGCTTCCAGACACCGGGCCATCACTTCGACAGCCTCGTTGGGGTGGTTTGGGGTGGAAATGTACAACTGAGTATCATCAGCGTACAGATGGTAACTCACCCCAAAACCACGGATGATCTCGCCCAGCGGCTTCATATATATGTTGAACAGGAGAGGCGAGAGGATCGACCCCTGAGGGACCCCACAAATGAGGGGCCTTGCGGTCGACCTCTGCTCCCCCGTCAACACACATTGCGTCCGGCCAGAGAGGTAGGAGCGGAACCACCGTAGCACGGTGCCTCCAACCCCCAACCCCTCCAGCCGGCGCAATAGGATACCATGGTCGATGGTATCGAAGGCCGCCGAGAGATCTAATAGGACAAGGATGGAGGAACAACCCCCATCCTTTGCCCTCCAGAGATCATCCACCAACGCGACCAAGGCCGTCTCCGTGCTGTGACCGGGTCGGAAGCCGGACTGGCGCGGGTCTAGATAATCAGCTTCCTCCAGGTGGCGCGGGAACTGCTGAGCCACCACACTCTCAACAACCTTCGCTAAAAAAGGAAGGTTGGAGACAGGATGATAATTTGCTAGCTCCTTTGGGTCCAGAGAAGGCTTCTTGAGCAGGGGCCTGACCACCGCCTCTTTCAAGGCGGCCGGCATCAGGCCCTCCCCCAACGAAGCGTTCACCAGTCCCAGTAGCCAGCCTCGTGAACCCTCCCAGGAGGCCAGCACCAACCAGGAGGGACACGGGTCCAGTAAACATGTGGTGGCCCGCAGTCGCCCGCGCAACCTGTCCAAATCTTCGATGACAACAGGGTCAAACTCCTCCCAGCATGGTCTCTCAAGACTAGTCTCGGACGTCCCCACTGGAGCACTGGAGTGGGTCCAACCTCTCCGGATATGATCGATTTTATCCTGCAGGAACTCTCCAAATTCCTCTGCCCTGCCCTGCAATGGGCGGTCCCGCTGCTCCTGTGACAGAAGGGAGCGGGTCACCCGAAACAGGGCGGCAGGGCGGTTCTCTGCGGACGCTATAAGAGTGGCACAATACTGACGTTTGGCCACTCTTATTGCCACAAGGTAGGTCCTTATGTAGTCTCTTACCTGTGTTCGGTCAGCTTCGGAGCGGGAGGATCTCCACTTACTCTCCAGGCGTCTCCTAAGGCGTTTCATCGCCCTTAGCTCCCCGTTAAATGTAGTTTAAATGTATTTAATTATTATGAATGATTTTATTATATTGACTGTACACCGCCCCGAGTCCCTTTTTGGGAGAGGGGCGGTCTAAAAATCTAAGAAATAAATAAATAAATAAATCCCGGTCCACCAACTTGGGGGAACCCAAGCGCCGCTCCTCTGAGGAGATGCTCAACAACTTCCACAAGGCCAACAGCCCCGGCGCCGTCTTCCCCAACCAGCCTCACCCAGTCCAGCAGCCCCGAGGCCTGACCAACGGCACTGCCCACCCGCCACCCCACTACACCCACCGGGGATTTCCCCAGCCTCCCTCCCACGCTGGGGTCCCCCCGCCCATGTCCAGAGGGGCCCCATCCAGCCTGTTGTTCTGGATGCTGCCTGCCACAGGGAGCTTGGAGTGCGCCAGGCCGGGGCCTGCAGGAGAGTCCTCAGTGGCAGCTCTTGCAGGGGCCACCGTGGCTCCCTTCCATGCAGGGCCACCTCTGCTGGGGGAGCCGTGGCCAGTGCAGCGAGTAGCAGGGCCCACCAGGTGGGCAAGACCCTCACGAACCTTGCCACTGCTGGTAACGGCATGACCCTGCCCGGAGGGAACCACCCTGGGAATGTTTCTTTCTTCGCATGCTTTTGGTCAATGTGCCCGGTCCAACGTCTTTCCAGCAACTGAAAATTGTTTCTCACACGGACAATTATATGTTGCGTGTTCTAGAGTCGGCAAGCCAGACATTCTCTATATCTGCACAGACAATGGAACAACAAAAAATATTGTATCCCCACAAGCATTGTGAAATTAAACATATCTGTGATGGGCCCAGCCCTGTGGAATGACCTCCCCCGTGACATCAGGATCACTTCCGATCTCCGCTCCTTCCGTGTACAGCTGAAGACCCACCTCTTTCAATTATCTGGCCTGGCTCAACCGTAATTTTTTCTCACTCCTCCTGACTGTCTTTTTAAATTTTAAATTTTAATTGTACATTGGGTTTTTTACAATTGGGTATTTTAATGGGGATTTTAACTGTCTAAATGTTGTAATTGGTTACCTCCTCCGTGCATGTGTGTCTCTGTATTTTTGTATGTTTATGTGTTTGTATACATGTTTCTATGTTCTATATGCCCATTGTACGCCGCCCCGAGTCCTACCTGGAAAGGGAGCGGCTAATAAATTCAAATTTATTTATTATTTATAATTTATTATTTATATATCAGAAACTTGCGCTTTCTCTTTTCTTTCTTTTCCATTTAACCAGACTGGGCCACATCAACGCATGGCCGGGTACAGCTAGTAAGAGAATAAAAATACAGTAACAGAGACGATAGACCCATTAGGTCAGGATCTACAGACCCGAGGCCTGAGACTGCTGTTATGCAATGCGAGGTCCGTTGTCAATAAGGCCCCCCTCATTCACGATCTAATTTCGGAGGGGGAGCCGGACCTCGCAGGAATAACCGAGACCTGGTTGGGCCACGAGGGAGGTCTACCCCTCGTGGAAATGTGCCCGCCAGGTTATCGAGCATTTCACCAGCCTCGGGCCCAGGGAAGGGGCGGTGGGGTAGCAGTGATTATCCGGGAAGAATTGGAGCCGAGAGAGTTCACTGTGCCACAGACATCCGGGTGTGAGTCCCTCGTCATGAGATGGGGCCCAGGGAGGCAGTTGGGCCTGCTGATAGTATACCTGGCTCCTCGCTATACATCAGCGGCCCTGCCTGAACTCCTCGAGCTGATCTCATCGGTGGCGGTTGAGACCCCCAAACTTGTAGTGATGGGGGATTTTAATCTGCCGTCGATGGGAGAAGCATCTGAGGGGGTTCGGGAGTTCATGGCTTCCATGACAGCCATGGACCTGACCCAGTTAATTCAGGGCCCTACTCACGAGGGAGGCCACACGTTGGACCTTGTCTTTGTCTCTGGCCAGTGGACGAGTGATCTGGGAATAGGGGACCCAACTATTATTCCCCTGTCATGGTCAGATCACTCACTTCTCCGGCTTAACTTCCCTGGTGCTACACCCCGCTGCGGGGAGGCGGAGCCGGAAGGTATTAGATGGTTCCGCCCCAAGCGCCTGATGGAACCAGATAGGTTCCAGACGGAGCTTGGGCCACCTCCTGTGGACCTGACCCGCCCCCGAGTAGAGGACCTGGTAGACGCATGGAATAGTGCGACTGCCGGGGCCCTAGACCGGGTGGCGCCTTTGCGGCCTCTCCTGCGGCGACGAACCACCCTGGCCCCTTGGTTCACCGAGGAGCTAAGGGTGATGAAACGCCACAAGAGACGCCTAGAGAGTCGTTGGAGATCCTCCCGTTCCGAATTTGACCGAGCACAGGCACGAGCCTATTTGAGGACGTACCTTGTGGCATTAAGAGCGGCCAAACGTCAATATTGCGCCGCTCTTATTGCGTCCGCAGATAACCGCCCTGCCGCCCTGTTTCGGGTGACTCGCTCCCTCTTGTTTGAGAGACTGCGGGAAGCCCCTTTACAGGGCAGAGCAGAGGAGTTTGGGAAATATCTACAGGACAAAGTCGCTCAAATCCGGATGGGATGGGCCCCTTTCAGTGGTCCATCTGAGACGCCCGCGGCGAGTCTTGAGGGATCGCTTTGGGAGGAGTTTGACTCGGTTGCCATCGAGGATTTGGACAGGTTGCGTGGACGTCTGCGACCTACCACATGTTTATTGGACCCGTGTCCCTCCTGGCTTGTACTGGCATCCTGGGAGGTTACACGCGACTGGCTCCTGGGCCTAGTGAACGCTTCGTTGGGTGAGGGGCTCCTACCGACCGCCTTGAAAGAGGCGGTGGTGAGGCCCCTGCTCAAGAAGCCTTCCCTGGACCCAATGGACCTAGTCAATTATCGTCCAGTCTCCAACCTTCCTTTCTTAGCGAAGGTTGTAGAGAGTGTGGTAGCACAACAGTTCCCACGTCACCTGGAGGAGAATGATTATCTAGACCCGCGCCAGTCCGGCTTCCGACCCGGGCACAGCACGGAGACGGCCTTGGTCGCATTGGTTGATGATCTCTGGAGGGCCAGAGATAGGGGCTGTTCCTCTATCCTGGTCCTATTAGATCTCTCGGCGGCGTTCGATACCATCGACCATGGTATCCTGTTGCACCGGCTGGAGGGGCTGGGAGTCAGGGGCACCGTTTTACGGTGGTTTGGCTCCTACCTCTCTGACCGGACGCAACGTGCGTTGGCAGGGGAGCAGAGATCGACCCGGAGGTCACTCACATGTGGGGTGCCTCAGGGGTCGGTGCTCTCGCCTCTCCTGTTCAACACATACATGAAACCGCTGGGCGAGATCATCCGTGGCTTTGGGGTGGGATACCATCTGTATGCTGATGATACTCAGCTATACATTTCCACCCCGAACCACCCCAATGAGGCCGTCGAAAGGATGTCCCGGTGTTTGGAGGCCGTACGGGTCTGGATGGATGACAACCGACTAAAACTCAACCCTTCCAAGACGGAGTGGCTGTGGCTTCCGGCCTCCCGGTTCAACCAGTTGCTTCCATCTCTGGCCATCGGGGGCGTGCAACTGGCCCCCATGGAACAGGTGCGCAATTTGGGCGTCCTCCTAGATGCCCGGCTGTCCATGGATGACCATGTAACAGCCGTGGCAAGGGGGGCGTTCCATCAGGTTCGCCTGATGTGCCAATTGCGCCCCTTATTGGACCGGGATGCCCTACGCACAGTCACCCATGCGCTAGTGACGTCTCGCCTGGACTACTGCAATGCTCTCTACATGGGGCTTCCCTTGAGATGCACTCGGAGACTGCAGTTGGTCCAGAACGCGGCCGCGCGGGTGATTATGGGGAGGACTAGATACTCCCCTGTAACACCTCTCCTGCGCGAGCTGCACTGGCTTCCTGTAGTCTTCCGAGTGCGTTTCAAGGTTTTGATTATGATCTTTAAAGCGCTTCATGGCACAGGGCCTAGTTACATGCAGGATCGCATCCTGCCCCATACATCCCTACGACCAATCCGCTCACACAGAGAGGGACTTCTTCGGGTGCCGTCCGCCAAACAGTGTCGGGGGGCGACACCCAGGAGCAGAGCCTTCTCTGTGACGGGCCCAGCCCTGTGGAATGACCTCCCCCGTGACATCAGGACTACTTCCGATCTCCGCTCCTTCTGTGTACAGCTGAAGACCCACCTCTTTCAATTATCTGGCCTGGCTCAACCGTAAACTTTTCTTACTCCTCCTGACAGTTCTTTTAAATTTTAAAAACCTTAAATTTTAAATTGTGTTTTACAATTGGGGTATTTTTAATGGTGACTTTTAATTGTCCAATGTGATGTAATTTGTTACCTCCTCCGTGTATGTATGTCCTGTATATATGTATGTTTATGTGTTGTATATGTTTTATATGCTCCACTGTACGCCGCCCCGAGTCCTGTCTGGAAAGGGAGCGGCTAATAAATTTAAATTTATTTATTATTATTATTATTATTAGTGCACTTATGCATGCCCCTTCTCCTGACCACTTCTGTAAGTATGAATTGAGGTCCATGAATTGAAGTCCATTGGTGACTGAAACTGTGAAAATGTGTAGCTGAGACAACTGAATCAGGTAGGAAATTCCAGACTTCGACAACTCTGTTACAGAAATCATATTGCTTTCTGTCAATTTTGAAACGATTTACATAGATTTTAAAGTGATAAAAACAGAAAAAGTCATTTACAGGTAGAACATTACTGCCTTACTATATATAGATAGATGGGATAGGCTGATAGATAAAATAGATAAATATACATAATAAATTATAGATGAGAGGGAGATGATAGATAGATAGATAGATAGATAGATAGATAGATAGATAGATAGATAGATAGATAGATAGATAGATAGATACTAGATGGATGGAAAGATAGAACGATAGATAGACACAAAAGGATGGATAGAGAGACAAAGAGATATTGGATGGATGAATGGATGGACACCAAGCTTACCCCCAACATTATTTTTTTCTGAGAGTAAGTCTTCTGTATACCAAGGGACATTGAAATTGCTCGAAGCATTCCTCATTTGCAATACAATACAATACAATACAATAGTAGAGTTGGAAAGGACCTTGGAGGTCTTCTAGTCCAACCCCCTGCCTAGGCAGGAAACCCTATACCGTTTCAGACAGATGGCTATCCAACATCTTCTTAAAGACTTCCAATGTTGGGGCATTCACAACTTCTGGAGGCAACTTCTGTTCCACTGATTCATTGGAGAATATTTTGACTCCCTCTTCTTTGTGGCAACCCCTGAGATATTGGAACAATGCTATCATCTCCTCTTGCCTGATTGATCTTGTGGGTGGGGGGTCAATTGAGTGGGAACGGCCAGCTTGGGGCCACTCACCAGCCATGGCTGACTGAATGGGTGTGGCCAACTGGGTGAACATGGCCAGATTAACACCACTCCCCCAACTGCTGCCATGTTTTTTCCTTGCATTGGGTCGAGCAGGCCAACCTCACGCTGGCACGATGTTTGCGCTTTGCAATGGGTGAACTAGCCTTGACACCATGTCTGATGTCACTCCGCCCCCACCCCCGTTTGACCACTTTTGTCATAATGGGTGTTGTTGGATCGGGTAGTGAGAAGACAGACACATGCTTAACGTAACAACAGCTCTTTATTAACAAATAACAGTATGTACAATCCAGCAACTGCTTGGTCTGACAGCAGCCCTTTTATAGGGAGCTGTCAGACCTCTCAACCAATAGGATTGAATCTCTGTTCCCGCTGGAACAGAGGACCTTGGTGGAAACCATGGTAGATAGATTGAATATCTAACACCCCTCTTCTCTTAGTTGGGATGTTCCTATTGGTTACAAAGTCTCGCAGGTAGGCGGGTCTTTGTCTTACTCTACCAGACCTGCGCAGTTCATTTGGAACCAGTTCTTCAGGCAGTTCAGACAGACCTGTCTGTTTTCCAGCTCCGCTTGGTGGAACCTCCTGGAACTTTTCCCAGGCAGCGGCTGGAGCTTCTAGGATTTGCTCGCTTGGAGCTCGCTGTGGGCCTGCAACAAATTCAGATACGTTTCCCGGTACCCTCAGGTTTGAGCTGGCTGTAGAAGGAGTGAATGTTTGCTCCTTTGGGGTAGGGCTTTGGCTGATTTGTTCAGGGGTTGCATTTGGTGTTCTAAGAGTGGAGTTGGAGAGGCGACCACGGAGTTGGTCAATATGGCTCCTCCAGTTTCTTCCATCCTCGAGCTCTAACAGATAAGAGCGAGGCCCGGTGATGCCTATCACCATGGCAGGGATCCACAGAGTGCCCTCAGCATAGTTGTGGGCGTATACCGAGTCGCCTACGCTAAAGTTTTGAATCTTGCTTGTGGAGTCAGGGGACGATGTGGCAGAATAGTTTTGGTGTAGCTGGTCTAAGTGAGACCTTAGCCGGCGACCCATGAGAAGCTCTGGGGGGCTTCTCCCAGTAGTGGCACTTGGCGTGATGTATTGGATTAACAATTAGTTATCAACCCATGTTTGCCAATCACCTGGGCCCATCCTAGCAAGGGCCTCTTTTGCAGATCGCACCATTCTCTCCGCCTGACCATTGGAAGCTGAATGGAATGGCGCGACCAGGGCATGCCTGATTCCCTGACTTGCTAAGTAGGTCTCGAATTGTATGGCCCTGAATTGGGGCCCGTTGTCAGAGACAAAGACGTCGGGCAGGCCGTGTGTGGAGAAAAGTCTCCGTAGCACCTTGATGACCGCTCCTGCTGTGGTGGAGGTCATCAGGACTACCTCTAACCACTTCGAGTAAGCATCCACAATTACGAGGAAGGTTTGGCCATGAAATGGGCCAGCAAAATCAATGTGCACCCGAGACCAGGGTGCTTGATGATGCTCCCATTCCTTAGCAGGCACCTCTGGGAGAGCTGGCCTGGATTCCTGGCATGGTGTGCAGGTAGCCACCCATTCTTCTATCTCACTGTCCATGTTAGGCCACCACATGTAACTCCTAGCCAAAGACTTCATCCTGACAATTTCAGGATGCCCCACATGCAAAGCTTCCAGTACTGTCCTGCGCAGTTTGTTTGGAACAATCATCCGGTCCCCCCACAATAAACAGCCTTTGATTACCGACAACTCATCGTGTTTGGTAAAATACATTTTAAAATTGGCCCCAACAGGCCCCTTGGGCCACCCCCTCTACACCCAGTTCAAAATTTGTTTGATGGTGGAGTCCTTAGCAGAATGACGGGTAACATCATTGGACGAGACAGGTCCAGTGTCCAGACAGTCAATGAGCAGGACTGGTGTCTCGGGAGTGAGGTCAGCGAGCAGTTCAGGTAGGGGACAGCGGCTCAATGCATCTGCGTGTCCCAACATGGAACCAGGGCGGTGAATCAGTTTGTAGGAGTAGGCAGCCAGGAAAACAGTCCACCTGGTCATGCGGGATGATAGCGACACCGGGGTAGGTCAGTCCCCAGCCAGTAGCCCCAGCAACAGCTTGTAGTCCGTCACAAGTTCGAAATCCCGGCCATAAAGGTACTCATGGAACCTTTTAACTTCCGCCACTGCAGCCAAAGCCTCGCGGTCCATTTGGCTGTAGTTTCTTTCCGCGGAAGACAAGGTTCTTGAGTAAAAGGCAATAGGGGCTTCTGTGCCGTTGGGCATGCAGTGACTGATGACAGTGCCGACACCGAATGGGGATGCGTCACAAGTCAACACCAACGGCAGGGTCTGGCTGTATTGGACTAGAAGGGTGTCAGCTGTTAGCAGTCATTTGACCACGTCAAATGCGGTAGCCTTGGCACTGCCCTAGGACCACTTGGCGTTGTTGGCCAGGAGATGATGCAATGGTTCAGCAATGGTGGCTTTCTGTTTGAGAAAGACGCTGTAGAAATTAAGGAGCCCGAGGAACACCTGTAGCTCGGTTTGAGTGTGGGATGTGGGGGCTTCCTGAATTGCTTTTATTTTTCATGATGTTGGGTGAATCCCAGAGTCATCGATCATGTACCCCAGGAATTCAACCCTTGGTACATTAATTTTGCATTTTTCTTTTTTGAGCCGGAGGCCTTTTTGGCGAATTCTGGTCAAAACCATTCTTACTCGTTTTAAAAGTTGTGCCTCGTTTGCAGCCGATACCAAGATGTTGTCGAAATAGGGGACAACTCCTGGCATCCCCTGCAAAAGCCGCTCCATGACGCTTTGGAACAGTCCAGGGGCGATACTAGCTCCAAATTGCAGGTGGTGGCATTTGAATGCACCCCTGTGCATCACAATGGTTTGAGCCTCCGCTGTAGTGCCATCTACAGGCAACTGTTGGTATGCCTGCACCATGTCTAATTTTGCAAAACTTTTACCTGGGCCTAGCAAATGTAGTAGGTGCTGTACAATGGGTACAGGGTAAGCGCTTTGTTGTAGCGCGTTGTTTATTGTACATTTATAGTCCGCGCAGATGCGGACTGATCCGGCAGGCTTGACCGGGGTCACAATAGGGGTCTCCCAGCAAGCATGGTCGACTGGTTCTAGGATTCCCTGGCTCACAAGCTTATCAATTTCCCTATCAATTTTAGGGCGGAGAGCGAAAGGTACTCTCCTGGGTTTTATCCTGATAGGCGCTATGTTGGGGTCCAAACTAAAAGAGATTGGCGTCCCCACATACTTACCAAGACCGGAACCAAAGACATCTTCGAACTCCTTAAAGATGGCCTTGGCGCCGTCTTCCTTCATGGAGTTGAGTTGATCACTTCCAGCACCAAGGCTTGAAACCAGTCGAGCCCCAGGAGGCTCTGCAGGGGTGTGCTGACCAAGGTCACGGGAAGCTTAGTGCAGAAGGCTTTGAAGCACACCCGGAAGGTGCCTTGGCCCATGATGGGGACTTGGTTCCCCTGGTAGTCTCGCAGGCTGATGTCTGGGGTGCAAAGGTGCTGCTTTTTAAAGCTCGGAATGGCTTGCTTCAGGGTCAACCACGATATGATTGTTAATGATGATCCAGTGTCCATCTCCAACTCACAGGGAGCATCCTCTATGAGGACGGTGACCTTCAGCTTTTTTGGCTGCCTAGTGCAGACTTGCCCTATTGCAGTGTGATAGGTAACCTTGTTTTCTCTCTCTGGACACCCTTGTGGTTTCTGCCAGGCCCCTGGGTTGGGCCTCTGTTGGTGGCTTGAAGTAGGTTTAGGCTGCCAAGCGGTGGCAGGGAATTCGCTCCAGCACACTTTGACAATGTGCCCCTTTCGATCCCAATGCTGGCAGGTTGCATCCCAGAAACGACAAGTAGACCAGGCATGGTCTCCTCCGCAGCTAGTGCAAAGTGGCAAATGCGAGTTAAATTTTCGTGCCAGCTTCATGCTGCTACTGCACATGCGGTAGCTGTCATCTTCTTCGCTGTCCGAGTGCTCTTGCTCTGTGGCCTCGTGATGAACGTGCATTTGTTTCTGCGCACTTTGTGGCACATTTTGTTGATGCTGCAAGGCTTCTGTTGACTTGTCTGCAGATTCGGAGGCTCTGGCCTCATCAAGTGCAACCTGCAAAGACATATTGGACCTGGGAAGCAATCATCTCTGCAGATTAATATCCCGCACACCGCAAATTATGCGTTCTAATATTAAATCATCCAGGTCACAGAACTCACAATAGATAGCTGCCTTGCGCAACGGCGCCACATATTCATTGATGGACTCTCCCTCCCTCTGGTTCCTAATGTTGAATTCGTGGTGGCGAACATGCCTCGATGGTTTGGGTGCATAGTGGATCTTCAAGGTCTGCTGTAATGCCACCCAGGGAACCATTTGGAGCAGTCTTCTCCCTTTTTCCTGCATTTCTAGGGAAAAATCCAGGAGAACTCGGGGACTTTTCTCACACCCTCCTTCCTTCCTTCCTTCCTTCTTTCCCTCTCTCCTTCCTTTGCTGTGTTCCTCCCACCGTCTGTCTCTTTCCTCCTGCCACCCCTGGTCTCAGAGGGGGAGCCGGACCTGGCAGGGATAACGGAGACCTGGCTGGGCCACGAGGGAGGTCTCCCCTCGTGGAAATGTGCCCGCCAGGTTACCGCGCATTTCATCAGCCTCGGGCCCTTGGCAGGGGTGGTGGGGTAGCGGTCATTGTAAGGGAAGGCCTTAAGCCGAGAGAGTCCACTGTACCACAGATAACCAGTTGTGAGTCCCTGTGCCTGAAGTGGGGCCCAGGGAGTCAGTTGGGCTTGCTGATTGTATACTTGACTCCTCGCTATGCATCAGCAGCCCTGCCCGAGCTCCTCGAGGTGATCGCCGAGATGGCGGTTGAAACCCCCAGGCTGTTGGTCATGGGGGACTTTAACTTGCCATCGGTAGGGGAAACATCCGAGGCAGCCCGGGAGTTCATGGCTTCCATGACAGCCATGGACCTGACCCAAGTAATTCAGGGCCCCACACACGAGGGTGGTCACACACTGGATCTTATCTTTGTCTCTGGCCAGTGGAGGAGTGATCTAGGAATAGGAGATTTAGTCATTACACCCCTGTCATGGTCAGACCATTCACTTCTCCGGCTCGACTTCTCAGCCGCTACTCCCCATCGCGGGGAGTTGGAACCGGAATGTCCTAGATGGTTCCGCCCCAGACGCCTGATGGAACCTGATAGGTTCCAGACGGAGCTTGGGCCATTTCCTGTAGCCCTGACCCGCACCCGGATGGAGGACCTAGTGGCTGCATGGAACAATGCGGCCGCCGGGGCCTTGGACCGGGTTGCGCCCTTGCGGCCTCTCTTGCGGCAGCGATCCACCCAGGCTCCTTGGTTCACCGAGGAGCTGAGGGTGATGAAGCGCCGCAAGAGACGCCTAGAGAGCAGATGGAGATCGTCACACTCTGAATCTGACAGAGCACAGGTGAGAGCCTATTTGCGGACTTACCTTGTGGCTTCAAGAGTGGCCAAGCGTCAGTATTGTGCCACTCTTATTGCATCCGCAGATAACCGCCCTGCCGCCCTGTTTAGGGTGACCCGCTCCCTCCTTCAACAGAGGCCACGGGAAGCCCCTCTGCAGGGTAGAGCAGAGGAATTTGGGGAGTATCCGCAGGACAAAATCGCTCAGATTCGCAGCGAGTGGGTCCCCTCCAGTGGTTTAGAAGAGACATCGGAGGTGGGTCTTGAGGTCCCATTCTGGTAGGAGTTTGACTCTGTTACTTCCGACGATATGGACAGGTTGCGCGGGCAACTGCGAGCCACCACATGTTTATTGGACCCGTGTCCCTCCTGGCTTATACTGGCATCCTGGGAGGTCACACGAGGCTGGCTCCAGGAGTTAGTCAACGATTCTTTGAGAGAGGGGCTCTTGCCGACCGCCCTGAAAGAGGCGGTGGTAAGGCCCCTACTCAAGAAGCCTTCCCTGGACCCAGCTATGTTAGCAAACTATCGTCCTGTCTCCAACCTTTGCTTTTTGGTGAAGGTTGTAGAGAGTGTGGTGGCATAACAGTTCCCACGCCACTTGGAGGAGATTGATTATCTGGACCCGCGCCAGTCCGGCTTCCGGCCGGGCCATAGCACGGAGACGGCTTTGGTCGCGTTGGTGGATGATCTCTGGAGGGCCAGAGATGAGGGTTGTTCCTCCATCTTGGTCCTATTAGACCTCTCGGCGGCTTTTGATACCATCGACCATGGTATCCTATTGCATCGACTGGAGGGGTTGGGGGTGAGGGGCACCGTTCTGCGGTGGTTCTCCTCCTACCTCTCTGGCGGGGCGCAATTTGTGTTGGCAGGGGAGCAGAGGTCGACCTTGAGGCCGCTCACTTGTGGGGTGCCGCAGGGGTCGGTCCTCTCGCCTCTCCTGTTCAACACATACATGAAGCCGCTGGGCGAGATCATTCGTGGGTTCGGGGTCGATTACCATCTGTACGCAGATGACACCCAGCTGTACAGCTCTACCCCGTACCACCCCAACGATGCCGTCGAAGTGATGTCCTGGTGTCTGGAAGCCGTACGGATCTGGATGGGAAGTAACAGACTCAAGCTCAACCCGTCCAAGACGGAGTGGCTGTGGCTACCGGCACCCCGGTTCAACCAGTTGATTCCATCACTGGCCATTGGGGGCGAGCATCTGGCCCCCATGGATCGGGTGCGCAATTTGGGCGTCCTCCTAGATGCCCGGCTGTCAATGGACGACCATGTGACAGCCGTGGCAAGGGGGGCGTTTCACCAGGTTCGCCTGGTGCGCCAACTGCGTCCCCTATTGGACCGGGCTGCCCTTCGCACAGTCACCCATGCGCTTGTGACGTCCCGGCTGGACTACTGTAACGCTCTCTACATGGGGCTCCCCTTCAGATGTACCTGAAGGCTGCAACTTGTCCAGAATGCGGCCACGCGGGCAGTTTTGGGAGCCGCTAGGTATTCCCATGTAACACCTCTCCTGTGCGGGCTGCACTGGCTACCTGTGGCCTTCTGGGTGCGTTTCAAGGTGCTGATTATCATCTTTAAAGCACTCCATGGCACAGGACCTAGGTATTTGCGGGATCGCATCCTGCCCCATACATCCCTTCGGCCGATCCGCTCACACAGAGAGGGACTTCTCCAGGTGCCGTCCACTAGGCTATGCCAGCAGGCGACGCCCAGGGGAAGGGCCTTCTCTGTGATGGGCCCGACCCTCTGGAATGATCTTCCCCCTGATATCAGAACAACTACAGATCTCCGCTCCTTCCGCAAGAAACTAAAAACCCACCTGTTCAATTTAGCCGGCTTGGCCTAATTCCAGCTTCCCACCCCATGCCTGTATTTTTAAATTCGAGGGGTTGGTTTTAGGTCGTGTTTTAATTTTTAACAACTTGTACAGGGCTCTAGGTTTAATCTGGTTTTAAGAGTATTTATTATGTATATGGTTTTTAATGTGGTTCCTGTACACCGCCCCGAGTCCCTTCGGGGAGAGGGGGCGGTCTATAAATCAAATAAACTTGAACTTGAAACTTTTCTCACACCCTCCTTTCTTCCTTCCTTCTTTCCCTCTCTCCTTCCTTTGCTGCGTTCCTCCCACCGTCTGTCTCTTTCCTCCTGCCACCCCTTCCTTCCCTCCTTTTTTCTTTATTTTCTTTCTTTCTCTTTCTACCTTTCATTCCTCCCTCCCTCCTCTTCCTTCCTTCTTTCTCTTTCCCTTTCCTTCTTTCCTTTCTTCTTTCTCTTCTTCCTTCCCTTCCTTCTTCCTCTTGCAAAGAGGCTGCACTTCCATTGCCCTCAGACTGCGGCTCCTGCAGTGCCTGGGAAGTTGTGGGGCATGGGAGAGGTGGTGGGGATGGGCGGGGGAGCGTCCACTTGGATGCTTTTTAGAAACAGCCCACAAAATAAAATAAAATTAAGGGGGGAGAGAGAGAGAAGCTGTAACACCCCCCACCCATCTCCCGCTGGGCTTCAATGGGAACGCCAGGCTTCTGGATTCCCAAATAGTGCAATTCAGAAGGAAGCCCCTTACCCTGTATGGACCCCTTTTGCCACACAATCAGGAGGCTGTGAGGTCAATCCTAGGTAGGGGCAGTTGTTTCTCTCTCTGGGCACAGTGAGTAATTATCTGCTGAACAAAACTCCGCACTGGTGACAGGAAGGGCATCCAGCCAGTAAAGACTCGGCTCCATTCAGCTGGCCCAGTTCCACCCTGATGTAAGGGATTACGAGGTCATTAAAAGACAAAAAAAGAGAATAGAGTTGGAAGGGACCTGTTAGGTTATCTAGTCCAACCCGCCCCCGCCCCCAAACAGGAGGACCTACCTACATCTTTTCTGACAGATGGCAGTCCAGTCTCTTGAATGCTTCCAGCGATGAGGAATGGATGCCAAGGGAGGGACAACATGAAATGGGGATGGCGAACATCAGCATAGTTTCTGGATTTCTTTTCGGTAATTGAACTGTTAAATTATCCCACAGCAAGTTAAATTCTCGAGAGGCCAAGAGGCCACCCAAAAGAGTCAACTGCCTCCTCTCTGGTATTGAGGGGTGGAGGGTCAGGGAAGAAGAAGCAACTTAACCCACCCGGGATAAGTGGTCTCAGCTTTGATACTGGTGCAACTGGGGGCGGGGAGTGCTCCTGGGCTGCACTGGGGCAAAGGCAAGGATATGGGGCCGGGCTGGCCTTGAGGGTCTGTGGGGCAAGAATCTGCTGCCCTTGAGTAGGGGGAGGGGGTCTTCAAAGACAAGGACCCCTGGCTGATCTCCCCTCTCCCCTCCACACACATTTTAGCAGTCAAAGGCAAAAGAGAAATGGAGAGGGCACCAGATCTGCAGCTCTGCGATTGTTTATTTGTCGAGCAAAGAAAGGGGGATTAAAAACAACATCATTAGGGAGAATATATAAATTTATTCTGAAGTATAAAATGGAAGAGGAAATTGTGAAGGAACAAATGATAAAATGGGCGCAGAACTTTGGATATAATATTGAATTAGACAAATGGGAAAAATTTGGGGGAACAAACTAAAAAATGACACTCTCGGTTGCATACAAGGAAAACCAGTACAAAATGTTTTATAGGTGGCACCTGGCACCAACAAGGTTAGCTAAAATATCAACAAATACCTCCCCAAAATGTTGGAAATGCGAATCTACACGGAGCGTATTACCATTTATGGTGGACCTGTGAGGAGGCTAAAGATTTTTGGAAAAAGATCAAAAATTGGAGGTCACCTCCAAGTCTATTATTCTGTAAGGGTCTCCTGCTTGAGAAGGAGATGGGACTAGATGACCTCGGAGGTCCCTTCCAAGTCTATCATTCCCCCCTCCCCCGCCTCTTCCCGGTGTCCCGATCTGCCCTTTCAGGGACGGGGGTCGCTGGCTATGAAATGAGGCGGTCTGTTTCTCCCCCCCCCCCGCCCTCACTCCAATTGTGGGCTGCCCTTTTTCAACTCGGGAGGCTGGGGAGGGGGCCTGCGAGGGGAGGGGTCGCTCTATGCAAAAGATGAACGACAATGATTTAAATTTAAAATTAAAATGAAGTAAAGTGTAAAGTAAAGTAATAAAAAGGGTATTTGAGGTCAACAACCCCGCTGCATGTTTGCGTGTTTGCGTATGTTGAGTGGCGGGGGGGGGGGGGGAATCGCTTTCTTTCAAGCACGTGATTTCCAAACAAAGCAGCCGCCCCGATCACTTTCACTTTCCCCCTCTCCCCCCCGCCGCTTCCAGCTCGCGCAGCCGCAGAGAGGACAGCCTGGAAGCCTCTGTAAAAACCCCTGTGAGCGGCATATAAAACTTACGCGCTACGGCTATTGCTATAACTTTCCCTTATTGCATCGGGGCGTTTTGGGGACCCGACGCAAGTTTTGGATCGCGGCCCCCACGCGCGCGCTCTCCGTGGGCTTCGCTGAAAGCACGTGACTTTGGGAAAAAGAGCCCCCCCCGACCCTTTTCCTGAAGTCCGCCTCGCTTTTGAGGGAGTGGGCGAAAAGGAGGGGGGAGGAAGAGTTCCCACGGCCTGTGTGTGTGTGTTTGAGTGGGGAGGGGTCGCGGGCGCAATCGGCTCTTCTCCCAAGCGACAGCTCCATCACACACAAACCCCAGGAAGGATTCCGACAGAATAGAACAAAAAAGAAAAGTAGGAAGGGATCTTCGAGGTCATCTAGTCCAACCCACCCACCCCGCCCAAGCCCCTTTGGCCGGGATTCCGACCCCCGTCGTGTGTGGGGAGGGGGCTCAGGGTTATCATCGGAGGTTGGGGGGGGGGAGAGAGAGAAAGAGAGAGTAGCCAAATTTGGGCGGGTGGGAGATGCCACCTTTAGCCAAGTTGGGGCTTTGCGGGGAGGGGGGCGTGGAGGATGGAGAGGGGGCTGGGATGCCGGGAGACGCCTCTCCCTCCCCCCTTTTCTCCGCCGGTGCAGCCAATCCGAGGAGACTCCGCCCTCCCCCGCCCCGAAAGCCCCCCCCCGCTTTACTTCTTTCGGTTCTGCCAAGGCTGTTTCTGTGCGGCGATCGGCGGACAGGCAGAAGCGACTCGCGGACCTTCCCTGGAGCAAAGAGAAGCGGTGGTCGCGGAGACCCTCCCACTCCCCCTCACATCACTCCCCCTCCGCCAGAAGGAGGCACTCAGGTTGGTGTCTGTCCGGCGGAGACTCTGGGGAGAGAAAGAGGGGAGGGGGATACAGAGATGGGGGTCCCGTCGCTTTGCGCGTTAACGCCTCTCCCCCCCCGCCCCCTCCCCGCCTCATTTCCCGAAAAACTCTGCAAAGGTCCCCAAAATTGAAGGACTGCCTGTTGGGGGAGAGGGGGTTAGACTAGATGACCTACAAGGTCCCTTCCGTCGGTTGATCTGTAAAATGAGCGGGGGTGGGGGGGAGGGTGCAGGATCAGTGGGGAGGGGCCCTAATTGGGTGGGGGTCGGAGACTTCCTAGTTGATTCTGGGTTTTTTTCCCCTCCCTCCCTTTCTCTTTCCTTCCTTCTTTTCTTCCTTTTCTCTCTCTCTGCCCCCCTCTGCATCTCCTCCCTCCCTCCCTCCCTCCCTCCTTATTTCTCTCCCTTCTTCTTTCCTGCCTTCCAGCCACCCTCCCTCCTTATTTCCCTTCCTCCCTTCCTATCTCCTCCTCTCCCTCCCTCCTTCTTTCCTTCTTTCCCTCACCCCTTTCCTTCCTTCCTATCTCCTCCCTCCCTCCCTCATTTCCTTCCTTCTTTCCTCATCTCCTACCTTCGCTCCCTCCTTCCCTGCCTCCCTCCCTCCCTTATTTCCCTCCTTCCTTCTTTCCTACCTCCTTCCCTCCCCTTCCTCCCTCCCTTCTTCCTTTCTTCCTTCTTCCTTTCCTTATTTTCCTTCATCTCTTTCTTCCTCCCACCCTCCCTCCTTCTTTCCTCCCACTGATTTCTCCCTGGGTCCACTGGGGATGGGGAGACTCCCTGGCTGATTCTGTTTTTTGCTTCTCACACAGAAACTTCTAGATTTGTGCTGTGAAATTTCTCTGGAAATGTCTGGATATATCCAAAGTAAGTCTTCCCCGGATGGGAGAGTACATGTAGATCTTGACTTATGACCAAAATGGGGTCCAAAATTTTTCTGTCGTAAAGTGAGGCATTTGTTGAAGGGAGTCTTCTCCCCCTTTAATGACTTCCCTTGCCCCCACCTTGTGAATCGCCACAGTTTAAGATGGGCTGGATTTAGATTGCTTGTGACCGCTTAGGGATTCATGATGCCTTTCACCCCTCCCTTGGCCTCAGCCTTGTCATCTCCCACAAAGGATGGATGGGTTGAGGGAGGGAGGGAGAAAATAGATAGATAGATAGAAAATAGATAGATAGATGATAGATAGATAGATAGATAGATAGATAGATAGATAGATAGATAGATAGATAGATATGGAAAGAGAGACAGAGAGAAATGAGAGAAAGAAAATAGGAAAGAAAGAAGGAAAGGAAAGAAAGAGAGAGGGAGATGCCAAGTGCCAGGAAAATCAGGAAGTTCAGCAGTTCAAATGAGTATCAAGACTGATTGCAAGCTTAAGCTCACTACAAGAATCTGACCTATTAATGTTCAAGGGAAATGAGCGGGAGAGAAGAAAGGCGTTTGTGGTGGGTTGGATTGAGATCGCACTCAGGGATTCATGACTGATACCGCCTTTGACCCCTCCCTCAGGCAACAGCCTACCCATCTGCAATGCTCCTGACTGGTCCCCTTCTTGTCTCTTCTCCCCCTTTTGGTTGTAGGGCAGGAACGGAGGATCGTCCTGGTGGGCAAAACCGGCAACGGGAAAAGCGCGACGGCAAACACAATCCTGGGAAAACACGCCTTTGAATCCAAGATGGCTTTCAGTTCCGTCACCAAGTGTTGCCAAAAGGAGGAGACCGAGCTGAAGGGAAGGAAGGTGGTGGTCGTGGATACGCCTGGATTCCTTGACTCCGGGCGTCCTGAGCTAGAAACGTCCACTGAAGTGAGTAAGTGCTTGAAGTTTTGCTCCCCGGGTCCCCACGTCATCCTGCAGGTGATTCGTCCCACCCGTTTCACCAAAGAGGAGGAGAAGGTGGCTCGCTTTATCAAGGAGATCTTCACCCTGAAGGCCAAGAATTACATGATCCTCTTGTTCACCCGGAAAGAAGATCTGGAAGGAAAGGCTCTGGAGGACTTCATCGCCCAGGGGAACGAGGAGCTGAAGGAGCAGGTGCGCAGTTGTGGTGGCCGCTTCCTGGCTTTCAACAACAAGGCTGAAGGAGAAGAACGAGAGGCTCAGGTGGCCGAACTGATGACCATGATTGATGAGCTGGTGAAGAAGAACGAAAGAGCTCCTTGCTACACGGAGGACATGATGAAGGCCGACAAGGAGAACTTCAAGAATAACAAAATCTTTCCCTGGTGCTCCTTGGTTTAGGGGACGCCAAAAAAAAATTATCTCTGAGCCTCGGCCTCATAGTGGCAACTTGGCAAAAGGTCCCCGCTCTGCTCTTCTCCCTTCGGCTTCCCTCCAGAAAACCCACATGAGAAATTGGTAGCAGAGTCTCCCCGACCCAATTCCGTCTCCTGAGAATCTGGTTTCTCCCCTCGGGTGAAAGGACTCCCTCCTTTCATTCATTCTTTCCATCCTTCCTTCCCCCCTCCCTCTTTCCTTCCTTTCCTCGCTTCGGTTCTTCCCTTTCTTCCTCCCGCTTTCCTTCCTTCCTTTTTCTTTCTTTCCTCCCTCTTCCCTTCCCTTCCTTCTTCCCTCCCTCCAATTTATTGTGTGTAGAATAGCTTGAAATGGTTACAGTATAAATTATTGCTGGTAGAATTCCTTGAAATGGTTACAGTATAAATTATTGTGTGAGGAATACTTAACAATGGTTTTAAGGATTTTTTTACTTATAGAATATTTTTTTTAAAATTCTTTTTAGGGAATTTTTATTTTTTAATTGTTTATAAAATATAAACCAGTTTTTTCCCCCTAATCCTAAGGACAGGAAAGACAAAGCCACTGGAATAAAAACCATCAAGGCATTGTGGGAAATTATAAAGGACAGTGCCAGGAAGCTCACAGAACCAGCAACCACCTCACAATTACCTAAACAACCAGGGTGAAACACAAAATCTGGCAAAGCTGCCTTGCATCAACCTGGCCTGCCCATAGAAAAGCAGCCACTTTGAGACACATAAACCTGGCCTGAACACTTAAAAGCAACATATTGCATCACAAAGAAAACATTTGCAAAAAGGAATAACATTTTTTGTAGTAAATATATTTTATAAACAATTAAAAAAATAAAAATTCCCTAAAAATAATTTTAAAAAAAGATATTCTATAAGTAAAAAAATCCTTAAAAACCATTGTTAAGTATTCCGCACACAATAATTTATACATGTAAACATTTCCAGGTATTCTACACACAATAAATTGAAGTAAACCATTTTAAAATATTCTACACTCAATACTCAATACCAAAAACTGGTTTTATTTGCAGTCTTTTGGGGGGGGGGAGAATTCTTAATGTTTTGTGTTTTCCTGGCACTGTCATAGTTTGTGTGGGTGTGTAATGTCCCACAGTTATCTACGCATTAATAATGATCAAGTACTAATAATATTTCTTTATACATTTTAGTGACCTTTCCTTACATAATTGGTGTTTTCTTTCATACTTTTGGATTTCATCCATTGGGGCAAAGAATTCGGTGACATCGTCTTGGCCACTCCCACCCAGTCACATGACTGCCAAGCCACTCCCACCCGGTCACATAGCTGGCAAGCCACTCCCACCCCATCACATGGCTGGCAAGCCACTCCCACCCAGTCACATGGCTGGCAAGCCACTCCCACAAAGCAGGCCACACCCACAGAGTAGGTTCCAAAATGTTTTGAAACCCACCACTGCCGAGAGCCCTTCTTCTTTATTTGTTTGTGAAGACAGTCCTTAAAGGACCAATGAACACGTTCCACAATGCCTTTACCTGTGGAATGACAGGGTAGCCCGTGAGTTACAAAATTACAAAAAGGCCAATGAAGAATAGCCCACTATCCGTTTTGAAAGAGAAAGCTTTGCCCAAGGCAGTAACGGCTGAAAAAAGAAAAAGAGAAATAACAGGATTAACTCTTCCTCCTCGTTGAGGAGGGGGATGCCCCAGGACACGGGGGACAGGATGAGGCAATCTGCTTGGCCTGGCCGAGTGGAATAGGGCAAGCTGGTGCCAGCCCCCTGGCATTCTGATGAAAATAATAATAATAATAATAATAATAAATTTGGATTTATTAGCCGCTCCCTTTCCAAGTAGGACTCGGGGCGGCGTACAATGGAGCATAAAACATAAAAGATATATAACAGCACAAAAACGTACATACATACACAACACACATACATACACGGAGGAGGAAACAAATTACATCATTAGACAGTTAAAAATCAGCTTTAAAATACCCCAATTGTAAAAACCCAATATGCAGTTAAAAATTAATATTTAAGGACAATTTAAAAAACAGTTAGGAGGAATGAGAAAATTACGATTGCGATTGAGCCAGGCCAGATAATTGAAAGAGGTGGGTCTTCAACTGTACACGGAAGGAACGGAGATCGGAAGTAGTCCTGATGTCACAGGGGAGGTCATTCCACAGGGCTGGGCCCATCACAGAGAAGGCTCTGCTCCTGGGTGTCGCCCCCCGGCACTGTTTGGCGGACGGCACCCGGAGAAGTCCCTCTCTGTGTGAGCGAATTGGTCGTAGGGATGTGTGGGGCAGGATGCGATCCTGCATATAACTAGGCCCTGTGCCATGAAGCGCTTTAAAGATCATAATCAAAACCTTGAAACGCACTCGGTAGACCACAGGAAGCCAGTGCAGCTCGCGCAGGAGAGGTGTTACAGGGGAGTATCTAGTCCTCCCCATAATCATCCGCGCGGCCGCGTTCTGGACCAACTGTAGTCTCCGAGTGCATCTCAAGGGAAGCCCCATGTAGAGAGCATTGCAGTAATCCAGGCGAGACGTCACTAGCGCATGGGTGACTGTGCGTAGGGCATCCCGGTCCAATAAGGGGCGCAATTGGCGCATCAGGCGGACCTGATGGAACGCCCCCCTTGCCACGGCTGTTACATGGTTATCCATGGACAGCCGGGCATCCAGGAGGACGCCCAAATTGCGCACCTGTTCCATGGGGGCTAGTTGGACGCCCCCGATGGCCAGAGATGGAAGCACCTGGTTGAACCGGGAGGCCGGAAGCCACAGCCACTCCGTCTTGGAAGGGTTGAGTTTTAGTCGGTTGCCATCCATCCAGACCCGTACGGCCTCCAGACACCGGGACATCATTTCGACGGCCTCATTGGGGTGGTTCGGAGTGGAAATGTATAGCTGAGTATCATCAGCATACAGATGATATCCCACCCCAAAACCACGGATGATCTCGCCCAGCGGTTTCATATATGTGTTGAACAGGAGAGGCGAGAGCACCGATCCCTGTGGCACTCCACATGTGAGTGGCCTCCGGGTCGAACTCTGCTCCCCTGTCAACACACGTTGCGTCCGATCAGAGAGGTAGGAGCCAAACCACCGTAAAACGGTGCCCCTGACTCCCAGCCCCTCTAGCCGGTGCAACAGGATACCATGGTCGATGGTATCGAACGCCGCCGAGAGATCTAATAGGACCAGGATAGAGGAACAACCCCTATCTCTGGCCCTCCAGAGATCATCAACCAATGCGACCAAGGCCATCTCCGTGCTGTGCCCGGGTCGGAAGCCGGACTGGCGCGGGTCTAGATAATCATTTTCCTCCAGGTGACGTGGGAACTGCTGTGCTACCACACTCTCTACAACCTTCGCTAAAAAAGGAAGGTTGGAGACTGGACGATAATTGACTAGGTCCGTTGGGTCCAGGGAAGGCTTCTTGAGCAGGGGCCTCACCACCGCCTCTTTCAAGGCGGCCGGTAGAGACCCCTCACCCAACGAGGCGTTCACCAGGCCCAGGAGCCAGTCGCGCGTAACCTCCCAGGATGCCAGTACAAGCCAGGAGGGACACGGGTCCAATAAACATGTGGTGGGTCGCAGACGTCCACGCAACCTGTCCAAATCCTCGATGGCAACCGAGTCAAACTCCTCCCAAAGCGGTCCCTCAAGACTCGCAACGGGCGTCTCTACTGAACCACTGAAAGGGGTCCATCCCATCCGAATTTGAGCGACTTTGTCCTGTAGATAATTCCCAAACTCCTCTGCTCTGCCCTGTAGTGGGGCTTCCCGTGGTCTCTCAAACAAGAGGGAACGGGTCACCCGAAACAGGGCGGCAGGGCGGTTATCTGCAGACGCAATAAGAGCGGCGCAATGTTGACGTTTGGCCGCTCTTAATGCCACAAGGTACGTCTTCAAATAGGCTCGTGCCTGTGCTCGGTCAAATTCGGAACGGGAGGATCTCCAACGACTCTCTAGGCGTCTCTTGTGGCGTTTCATCACCCTTAGCTCCTCGGTAAACCAAGGTGCCAGGGTGGTTCGTCGCCGCAGGAGAGGCCGCAAAGGCGCCACCCGGTCTAGGGCCCCGGTAGTCGCACTATTCCATGCGTCTACCAGGTCCTCCACTCGGGGGCGGGTCAGGTCCACAGGAGGTGGCCCAAGTTCCGTCTGGAACCTATCCGGTTCCATCAGGCGCTTGGGGCGGAACCATCTAATACCTTCCAGTTCCGCCTCCTCGCGGCGGGGGGTAGCACCAGGGAAGTCCAGCCGGAGAAGTGAGTGATCCGACCATGACAGGGGAATAGTGTCTAGATCCCCTATTCCCAGATCACTCGTCCACTGGCCAGAGACAAAAACAAGGTCCAGGGTGTGGCCTCCCTCGTGAGTAGGGCCCTGAATTAACTGGGTCAGGTCCATGGCTGTCATGGAAGCCATGAACTCCCGAACCCCCTCAGACGCTTCTCCCATCGACGGCAGATTAAAATCCCCCATCACTAACAGTTTGGGGGTCTCAACCGCCACCGATGAGATCAGCTCAAGGAGTTCGGGCAGGGCCGCTGAAGTATAGCGAGGAGCCAGGTATACTATCAGCAGGCCCAACTGCCTCCCTGGGCCCCATCTCACGACGAGGGACTCACACCCGGATGTCTGCGGCACGGTGAACTCTCTCGGCTCTAAGTCTTCCCGGATAATCACTGCTACCCCACCGCCCCTTCCCTGGGCCCGAGGCTGGTGAAATGCTCGATAACCTGGAGGGCACATTTCCACAAGGGGTAGACCTCCCTCGTGGCCCAACCAGGTCTCGGTTATTCCGGCGAGGTCCGGCTCCCCCTCCAAAATTAGATCCAAAATTAAAAAGAGGGATGAAAGAATGGATCTGAAAAAGAGAGTAGGTCAAACAAGAACAGCTGCATCGGCATAACTGTTGCCTCAAGAAAGAGGCCCTGGATGAATGCCCCAACACCGGAAGCCTTTCAGAAGATGTTGGAGAGCCATTTGTCTGAAACGGTATAGCGTTTCCTGCCTAGGCAGGGGGTTGGACTAGAAGACCTCCGAGGTCCCTTCCAACTCTGCTATTGTATGGTATTGTATTGAGTGGAGTTTTCACCTAGAGCTTTGAGCTGAGGAAAGTCTGACACAGGGACACTGGTGAAGGTGCTCCACTCAGCCCGATCGGCACCATGCCAGGCAGAGGAGAGGGGAAATACAGGTATAGTCCTCAACTTACAACAGTTCCCTTAGTGACCATTCGAAGTTACAACGGCACTGAAAAAATGGAGTTACAACCACTTTCACATTTAGGCAGCATCCCTGTGGTCATGTGATCAAAATTCAGATGCTGGCAAACAGACTCCTACTTATGACGGTCGCAACGTCCCGGGGTTGTGTGATCCCCTTTTGCGACCTTGTGACAAAGAGGGAGCCTGATTTGCTGAACAGCCAGAGGATTAACTTCACAACTGCGGCGATTCACTGAACAACTTTGGCAAGGAACGTCGGGATGAAACTCACTTGAGCAATGTCTCACTTAGCGACATAAATGTTGTGCTCCAGGGATGACTGCCAAGGTCCCTTCCGGCTCTGTGATTCTGTAAGGGTCTCCAGAGTGGGCAGGGGGTTGGACTGGATGACCTCCAAGATCCCTTCCAACTCTTACTATTCTGTCATTCTGTAAAAGTCTCCTGCTTGAACGCCGTCTGACTGTCCTTGGGTAATTGTGCTGCGACCGTCATAACTACAAGTCAGTTTGCAAGTGTCTGGATTTTGATCACCTGACCATGGAGCTGCCTAAGTGTGAAAAACCTTCCATAAGTCCCTTTTTTTCCTGTGCCATCATCACTCTGAACCAGGGGTGAAATGCTACCGGTTTGAACCGGTTCACCCTAACTGGTAGTAAAAAATGCTACCGGTTCACCTGAACCAGTAGTAAAAACACTACCAGTTTGGGCGAACCAGTAGCATTTTTTTTACTACCGGTTTGGTTGCGATGAAAGAGAACCGGTAGCAGAGCCTTTCACCCCTGCTCTGAAGGGTCACTAAATGAACCGTTGTAAGTCGAGGACTCTCTCCATTGAAAGGGGGGAGACAGAGGCCCCTTATCTTTGGGGCCGGTGGCTCAGGAGGCCCAGGGACGGAGGGAGGAATTGGGGAGGAGGCTGCTCAGAACGACGGGGACATCGGTGGCTCCGCGGGTGATACAGCAACAATCGAGGTTGTGTAGGAATGGCGACAGCCACAAAGAACAAAGAAGCAGCGTTGAGGTCAGCAAAGGAAGGGACCCCTTGGAATTCGGCTGGAGTCTGAGTTTCTGAAGAAAAATCAGAGTTTGCTGAAGAGGAAATCAGATTTTATCATGGGGGGAGGGGGGATTCATTGTATCTGCAGCAAACCTGGGTTTAGGAGGCTTCCTTTTCCATGATGGCCACATTTGGGATGACAGTTTATTTCCATGGCCATTTCCTGGCTTTGGTCCCCAATCTGGGGCGTTGGATGCTTCTAAGCCCCCACCCCGCCCTCCCCCCGTTTCCTGGCTGCCTTGATAAAGAGCCAAAGAACTCTTGTTTGTATTGAATTGGAAGCCTTTCAGCTTTCCCTCTTTTTCTTCTTTTTTTTAAAGGGTTGTCCGGTTTTAAAGTTCCTTTTTAATCACAATATTTTCCTCGAATTGTTAAGGCACCTGGATTCATTGGCTGTGATGAAATCTCCAGAAAAAAAATTGGATGGAGGGAGACACACACAGAGGGAAAGAGGATAGATAGAAAGAGAGAAAGATGAGAGAGTGAGAGTGAGAGACAGAGATGAGAAAGAGGATAGAGAGATTAGAGAGTGACAGAAAGAGATAAGAGAGAAAGAGGATAGATGAGAGAATGAGAGAAAGAGGGGAGAGAGGAGAGAGAGAGAGAGATACATGCGAGAGTGATGAGAAAGAGGATAAAGAGTGAGTGGGAAAGAGATGAGAGATTAGAGAATGAAAGAAAGAGAAAGGATAGATAGAGACAGAGAGATGAGAGTGAGAGAAAGAGAAGAGAGAGAGAGTATAGAAAGAGATGGAAGAATGAAAGAAAGAGATGAGAAAGGATAGATAAATAGTGAGATGAGAGTGAGAGAAAGAGATGAGAAAGAAGATAGATAGATGAGAGTGAGAAAAAGATGAGAGAAAGAGGACAGATAGAAAGAGAGAGATAAGAGAGTGACAGAAAGAGATACGACAGAGAAAGGATAGGTAGAGAGATGAGAGTGAGAGAAAGAAACAAAACAGAGAGGGTAGATAGAGACACAGAGATGAGAGAGAGAGAGAGATGAGAGAGAGAGAGGATAGAGAGAGATAAGAATGAAAGAAAGATGAGAGAGAAAGGATATAGAAAGAGAGATATGAGAGAGTGAGAGTAAGAAATGAGAGAGGATAGAGAGATGAAAGTGAGAGAAAGGATAGAAAGAGAGATGAGAGAGTGAAAGAAAGATGAGAAGAAAGGATAGATAGAAAGAGAGGGAGAGATGAGAGAGGGAGAGAAAGACAAGAAAGAGGATAGAGAGAAAGAGAGAGGGTAGAGAGATGAGAGAGAAAGAGGGATACTAGATGGATGCATAGAGATGGATGGATTGATAGAAAGATAGTTACTAGATGGATGGATATAGAAATATATTATTCATTTTATTTTATTTATTGGAATTTGACAAAAAAATGAGAGTAAGAATAAGAGAATAAAAATACAGTAACAGAGACGATAGATGCATTAGTGCACTTATGCATGCCCCTTCTCCTGACCACTTCTGTAAGTTTGAATTGAGGTCCACGGAAGTCCATTGGTGACTGAAACTGTGAAAATGTGTAGCTGAGACAACTGAATCAGGAAGGGCATTCCAGACTTCGACAACTCTGTTACAGAAATCATATTGCTTTCTGTCAATTTTGAAACGATTTACATAGATTTTAAAGTGATAAAACCAGAAAAAGTCATTTACAGGTAGAACATTACTGCCTTACTATATATAGATAGATGGGATAGGCTGATAGATAAAATAGATAAATATACATAATAAATAAGAGAGAGAGATAAATCGATAGATAGATACTAGATGAATGGAAAGATAGATGGATGGATGGATGGATGGATGGACGGACGGATGGACGGACGGATGGACGGACGGATGGACAGACAGATAGATACTAGATACTAGATGGATGGAAAGATAGAACAATAGATAGACACAAGAGGATGGATAGAGAGACAAAGAGATTGGATGGATGAATGGATGGACACCAAGCTTACCCCCAACATTACTTTTTTCCTGAGAGTAAGGGATACCAAGGGATGTTGAAATTGCTCAAAGCATTCCTCATTTATTCTCTCTCTCTCTCTCTCTCTCTCTCTCTCTCTCTCTCTCTCTCTCTCTCTCTCTCTCTCTCTTCTCTGAGGGTTTTTGGGTTGTCCCGCCCCCCAGTATTTTCTTCCAGAGAATAAGACATCTGTGTACAAGAGTTATGTGGGGTACACACACGAACACGCACAAACACACAAACACAGAGAATTCGAAGGACTTCTTCTGAAAGCCCCCCCCCCCCCTTTCCTTCAGTATCCTTAATTCCCATCTCTACCTCATGCTGGCCTGGTGTTTCCTCTATGCATTGTGTAGACCGGGCCCATTTCCTCTTGCCTGTGGTTGATCTTGGGGATGGGGGGGGGTCAATTGAGTGGGCATGTCCAGCTTGCGCCCACTCACTGGCCGTGGCTGACTGGGTGGGTGTGGCCAACTGGGTAGACATGGCCAGCTTAACACCACTCCCCCCAACTGCTGCCATGTTTTTTCCTTGCATTGCGTAGAGCAGGCCAACCCTACGCTGACACGATGTCTGCGCTTTGCAATGGGTGAACTGTATTATATTATAGTTTTGGCAGCCTCCTGACCTTAGGAGGGAGCCTCTTTTGTGAGAGTGAGAAGAATTGACCCAGAGAAGTTGCCTTGGAAGTTGTGGGAAGTTGATCCCTGGAAGGAGAGCCAGGAGTGTCATCTGTCCAATTGGTGTAAGGCAGGGATGTAAAAGAAAAAGGCCACAGGGCAGTGGTGAAAAATGTAAGGAGCTAACCTGTGTCAGGCTCGTCTGACATATGAATGGTACTTGTGAAAGGGGGTCAGTTTAGACAGGTCTCAGTGTACCAGTCGTGAAGACAGACAGACCCCGGTCTATCAATTGCGAAACCACCAGGATGGTTTAGAGGGACCCGGTCTACCAGCTGTGAAGCGGATCCCGATCCACCAGTTGTGAACACAGGACCCGGTCTACTGATTGCTCCTGCACCAGCCTGACTTAGCGGGACCCGGTCTACCAATGCGAAGGAACTATCAAGCCGGCATGATGCGATCCAGTCGACAAGCCTCCCTCCCTCCCTCTTTTCCTTCCTTCCTTCCCTTCTTTCTTTCCTTCCTTCCTTCTTTCTCAGTAGCCAAGACAACTGAACCAGGAAGGGCATTCCAGACTTCGACAATTCTGTTACAGAAATCATATTGTTTTCTGTCAATTTTGAAACGATTTACATAGATTTTAAAGCGATTAAAACAGCAAAAGTCATTTACAGGTAGAACATTACTACCTTTCTATATACAAATAGATGAGGTTGACTGATAGATAAAATAGATAAATATACATAATAAATGATAGATAGATTAGTGTTGTGGCCCAGCAGGAGCCGTTGGAGTTGCCACCAGACTCTGACAGCGAGGGTCCCTCCGAGTTGGCTCAGGAGGATGTGGAGGACCCTGGACAGGGTTCCAACTCTGAGCAGGGCGCAGAGAGGCTGGTTGGCCACCAGGAGGCGCCTGAGGCATGGAGCAGTGGTGAAAGCCAAAGGAAGGGGGCTCCTGATGTCATGCCTTGGAGCAGTGGGGAGGAGTCACAGGACAGTGAGTCAGACATCAGCAGTGAGCTATTAGATGCTCGTTACCGACCTGCTACCCGGCATAAGGAGCAATTGAGCAATTGCAGGAGGTAATTGCTCTCAGCTGCTGATAATTAGACTCCTCTCCAGACTATAAAGGGACTGCTTGTGGACACACCCTTTGCAGGAATCAACTGATCATTGGAGTTAGAGAAGCTCAGATCTGTGTCGTACTTTGGCAGGCTGTATTGCTGCCAAAGGGTTTTACCTGGATTGCTGGCAATCTGTTCCCTGGACCTTGGCAGGCAGGAGTGCTGCTAAGGTGATTATCTGCAGCTTGGTAGCTGGATTGCTGCCAAGGGGTGTCGCTGTAGCTGGATTGCTGCCCAGAGTGCTATCTTGACCTTGGCAGGCTGGATTGCTGCCAAGGTGGAACCTGTATGTCAATAAACATCTGGAAGAGACTTTGTGTGTCTTGGAGTGTCTTGGTGACAAAAGGGGGGGGCTGCTCCTCTACACCAGGGCTGTGGACCAGCGACAGGCTGTGGTCTGCACGGCCGCGCAGGTGGCAAGAAAGCACCGTGCAGCAGTTTCCAACTGCCGCGCAGTGTTTTGTACTGTAACAGGCGGCGTAGGTCCTTTGCAGGCGGCTAGAACTGGCCGCCCGCAAAGGACCTCCCCGGACTTGTTTTGATGAGTGCAGGGTGACTGAGTTCAGGAAAGCAAGCCCGGGGAGGTCCTTTGTGGGCGGCCAATCCTAGCTGCTTGCGCCCGGCGCTGCAGCAAAAATAAACCCCCAAAGCCTTTTCAAAGCTCCTGCAGGGGGCTTCTCAAAAGCACGGCGGCGGAGGAGGAGGCGGCAGGGGTAATGCGGTGCCCAGCTCAGGCGCTCCGAGTGGAGGATGCACTGCCACCGCTGCCACGGGCGGGGGCGCCAGCGGGAGCTTTGGCGGCTTCACTCCAAATGTGGTGGAGGAGGAGGAGGAGGAGGAGGAGGAGGAGGCAGCTGTTATTCTGGTGGCGGCAGGGGCTCATCGTCGGCATCTTCAGCAGCAGCCCTGCCCCCTGTGAAAAAAACCGAAGATGGAGCAGATCCATGCAGATGACGTTGCCGCAACATGACTGGAGGAGGAATTCTGGGAGTTGAAGTCCACAAGTCTTAAAGCTGTCAGGTTTGAAGACCCCTGGGTTTTTTTTTTCTAAAGGGTTAGGGGTGCAAGGGTCTTGCAACTTGACAGCTTTAAGACTTGCATGCTTCAATGTCAGAGTTCCTGAGCCAACATGACTGGAGGAGGAATTCTGGGAGTTGAAGTCCCCAAGTCTTAAAGCTGTCAGGTTTGAAGACCCCTGGGGGTTTTTTTTCTAAAGGGTTAGGGGTGCAAGGGTCTTGCAACTTGACAGCTTTAAGACTTGCATGCTTCAATGCCAGAGTTCCTGAGCCAACATGACTGGAGGAGGAATTCTGGGAGTTGAAGTCCCCAAGTCTTAAAGCTGTCAGGTTTGAAGACCCCTTGGGGTTTTTTTCCTAAAGGGTTAGGGATACAAGGATCTTGTAACTTGACAGCTTTAAGACTTGCACGCTTCAAATGCCAGAGTTTCTGACCCAACAATTTGGTTGCTAAGCAAGAGCGTTGTTAAGTATATAACACTTTTAATTAAGCGGGTACCTTGAATAAACATAACTTTGAGTTTCAAATAATACTGATTTCGTTGTTGTCTTAGGTGACACCTGTGAAAAAAAATTCAGGTGCTGCTCAGGCATAAAAATGTGCCACTCAAACACTATACTTTTCTGCTCACACTGAAAAAAAATTAGAGGGAACATTGGCTGTGGTCCACAAAGAACCAGGCAGCACAAGGGAGTGAAGCCCCATCTGTGTGTGTCTGTGAGCGCACGCGATCCAGGCAGCAAGTGAAGCCTACACACCCTCTCCGGTATGCGGAAAAACCAACCTCCACAGAACCAGTCCTTGGTGCCCAAAGGTTTGGCAAGGGGGGGGGGGCGTTGCTATACCACCATCCCTTGCCCTGGCCAATGTGAACTCAACACGGGATTCCGAGTGAGGACCTACCTACGATGTGAATTTTAATCAGTTATTAATAAATCTTTTCCTTTCTTACAAAAGGAGGTGTATCTTTTGTCAGGTGTGTGTGTGTGTGGTCGTCTTCTAGTTCAGCCCGCTGCTCGAAATAGGAGACCCTTACAGAATCTCAGAGTTGGAAGGGACCTCAGAGATCATCTAATCCAACCTCCAGTTCAAGGAGGAGGAAGCTTGCAGAATTAAGGAGTTGGAGGGGACCTTGGAGGCCATCTAGTCGGACACCCTGCCGGAGTGGGAGACCCTTACAGAATCTCAGAGTTGGAAGGGATCTCAGAGGTCACCTAGTCCAACCCCCTGCTCCAGCAGGAGACCCTTACAGAATCTCAGAATTGGAAGGGATCTCAGAGGTCACCTAGTCCAACCCCCTGCTCCAGCAGGAGACCCTTGCAGAATCAAAGAGCTGGAAGGCACTTCAGAGGTCATCTAATCCAACCCCCATGCCCGAGCGGGAGAGACCCTACCTACGCTATTCCGGACAAATGGCCGCCCAGTCACTTCTTGAAATCCTCTACTTCTTCTCCCCGGGGGTCTCTCTCTCTCTCCCCCTTGCTTGTGGGCCACTCCTACGGGAGACCCTTCCCCATCTCTCTCGCCCCTAACTGGATGCCGCCCCTTCCCCCCTCTTCCCTCCCCATCGCAGGGACGGAAAAAGAAAAAAACAGCAAAAGAAAGCGAAAGTCTTTCGGCGGCGGCGCTGCCTAGAAACTACGTGATTGAAAAGAAATAAGATACAAAATACACACAAACAAAACACTCACAAAGAGACAAGTAGCCGAGCTAAGTAAACAGGCGGGGCGCTCAAAGCGAACAGGCTGTTTTTGTCCGTCGCTTTTAATCGCACAACGGCCGCTTCGGGTTGTGTCGCCTCCTCCTCCCCACTTCCCCTCCCCCACCCTCCCCCCCACCCCGTCCACAAAAGCCAGCCTCGCTTCCACTGCTCTTTGCACGCCGCTTTGCAGAGCGCCCCACCCACGCGCCCCTCTCCCAGCAGCCTTTCCATCGGAATAGAACTGGAAGGGACCTCGGAGGTCATCCAGCCCAACCCCTCCCCCCATTGAAGCAGGAGACACTGACAGATTAAGACAGTGAGGAGAGACCTTGGAGGTCATCTAATCCATCCCCCTGCTCAAGCAGGAGACCCTGACAAAAATTAATCACAGAGTTGGAAGAGACCTGGGAGGTTATCTACTCCAACTCCCTGCCCCAGCAGGAGAATTGGAAGGGAACTTGGAGGTCATCTAGTCCAACCCGCAGCTGGAGGAGGAGACTTACAGAATTAAAGTGTGGGAGGTCCTCTAGTCCAAATCTCCGCTCAATCAGGAGACTTACAGAATTTCAGAGTTAGAAGGGAACTCAGAGGTCATCTAGTTCAACCCCCTGCTCAAGCGCCCTCCCCCCAGCCACTCCCCTGCCTGGTGGGGCCGCCCATTCCTGCGACCTCTCGCCACCTCTGCCGCCCCCAACTGTATGCCGTCCTCTCTCCTCCCTCTCCCCCTCTCCAAAAAAACCCCCAATCCCCGGGACGCAGAAAGGAGTCGCATCTAAACAGCTATAACGGAGCGAAGGTCTCCCGCCGCCGCCGGGGCTGCTTGCAAATCATGCCACTGGGGGAAAAAACGATTTGGAAGGACCGCCCCCCCCTACACACACAAACAAACACATCACACACACACCGCAGCATAGACAAAGAGGCTATTTTTCTCCGGGTGTATTAATTGCACAACGGCCGCTTTGAGTTGTGTCGAGTCCCCCCCCCCCCCGCAAAAGCCAGACTCGTTTCCTCTACTCTCTACTCTCTCTACTCCGCGTAACCTGCCTCTCCTTCAGCAGCCTTTCCATCGGAATCGAGCGGGAATGAACCTCAGAGGTCATCTAGTCCAACCCGCTGCTCAAAGAGGAGGCGGTTTACAGAATTAAAGAAGTGGATGGGACCTTGAAGGTCATCTAGTCCAACCCTTGTCAAGCAGGAGAGCCTTACATGATGACAGAATCACAGCGTTGGAAGGGAATTCGGAGGTCATCTAGTCCAACCCCCTGCTCGAGCAGTAGATCCTGACAGAATCATAGCATCACAGTCGCAAGGGACCTGAGAGATCATCCAGTCCAGCCCCTAGTTCAAGGAGGAGGAGGCTTACAGAATTAAGGAGTTGGAGGGGACCTTGGAGGCCATCTAGTCGGACACCCTGCCCTAGTGGGAGACCCTTACAGAATCTCATAATTGGAAGGGATCTCAGAGGTCACCTAGTCCAACCCCCTGCTCCAGCAGGAGACCCTGACAAAAATTACAGCATCACAGAGTTGGAAGAGGCCTGGGAGGTTATCTACTCCAACTCCCTGCTCCAGCAGGAGAATTGGAAGGGAACTTGGAGGTCATCTAGTCCAACCACCTGCTTGAGCAGGAGATCCTGAGGAATCATAGCATCACAGTTGCAAGGGACCTCAGAGGTCATCTATTCCAACCCCCTACTCAAGGAGGAGGAGGCTTACAGAATTAAGGAGTTGGAGGGGACCTTGGAGGCCATCTAGTCGGACACCTTGCCGGAGTGGGAGACCCTTACAGAATCTCAGAATTGGAAGGGATCTCAGAGGTCACCTAGTCCAACCCCCTGCTCCAGCAGGAGACCCTTACAGAATCTCAGAATTGGAAGGGACCTCAGAGATCATCTAATCCAACCTCCAGTTCAAGGAGGAGGAAGCTTGCAGAATTAAGGAGTTGGAGGGGACCTTGGAGGCCATCTAGTCGGACACCCTGCCGGAGTGGGAGACCCTTACAGAATCTCAGAGTTGGAAGGGATCTCAGAGGTCACCTAGTCCAACCCCCTGCTCCAGCAGGAGACCCTTGCAGAATCAAAGAGCTGGAAGGCACTTCAGAGGTCATCTAATCCAACCCCCATGCCCGAGCGGGAGAGACCCTACCTACGCTATTCTGGACAAATGGCCGCCCAGTCTCTTCTTGAAATCCTCTACTTCTTCTCCCCGGGGGTCTCTTCTCTCTCTCCCCCTTGCTTGTGGGCCACTCCTACGGGAGACCCTTCCCCATCTCTCTCGCCCCTAACTGGATGCCGCCCCTTCCCCCTCTTCCCTCCCCATCGCAGGGACGGAAAAAGGAAAAACAGCAAAAGAAAGCGAAAGTCTTTCGGCGGCGGCGCTGCCTAGAAACTACGTGATTGAAAAGAAATAAGATACAGTTGGAAGGGACCTTGGAGGTCTTCTAGTCCAACCCCCTGCCTAGGCAGGAAACCCAATACAGTTTCAGACAAATGGCTATCCAACATCTTCTTAAAGACTTCCAGTGTTGGGGCATTCACAACTTCTGGAGGCAACTTCTGTTCCACTGATTAATAGCTCTCATTGTCAGGAAGTTTCTCCTCAGTTCTAAGTTGCTTCTCTCCTTGATTAGTTTCCACCCATTGCTTCTTGTTCTGCCCTCCGGTGCCTTGGAGAATAGCTTGACTCCCTCTTCTTTGTGGCAACCCTGAGATATTGGAACAATGCTATCATTGAACTTGAACTTCATTCAAGCCGTTCTCGATGTGGAGTCACGCTAGACAGCACTCTGAGACTCTGAGACAGCTTTGCTTAACAAAGCAGAATATGTAGCATTGACTATATCTATAGCGGGTGTGCCAGGGCTGGTTGGTTGCGCTCATTTTAAGATTAATGCTGTTGCGTGTAATTTGGCCAAAATAATGAATGCTACTTCTTTAGCTATTTTAGTAATTAAGGTGTTGCTTCAATCTTTCGGATGAATCACGAACCATCCATCACCAGCTCAATAAGTTACACATTTTGCCTCTGATTTGAAAATTGATACTTTAGGATCTTGGTGGGAAAGCCTTTGGGCTTGGATGCCCTCAGGCTTATTGGGAAATGTCCTACGTTATTCAGTCATTATTTGTGCTATTTTGATTGGCGGGTGCTGTTTTGTTCAGTGTCGTCCCTCCCTTTGCAATATCTGTATCACAGCTTTTTCCCCTAAAACCCTCTTCCACACTGCCTCAGGGTCAAGGATATGCCCTGCATAAGCAATTGTAAGGATGTTGCTCTTTTGATTAGGATTCTTTTATTAACCTTTCTTACGATACCTTGTCTAACAAAATAAAAAAGAGTTGAGATGTAGAAGTTATACAAAGGTGACGGAGAGGCCGTGAGCAGCAGCTGCCACGCGCCTTAGTAACCGATGACCTCAACTGTCTACGAGCTCACCTAATTAGTAGAACCAGGCAGCACCAGGAACTATTGTGTTATGTGAGATTCTACCCTGGCTGGGATGGTCGTAGAGATTGACAAGGAGAATAAGCCAATAACGATGCTCTTGCTACCTCTGCTCTTGCTTTGCTTGTTGAAACGGTATAAAAGCAAAATAAATTCTGTGGAGGCAGATAAGACATTTTGGACACCTGCCATGATGGATTTCTGAGTCCTAGAGAAAATCACACACCCAAATCCCCCAAGTCTTAACAGTTCCTTCCCTTACTTGCCTTCCATCACTGGGCTCCCCCGTCCAATCAAATTCACACAAGAATGTTTTAAGAGCGGATCGTTTCCGTTCCCATCCGGGTGTTCTTGAAGCCCATCTCGGAGAGCCCGAAGCATCCCCCCTCCCATCCGCCCCCCAGATTTCATGGCACCTGCTACTAAATGGTTGCAAAGAGCAAACACGAACTGCCTGACCCCCACCACCACACACACAACCTCCCCCCCCACACAACCTTTTCATAAGTGAGGAGATTTATTGTGATGTAGAGGAAAACATGTATATATTTATTGTGATGTACAAAATAGGTGGCAGCCAACATGAATTCCCAGGAAAACAAGTGGTGAGAAAATATCTCATATCCCTTGATGCTTTTTGGGGCCAGAGGGAGCGAAAGGGAAACGTTTCCAAGATTTTGCTACTATTAGTAAAAGGGCAGGGAGAGAGGGAGGGAAGAAAGGAAGAAGGAAGGAAAGAAGGAAGAAGGGAAAGGAGGGAGGGAAGGAGGAGGGAACAAGGAAGGGAAGGGAAGAGGGAGGAAAGAAGGAAAAAGGAAGGAAAAAGGAAGGAAGGAAAGCAGGAGGAAGAAAAGGAAGAACCGAAGCGAGGAAAGGAAGGAAAGAGGGAGGGGGGAAGGAAGGATGGAAAGAATGAATGAAAGGAGGGAGTCCTTTCACCCGAGGGGAGAAACCAGATTCTCAGGAGACGGAATTGGGTCGGGGAGACTCTGCTACCAATTTCTCATGTGGGTTTTCTGGAGGGAAGCCGAAGGGAGAAGAGCAGAGCGGGGACCTTTTGCCAAGTTGCCACGATGAGGCCGAGGCTCAGAGATAATTTTTTTTTTGGCCTCCCCTAAAACAAGGGGCACCAGGGAAAGTTTTTGTTTTTCTTGAAGTCCTCCTTGTCGGCCCTCATCATGTCTTCCGTGTAGCAAGGAGCCCCTTTGTTCTTCTCCACCAGCTCATCAATCATGGTCATCAGTTCGGCCACCTGAGCCTCTCGTTCTGGTCCTTCGGCCTTGTTGTTGAAAGCCAGGAAGCGGCCATCACAATTGTACGCATGTTCCTTCAGCTCGACGTTCCCCTGGGCGATGAAGTCCTCCAGAGGCTTTCGTCCCAGATCTTCTTTCCGGGTGAACAAGAGGATCATGTAATTCTTGGCCTTCAGGCTGAAGATCTCCTTGATAAAGCTAAACACTTCCTGCTCCTCTTTGGTGAAAGTGTGGATACGAATCACCTGCAGAATGACGTGGGGACCCGGGGAGCAAAACTTCAAGCACTTACTCACTTTAGTGGACGTTTCTAGCTCGGGACGCCCAGTATCGAGAAATCCAGGCGTATCCACGACCACCACCTTCCTGCCGTTCACCTCGGCCTCCTCCTTTTGGCAACACTGAGTGATGGAACTTGAAGCAATCCCGGTTTCAAAGACTTCCTTTCCCAGAATTGTGTTTCCCGTTGCGCTTTTCCCGTTGCCGGTTTTGCCCACCAGGACAATCCTCCGTTCCTGCCCTACAACCGAAAGGGGGAGAAGAGACAAGAAGGGGACCAGTCAGGAGCATTGTAGATGGGTAGGCTGTTGCCTGAGGGAGGGGTCATAGGCGGTATCAGACATGAATCCCTGAGTGCGATCTCAATCCAACCCACCACAAACGCCTTTTTTCTCTCCCGCTCATTTCCCTTGAACATTAATAGGTCAGATTCTTGTAGTGAGCTTAAGCTTGCAATCAGTCTTGATACTCATTTGAACTGCTGAACTTCCTGATTTTCCTGGCACTTGGCCTCTCCCTTTCTCTTTCTTTTCTTTCTTTCTTTCTTTCTTTCTTTCTTTCTTTCTTTCTTTCCTGTTTTCTTTCTCTCTCTCATTTCTCTCTGTCTCTCTTTCCATATCTACCTCCCTCCCTCCCTCCCTCAACCCATCCATCCTTTGTGGGAGATGACAAGGCTGAGGCCAAGGGAGGGGTGAAAGGCATCAAGAATCCCTAAGCGCTCACAAGCAATCTAAATCCAGCCCATCTTAAACTGTGGCGATTCACAAGGTGGGGGCAAGGGAAGTCATTAAAGGGGGAGAAGACTCCCTTCAACAAATGCCTCACTTAACGACAGAAGAATTTTGGACTCCATTTTGGTCGTAAGTCAAGATCTGCATGTACTCTCCCATCCGGGGAAGACTTACTTTGGATATGTCCAGACATTTCCAGAGAAATTGCACAGCACAACTCTAGAAGTTTCTGTGTGAGAAGCAAAAAACAGAATCAGCCAGGGAGTCTCCCCATCCCCAGTGGACCCAGGGAGAAATCAGTGGGAGGAAGGAAGGAGGGAAGGAGGGAGGGAGGAAGAAAGAGATGAAGGAAAATAAGGAAAGGAAGAAGGAAGAAAGGAAGAAGGGAGGAAGGGGAGGGAAGGAGGAAGGAAAGAAGGAGGCAGGGAAATAAGAGAGGGAGGGAGGCAGGGAAGGAGGGAGCGAAGGGAGGAGATGAGGAAAGAAGGAACGAAATGAGGGAGGGAGGAGATAGGAAGGGAGGAAGGGAAATAAGGAGGGAGAATGGCTGGAAGGCAGGAAGGAAGGAGGGAGGGAGGAAGGGAGGAAGGGAGGGGAGGGGAGGGAGGGAAATAAGGAAAGAGGGAGGGAGGGGAGAGAGGAGATAGGAAGGAAAGGAGGAAGGCAGATATTGGGGAGGGAGGAGATAGGAAGGGAGGAAAGAAGGAGGGAGGGAAATGAGGGAGGGAGGAAGGCAAGAAGGAAGTAGGGAGGAGATAGGAAGGGAGGAAAGAAGGAGGGAGGGAAATGAGGGAGGGAGGAAGGCAAGAAGGAAGTAGGGAGGAAGGAGATAGGAGGGGAGGAAAGAAGGAGGGAGGGAAATGAGGGAGGGAGGAAGGCAAGAAGAAAGTAGGGAGGAAGGAGATAGGAAGGGAGGAAAGAAAGAAGGAGGGGGGAAGGAGGAAGAGGAGATAGGAAGGAACGTGATGCGGAGGGGGGCATAGAGAGAGAAAAGGAAGAAAAGAAGGAAGGAAAGAGAAAGGGAGGGAGGGAAAAAAACCTAGAATCAACCAGGAAGTCTCCGACTCCCTCCCAATCAGGGCCCCTCCCCACTGATCCTGCGCCCTCCCCCCACCCCCGCTCATTTTACAGATCAACCATTGGAAGGGACCTTGCAGGTCATCTAGTCTAACCCCCTCTCCCCCAACAGGCAGTCCTTCAATTTTGGGGACCTTTGGAGAGTTTTTCGGGAAATGAGGCGGGGAGGGGCGGGGGTGGGAGAGGCGTTAACGCGCAAAGCGACGGAACCCCCATCTCTGTATCCCCCTCCCCTCTTTCTCTCCCCAGAGTCTCCGCCGGACAGACACCAACCTGAGTGTCTCCTTCTGGCGGAGGGGGAGTGATGTGAGGGTGAGTGGGTGGGTGGGAGGGTCTCCGCGACCACCGCTTCTCTTTGCTCCAGGGAAGGTCCGCGGGTCGCTTCTGTCTGTCCGCCGATCGCCGCACAGAAACAGCCTTGGTAGAACCGAAAGAAGGAAAGCGGGGGGGGGGGCTACCGGGAGGAGGGCGGAGTCTCCTCGGATTGGCTGCACCGGCGGAGAAAAGGGGGGAGGGAGAGACGTCTCCCGGCATCCCAGCCCGCTCTCCATCCTCTCCGCCACCCCTCCCCGGAAAGCCCCAACTTAGCTAAAGGTGGCATCTCCCACCCGCCCAAATTTGGCTCCCCCCCCAACCTCCGATGATAACCCGAGCCCCCTCCCCACAAACGACGCGAGTCGGAATCCCGGCCAAAGGGGCTTGGGCGGGGTGGGTGGGTTGGACTAGATGACCTCGAAGATCCCTTCCTACTTTTCTTTTTTGTTCTATTCTGTCGGAATCCTTCCTGGGGTTTGTGTGTGATGGAGCTGTCGCTTGGGAGAAGAGCCGATTGCGCCCGCGACCCCTTCCCACTCAAACACACACACACAGCCCGTGGGAACTCTTCCTCCCCCCTTCTTTTCGCCCACTCCCTCAAAAGCGAGGCGGACTTCAGGAAAAGGGTCGGGGGGGGCTCTTTTTCCCGACGTCACGTGCTTTGAGCGAAGCCCACGGAGAGCGCGCGCGTGGGGGCCGCGATCCAAAACTTGCGTCTGGTCCCCAAAACGCCCCGATGCAATAAAGTTATAGCGATAGTCGTAGCGCGTAAGTTTTATATGCCGCTTCACAAGGGTTTTTACAGATGCTTCCAGGCTGTCCTCTCTGCGGCTGCGCGAGATGGAAGCGGCGAGGGGGGGGAGAGGGCGAAAGCGAAAGTGTTCGGGGCAGCTGCTTTATTTGGAAATCACGTGCTTGAAAGAAAGCGATTCCCCCCCCCCCTCAAGATACACAAACACGCAAACATGCGGCGGGGTCGTTGACCGCAAATACCCTTTTTATTACTTTACTTTAGTTTATACTTTACCCTACACTTTACTATACACTTTACTTCATTTTAATTTTAAATTTAAATCATTGTCGTTCATCTTTTGCATAGAGCGACCCCTCCCCTCGCAGGCCCCCTCCCCAGCCTCCCGAGTTGAAAAAGGGCGGCCCACAATTGGAGTGAGGGCGGGGGGGGGGAAACAGACCCCCTCATTTCATAGCCAGCAACCCCCGTCCCTGAAAGGGCAGATCGGGACACTGGGAAGAGACGGGGGAGGGGGGAATGATAGACTTGGAAGGGACCTCAGAGGTCATCTAGTCCGAGCTGGAAGCGGCAGGGGGTGGGGGAGAGGGCGAAAGCGAAAGTGTTCGGGGCGGCTGCTTTGTTTGGAAATCACGTGCTTGAAAGAATGCGATTCCCCCCCACTCAACATACACACACACGCATGCGCGGAAAGAAAGGCATTGCATTGCCTTCCTCTCAGTAACCTAATACTTATAAGTATTAACACTTATAATAGTATTCATTATTTATATCTCTCCATATATTTGTATTCTCTATTTTCTGTCTTGGCTTCTGTTTTCTAGCCACTTGTACATTTTCTTCCATACTTTATAGAAGTCCGATTCTTCTCTTTCTTTTAGTTCTATTGTCATTTTATCCATTTTCCTGATTGTAGTTTCATCTGAGGGTGTATAGATTTTTCCCCAGTTTACGCTTTACTTTACTCTATACTTTACCCTTTACTTAATTTTAGTTTAAAATTTTTAATTTTCATTTTAAATCATTGTCGTTCATCTGTTGCATAGAGCGACCCCTCCCCTCACACGCCCCCTCCCCAGCCTCCCGAGTTGAAAAGGGGCTGCCTACAATTGCGGGGAGGGCGGGGTGAAGAAACAGACGCCCTCATTTCATAGCCAGCGACCCCCGTCCCTGAAAGGGCAGATCGGGACACTGGGAAGAGGCGGGGGAGGGGGGAATGATAAGACTTGGAAGGGACCTCCGAGGTCATCTAGTCCCATCTCCTTCTCAAGTAGGAGACCCTTACAGAATAATAGTCGGAAGGGACCTCGGAGGTCATATAGTCCGACCTCACCCCCCCCAACACAAGTAGGACACTGAGTTGACCAACCAGACCTGGTCAAAGCCCTTCCCCCTCCCCCGCAGAAGACGCCCGCCCCGCCTCCGATCGCGGGGGTGGGGGAGGCAGAGGCGAGCAAGCGGGGCGTTTCCCGTCGGGACTTTTCCGCCCAGCCCCGGCTTTTCTTCTTTCTGCGGGTGGGGTTTGGGTGGGGTTGGGGGCTCCCAGTGCCCCCTCCTGCGGCCGCAGCTTCGCGGGACGCCAAAGTTTATCGGAAGAACGGAATCGCTCCCCCCCCTCTGGCTTTCGCTTTCCAACCGAGGCGCCCCCCCCACACACACACACAGAGCGAGGAACCAGCGGCCGAGAGCTCAGGTAGGGCGGGCGGGGGGTCTCAGCCGGTCTGGAGGGGGGGAGATGGGCGGTGCGGCCGACGGGGGGATGAGAGGGGAAACGTGTCGATCGTTTGCAAAGCGGGACGAGGAGGGTCCACACTCCACAGCCCTACAGGGGCGTAGCTTCCCCCTTCCCCCCCGAGTCTTAGGGACATAGCCCCCCCCCCAGGTCTTTAGGGATATAGCTTCCCACCCCGGAGTCTTCGGGAACAGCCCTCCCCCCGGGGTCTTCAGGGACGAAGCCAACCCCCCTTAGGGGACGGAGCTCCCCCAGGCTCTGCAACTGGAGCGGGGGGCATCTTCCTTCCTGTTAACCCATCCGTTGTTACTTGGGACCCCCCAAAAAACCCCACAGCCCCAAGGAACCGAGTCTCAGAAATCCACCTGCCAGGTTCTAGTAATCTGAAGCCACAAAACAGCTTTCTGTACGTGCCCAGAAGCCCGGGCAAAGGAGAAAGTCCCGGGAATGTAAGAGACAACAACTTTATCCCCTCCTCGTCCCTGCCCCCAAAGCTGAAGCCCGGGGATAAAAAAATAAGCCACTGGAGCCCCAGGGGACACCCCTTCCCTTACACCTTTAGCAGCTAAATTCTGCCCGGGTTGGACTAGATGACCTCCAAGGTCCCTTCCAAGTCTGTTATTCTGCAAGGGTCTCCTGCCTGACTTGGGGTTGGACTAGATGACCTCTGAGGTCCCTCCCTTATTTCCCTCTTCCCTCCCTCCTTCCTTTTCCTCTGTCCCTCTCCTTTTCCTTCCTTCCTCCTTCTTTCCCCCTCCTACTCCTTCCTTCTTCCCAATTTCCTCCCTCTCTCCTTTCCTCCCTTCCTCCTTTCTTTCCTTCTCTCCATCCCTTCTTTCCTTCCCTCTGTCCCTTCTTTTCTTCCTTCCCTTCCTTCCCTCCCTCCCTTTCCTTCCCTCCCTCTCTACTTTCCATACCTCCCTTCTTTCCTTCCTTCTTTCCTCCCTCCCTCCTTTCCCTCCCTCCCTCTTCCTTCATTCCTGGTCAATCCTTTTCCCAGCTCCCAGTTGGGGTCCAATTCCTGACTATGATGCCATTTTCCCAGGGACACTTCACTTCCCTTCCCTGCCTTCAGCCCTCCTTTCCTCCATCTCGAACCTTCCACCTGCTGCCTGTCTGTGGATTATCCTACCGGAGCTGCTCCTAATTCTCCATTTCCCCCTCCAATCTTTCAGGCCGCCGCCATGGAGTGGAGAGGCTTAACAGGTAAGAAACACAATCACAACCCACAAAAAGGACCGTTTTTTCCACACGTACAACCATGGCAGCGTCCCTAGAGTCTCCGGGGTCCCAGGATCCGAATTCAGATGCTCAGCAACTGACTTGTACTTATGACGGTTGCAGTGTCCCGGGGTTATGTTGTCCCCTTTTGCGACCTTCTGACCAGCAAAGTCAAGAGGGAAACCAGATAATATTCTCTCTGTCTGTCTATTCTTATCTTTCCATCCATCTAGTATCTATCTATCTATCTATCTATCTATCTATCTATCTATCTATCTATCTATCTATCATCTATCCCATCCATCCATATTTATCTATCCTGCCTGTGTTTATCTCTATCATCCATCCATTCATCTCTCTCTACCCAACCACCCACCCCACCCACCCCTATTTCTACTACCTCTCTCTCTTTCTCCCTTGCTTGTGGGCCACTCCTACAGGAGACCCTTCCCCATCTCTCTCGCCTATAACTAGATGCCCCCCCTTCCCCTCCCTTCCCTCCCAATCCCAGGGACAGAAAAAGAAAAGGAAAAAAACAGCAAAAGAAGGCGAAAAGAAATAAGGTAAGGCACCCCCCTCCCCTGCCCCACACACAAAGAGACAAAGGTAAACAGGCGGGGGGGGGGGCACTCAAAGCAAGCAGGCTATTTTTTTTAGATGTACACTACATTTCCCCAATACAGTACAAACAGGAACTTCCTGTTCTTTCTAATAGCAATTTCAAATCGATGCAATTCTCTTTATGTTATTTCCCCTTTTAATATATTTCATTTGCGTTTCACCATTTTTAACCCACTTATTTTACTCATCTATCTGCTATATTGGGTGATTACCTCTAATAAATTTAAACTCTCTTGTGTGCATATATACACACACAAGAGAGTTTAAATTTATTAGAGGTGTGTATCTATATGTATGTTAATTCTTCTTAACTTCTATTTTTGGGTTTTATTGACTTTGTAGAAAGAAATGTCCTTCTGTGTTGCAATCATTAATTAGCCTGGTGCAGTGGTGGGTTTCTACCGGATCGCACCGGATCGTGCGAACCGGTTGAAGAATGAACCCGGAAGTAATTTCCGGGCCCGCCCCCTTGGCGTTTTTTTTGCATCGGGGCTGACTCCCCGCCGCCACTGCTGTTCCTTGTCTTCTGGCCCGTTTCCCAACTGGCCTTTCCTCGCTTGGAGGGCTTTGGAGGGAAGCTTCTGCAGAAGCCCGGGTGAGTGACAACAAGTTCCCGCCGTTACGAAGTCTTTTCTGAGCTGTGCGCGCGCGCCTGTTTTCCACGGTGTGGAGCAGCAGCGAGGCTCTGCGAGGCCGGCAATGACTCAGGATGCCATCCGGGAAGACGAGGAACGCGAGGGGGGACCGTTGACGGCCTCCGCAATCATCGCTCGCCTCGCAGAACCTCGCTGCTGCTCCACGCCGTGGAAAACAGGCGCGTGCGCACAGCTCAGAAAATTACAGCCTCCGAGGCTCAGAACGCTTCGGAGGGAAGCTTCTGCATAAGCCCGGCCGAGTGACAACAAGTTCCCGCCGTTACGAAGTCTCGGAGGCTGTAATTTTCTGAGCTGTGCGCGCGCGCCTGTTTTCCACGGCGTGGAGCAGCAGCGAGGCTCTGCGAGGCCGGCAATGACTCAGGATGCCATCCGGGAAGACGAGGAACGCGAGGGGGGACCGTTGACGGCCTCCGCAATCATCGCTCGCCTCGCAGAGCCTCGCTGCTGCTCCACGCCGTGGAAAACAGGCGCGCGCGCACAGCTCAGAAAATTACAGCCTCCGAGGCTCAGAACGCTTCGGAGGGAAGCTTCTGCATAAGCCCGGCCGAGTGACAACAAGTTCCCGCCGTTACGAAGTCTCGGAGGCTGTAATTTTCTGAGCTGTGCGCGCGCGCCTGTTTTCCACGGCGTGGAGCAGCAGCGAGGCTCTGCGAGGCCGGCAATGACTCAGGATGCCATCCGGGAAGACGAGGAACGCGAGGGGGGACCGTTGACGGCCTCCGCAATCATCGCTCGCCTCGCAGAGCCTCGCTGCTGCTCCACGCCGTGGAAAACAGGCGCGCGCGCACAGCTCAGAAAATTACAGCCTCCGAGGCTCAGAACGCTTCGGAGGGAAGCTTCTGCATAAGCCCGGCCGAGTGACAACAAGTTCTCGCCGTTACGAAGTCTCGGAGGCTGTAATTTTCTGAGCTGTGCGCGCGCGCCTGTTTTCCACGGCGTGGAGCAGCAGCGAGGCTCTGCGAGGCGAGCGATGATTGCGGAGGCCGTCAACAGTCCCCCCTCACGTTCCTCGTCTTCCCGGATGGCATTTGGAGTGATTGCCGGCCACACAAACCTCGCTGCTGCTCCACGCCGTGGAAAACAGGCGGGCGCGCACAGCTCAGAAAATTACAGCCTCCGAGGCTTCGTAACGGTGGGAACTTGTTGTCACTCGGCCGGGCTTATGCAGAAGCTTCCCTCCAAAGCCCTCCAAGCGAGGAAAGGCCAGTTGGAAAAGGGGCTTTGCTCCTGCTCCGGGCTGGAGGCTTCCCTCCGAAGTCTTAGGATGTTCTGAGGAGCCCCCCAAGGAAAAACGCCGCTGCCAGGTAGTTAAAAGTACCTCTCTGATTCTGTCAGACTCTGTCAGTCTCTCTCTGATTCCCTCTCTCACTCCCTCTCTGTTCCTCTCTCTCTCTGTCTGTCTGTCTCACTCACACACACACACACACTGTGGTCACCTTGTTGAGTGTTCCAATCACATTTGAAACACTCAACAACTGGCCTGCATTTATGGTATTTTGCAGCATTCTGCAGTCATAGGACCAAAATATATGGTTAAAAGCATAGTGAGGGAGGGAATCAGAGAGACTGACAGACACACACACACACACACACACACAGAGAGACAGAGAGGGGGAGGGAGGGAGAGAAAGATAGAGAGACACACACAGAGTGAGTGATTAAGTGAATGAGTGAGAGACAGACACACCCACATACACAGCGTGACAGAGAGAGAGGAAGGGAGGGGAGAGAGACAGAGGGAGAGACAGAGACAGACACACACACACACACACACAGAGTGAGTGAGAGACAGACAGACACACACACACAGAGTGACAGAGATGGGGGAAGGAGGAGAGAGAGACAGAGATACAGAGAGAGAGACAGACAGATAGACACCCAGAGAAAATGACAGAGGGAGACAGAGAGGGAGAGAGGGAGAGAGAGAGAAAGAGCCAGAGAGAGAGAGAAAAAGAAAAAGAAAAAAAGAAAGTGGGAGAGAGAGATGAAAGAAAGAAAGAAAAAGAACTTATGACCACAATTGAGCCCAAAATTTTGGTTGCTAAGCAAGAGCATCGTTAAGTGAGTTTCACCACATTTTCCAAGTTAGCCATGCCCACCTGGTCACATGACTGCCAAGCCACTCCCACCAGGTCACATGGCCAGCAAGCCACTCCCACAAAGGAGGCCACACCCACAGAGTAGGTTCCAAAAAAATTTGAAACCCACCACTGGCCTGGTGCCTTGTGGAGAAATACTTCGGTCTCAATATACAAAAGAATACACATAAAGACTTCAAAGAAACACATTTCTCTCTGGCTGTCCTTGAGCAGAAGGGAGTCCGTTGCAGATAACATTTCGACATTCCATTCCTGCCCGAAATGAAGGGGAGGTTTTAGAAAAGGCATTTATCTTTAGGTGCGATATCTCTGGCTGTGTAACTACTTTTTATAATCACGTGTAAAGTTTTGCTATGTATGAAATCATAATCTTCCTTTTGCTATTCCTTTGTTTGCCTTCTGTAACCGCCCATTTTTGTAACCAATAAAAGGGACGTGTAGGTTTAGATTTACGCGCTCCCATCACGAGAAAACTGTCTCTTCTCATCATTTGGTCTGTTTCCTGGGAGGCCCACCAGTGATCCTTACACTTCTGGGTTCGGCTCCAAGTGGGGGAAAAGAACCTGGAGACATGGAGGCTGCTTGGAAAGATGGTTTTAATGGTGGACAGGACCACGTGGCTTGAGTCCTGGACAGAAAAGGTGATCCCATGCCCCCCCCCCCAAAGTTGTAATTGATTGAAGTTTTTTTTTAGTCCCACAAACACACAATGGCAAGAAACGTGATGGAGCTGGAAATCAGGTAGGCAAAGAAATGTTTGGGAGAAGCGAGGACCTGGGCAATGCTGGGTGGGGCAACCTCGATGCCATAGCACTAAAATGGAGAAAAGGGCAACAGCGGCCATGTTGTGAAAGAAGCCTCTTTTCTTCTTTCCTTTCTGCTTGTCTTTCCCCCCTGCTGGTAGCTCTCCTCATTTCCCTGTGGATTCCAGCGATCGGGCAGGATCCTTTTTAGTAGCAGGGGGGAGGGGGGAACAGAGCAGCCAGCACGAGTGGAAGAAGCCTCTTTTCTTGCCGCTTGTCTTTCCCCCGTTCCAGCAGCTCTCTCCTCATTTCTGGTTTGCATTGGGCTGTTTTTCGCCCTTTGGAGGCTTCAGGGAATCCTCCGGAGATTAAAAAAAACTATCGAAAATCAGCTGGCCAGCGGGTGCATGCGCACTGGAGCTGACAGGGCAATGCCTCGCGTGCCCTCAGAAATGGCTCCGTGTGCCGCCTGTGGCACGCGCGCCATAGGTTTGCCATCACGGCCCTAGAGAGTTGCCCCTGCATGGGCCCATGTGAGTCTGACAACCAATCAGAATACATTTCTTACACAGGAACAGGAAACAGAGAGGTGGGACTGAACAGGTTATAAAAAGCCTAGCAAGCCCCTCCATCTTCCCTTCTCTTCCTTTCTCTTCTTCTCCACCAACATTGAAGCATGTGATCACCTTTTCTGTTCAGGACTCAGGCCATGTGGTCTTTTCCACCATTAAAACCATCTTTCCAAGCAGCCTCCATGTCTCCCATGTCTTTTTCCCCACTTGGAGCCGAACCCAGAAGGACATTTCTTCCAACAAGATCTAGCTTGCCATTGCTTTCATCATAGGTCTGAGAAAGTTAGTTTCGTTCTTTCTTTTCTCTTCCTTTCTTTCCCCCTGATTTGTTTCCCTCTCTTTTCCCTCTCTCTCATTCTCTCCCTTCAGCTCTCTTTCATTTCTTTCTCCCTCTCCCCCTTCTCCCTCTAATTTGTTTCCCTCTATTTTCCCTCTCCCCTATTCTCTCCTTCCAGCTCTTACATTTCTCTCTCTCTCTCTTTCTCCCCTTTTCTCTTTCATCTCTTTCTTGCGCTTGAAAGCAAAATACCCTCCTGGGCCAGGATCACAGGGACAGAGTAGTGAGTAGCTGGCTGCGGTGCGTAGGAGACTCCTCAGCGCCAGACTCAGTTCGGTCCCCTTCGTGTTGACTGAGGAAAGAGCTGGAGCAGTCACCTCTGGATGCAGAGTTCCAGAGCCCTGCGCAAGGAGAGCTCTTCCCTCCCTGCACCCAACCAGCTGCAGCTGCTGCTCCCCATTCTCCTCCTTCCTGAGCCAACACGAAGGGGACTGCGGCTTGCGCTGACCTGAGTCTGGCGCTGAGGAGTCTCCAGTTACTCACCTCATTGCACAGTGGCGACAGCGGGAGGAGAGTCATCGTCCCCTCCGCCTTGATATTTTGCTTGTTCGCACGCGCGCAAGAGATGAGCACAAGAAAAGGGCTGGAGTTCTTCCCGACCCTGAGTTGCCTGCGAAGGACGTGGAATCGCAAAAGCAGGCGACAGGCTCATGCCTTCTCGGAGCGGAGAGCAGATTGCACGATTGGGTCAGCAGGGAGCCGCAGGAGAGGGGCCAAAGCCTATTAAGACTGTTACCCATGTTAGATTCTGCCCATCAACCTCCATCACTCGGAGTGAGCTGCTTTCCCAGCATCTCTCTTCTCCCCCTCCTCGCCTCCATTCCAACTCCTACTTCCCCCCCCCCACACACACACACCCCTCTCCTTCCGCCATGTGGGGAACCCGAGCCGTTCTTTCCCTTCGGGCCAGCCTCTCTGTGGGAGGCTCCTCGGCAACCCCTGTGAAAAGGTCGTTCGACCCCAAAAGGGGTCGCGACCCACAGGTTGAGAACCGTTGCTCTGAAACAAATACTAAGTCATCGGCATAGGCTTGGATCTCATATTCTTCATTTTTAAGTCTTAAACCTTTTATTCCATGGCCCTTCCTAATTTCATTTATTAATATTTCCAGAGTTAGTATAAACAGCAAAGGACAGATGGGGCATCCCTGTCTAAGTCCCCTTTTTTATTTCGATCATCTCTCGTTAGTTCTCCGTTCATCAGAACTTTGACTGTCTGGGTGTTATAAAGTTTTTCTATCATTTTTGTAAATTTTTCTCCAAATTTCATCCTATCTAATTATGTTGTTACAAATTTCCACATTACATTGTCGAATGCTTTTTGTGCACCAAGGAAAACCAGTACCAATTGCTTTTCTGGATGCGCCTCATAATATTCTATTATATCTAGGATGATTCTCGTATTATTTTTAATGTGTCTGTGAGGTCAAAATCTGTTTTAATCTGGATGTATTCGTTCATTTAGAACTTGTTTAATTCTTCCTCAAGCAGGCTCTTTTTGTCCGTCTCTTTTAATCGCACAATGGCCGCTTCAGGTAGTGTCGCCTCCTCCTCCCCACTTCCCCTAGCCCCTCCCCCCTGCCCCCACCCATCCGCAAAAGCCAGCCTCTTTCCTCTGCATGCCGCTTTACAGAGAGCCCCACCCACGTGCCCTTCTCCCAGTCTCCCAGCAGCCTTTCCATCAGAGTAGAGCTGGAAGGTACCTTGGAGGTCATCCAGTTCAACCCCTACTGAAGCAGGAGACCCATACATAGTAAGACACTTGGAAGAGACTTCAGAGGTCATCTAGTCTAACCCGCTGCTCAAGGAGGAGGAGGCTTGCAGAATTCCAAAGTTGGAGGGGAACTTGGAGGTAATTTAGTCCGGGACCTCTGCTCAAGCAGGAGGCCCTTACAGAATCATAGAATCAGAGTCGCAAGGGACCCCAGAGGTCATCTAGTCCAACCTCTGCTCAAGGAGGAGGAGGCTTACGGAATTAAAGCGTTGGAGGGGACCTTGGAGGTCATCTCGTCCAACCCTTGTCAAGCAGGAGAGCCTTACAAAATGACAGAATCACAGCTTTGGAAGGGACTTCAGAGGTCATCTAGTCCAACAGCAGGAAACTCTTACAGAGTAAGACCCTTAGAAGGGACTGATGGATTCAGAGACCAGCCAGAGCAGGGGTCATCCAAAATGTCCGTCTGCCTTTTGCAGAGTTTATTCTTTTTCGGAGGCCTTTTTAAAAAAAAAAAAATGAAAGACAACATAAAAAATTATCACCCATTACATACGACATGTTGTTTGGTTATAAGTGTTTGTGCATCCATATTTTCAATTACGTATACAATCACAAAGTTTCCGTCTAATATAACTAAGTACCTCACTTTTATTGTACATCATATATTCAATGATGGTGAATATTTCTTTCTTTTTAGCGAACCTAATTCCCTTATATTCTTAATTGTCTATTTAATAACAATATACCTTTATGTAATCACTTATCTCATTCTGATTATTTTTACAGTGTAAAAGAATTTACCAACTGTTTATGTTTATACATCACTACTTTTGATTATGCATAATCCCGCCAATCATCCATCAAGTATGCTTATGTTGATTGTTGTCCTTGTACATTATACTTTCAAGCGCAAATGTTATTCCTTCATTTTTAAAAAGAGTATTCTAAGTACTCACTTCATACATATACCAATCTTTCATTACTTCCTTATTAAACTATTTATCAGCAATAAGATATCTTTATAATATACATCACTACTTAGAGTCATGCATAATATCACCAATCATCTATCAAATATACATAGGTTCATTATTATCCTTATCCTTCATTTTAAAACAAAATATTCTAAATTATTCAATTCATATATATGTCAGTCTTTCATTGTATCGTTATTAATCTATTTAACAACATATTTGTATTATCACTTATCTCCTTCGATTAAAACAAAACATTTTTCATTTCCAGGATTTTTTATCAAGCCACAAGGGAAGGGACTTCAGAGGTCATCTAGTCCAACCCCTGCTCCAGCAGGAGACCCTTAGAGTAAGACAGTTGGAAGGGACCTTGGAGATCATCTAGTCCAAACCCCTGCTTGAGCAGGAGACCCTTACAGAATCACAGGGTTGGAAGGGACCTTGGAGGTCATCTAGCCCAACCCTCTGCTTGAGCAGGAGACCCTTACAGAATTACAGAACAACAGAGTTGGAAGGGACCTAGTCCAATTGGCTGCTCAAGCAGGAGACTTACAGAATCATAGAATGACAGAGTTAGGAGGGACCTCAGAGGTCATCTAGCCCAGCCCCCTGCTCAAGCAGGAGACTTACACAATTAGAGTTGGGAAGGGACCTCAGAGGTCATCTAGCCCAGCCCCCTGCTCAAGCAGGAGACTTACACAATTACAGAGTTGGGAAGGGACCTTGGTGGTCATCTAGCCCACCCCTGCTCCAGCAGGACCCCTAAAAAGCTGTCCAGTCTTTACCTAAAAGCCTCTGGTGATGGAACACCCATAACCTCTGGTGGCAAGCAGTTCCATGGGTGAATGGTCCTCAGTGTTAGGAAGTTTCTCCTTCATTCCAGGTTGCTTTTGTCCTTGATTAGTTTCCATCCATTGTTTCTTGTCCTGCCTTCTGGTCTTTTGGAGAATAGGTTGAGCCCCTCTTCCTTGGGGCAGTCCCTTAGATATCCGTTTTCTTGCAGAAATTTCATGACCCAACCATGTAACACCATCAGGACTAGAAGGACATGTGATTTGTAAAGAGGAGGAGGAGGAGGAGGAGGAGGAGGAGGAGGAGGAGGAGGAGGAGGAGGAGGAGGAGGAGGAGGAAAAAGAAGAAAAGAATTCTGGGGGACTTTGGTGTTCTCACAGCTTGGTTGTTTTCTTGGAGACATTTCACGACCCAACCAGGTAACACCATCAGGACTAGAAGGGAATGGGATTTGTAAGGAGGAGGGGGAGGAAGACCATAGGGTTTTGGGTGCTCTCTTAGTGTGCTAGTTTTCTTGAAGACATTTCATGACCCAACTAGGTAACAGCATCAATGCTAGAAGGGATTGTTCGGATTTCCAGTGTTTTATGTTTTCACTGAGTCCTGGTCAATCCGATGATTGATGGCTCCTTGATGACACCCCCCACCTGGTGGTCAAGCAGATATTACAGGGTGTGGGTGTGTTTGGAACAAATTAGCCTGGGATCGGTGCCCTGTGTGTGTGTGTGTGTGTGTGTGTGTGTGCGCATGTCCCTCCCTCCCTCCCTGTCTGTGTGTCTCTGTGTCTGTCTCCCTCCTTCCCTCCCTCTCTCTCTGTCTGTCTGACTGTGTCTCTGTTTCTCTCTCTCCCTCCCTCCCTCTCTGTCTGTGTGTGGGAGTCTGTCTGTCTGTCTCTCCCTCCTCTCTGTGTGTCTTTGACTGTCTCTGTGTCTCTGTCTCTCTTTGTGTCTGTCTATTTGTCTCTCTCTCCCTCCCTTTTTCTCTCCTTCTCTCTCTGTCTGTCTGTGTCTCTTCCTCTCTCTCTCTCTCTCTCTCCCTCTCTTCTCTCTCTCTCTCTCTTTCTCTCTCTCGATCTATATATATCTATATCTATATATAAACTAACAACACAATTTCAGGAAATAACATTTCCAAGCTGCCAAGCAGATGATTTAAATTTTATTTAAGTGCCTTTTATTTCAGAGAACAATTCATAGATGACAGAGAAAAACATTGTTCCTGTGGGCAAACATATTCCAATAGCCATCTCAGGGGTTGCCCCAAAGAATAGGGAGTCAAGCTATTCTCCAAGGCACCTGAGTGTAGAACAAGAAGCAATGGGTGGAAACTAATCAAGGAGAGAAGCAACTTAGAACTGAGGAGAAACTTCCTGACAGTTAGAACAATGAATCAGTGGAACAGAAGTTGCCTCCAGAAGTTGTGAATGCCCCAACACTGGAAGTCTTTAAGAAGATGTTGGATAGCCATTTGTCTGAAATGGTATAGGGTTTTCTGCCTAAGCAGGGGGTTGGACTAGAAGACCTCCAAGGTCCCTTCCAACTCTGTTATTGTATTATTGTATCCAAAACCTTTCCATCTCTTCATCCAAAGATTTTTGTTGCGCTCAAAACAGGCCCACAAGAACCCAAAAACTGTGATTAACAATTCAACAAAACTTTGGCTGACAGTTTGATATTAGGAGAGCAGTCTCTAAATTTTGCAGCTTGGCGTCCCATCTGGGGCAGGGGAGACGGGGAACTGGGTTGTGTGAGCGGCGGGCTGGTGTGTCTGTAGCTTGACTCGTGCAAGCGATGGGGCAGACATGCATACCCATGCACATACATGCAGTTCAACTGTAAACTAATAATAATAATAATCTCCCGAAGGACTCGGGGCGGCGTACAATAAAAAACACATAAAATACAATATGGACAATACACACACAAAATAAACGAATACGTTTATTTATTTAAAATAAACTGAGCTACATACACATGTGTGTGCACACCGAATCATGCAAGTTGAATTGCAGGCGTGTGTCTGTCGGCCAAGGGCTCGCGCGAGTTGAGTTGTGCATGCGTGTGTGCCGACCCATGGTCCAGTTTCAAATAGGCAACTTCATGGTAGTGGGCTGCTTTAAGGGGACCAGCTAGAGATGCTGGTTCTTCGTGGAATCGGCTGGGAACCATGGGAGTCGGTGTCCCAGTCCCCACTAAAGTGGGAACCACATAAGATGTTGTGGAGGCGACTCGCAACACCAACGTGCAAGCCTGATGTCCCCATCCACATGTTCACAGGACTTTTTGCCACTGGGATTTCCTGCCGAGTGGAGCCTGCCAGGCTGCTCTGAAAAGATGATCCCGGACGGTCCCCCCAAAACGACGGAGCAAACCTTGCCACCCTGACAACTGCTCCCCGTGGTGGCTCGCCAGCCGTGCGTGGAGACAGGAATACACACATCTACTCTACATGGATCTACATGCATCCCCCACTGGCCAAGAGTGAAGAGAGATCATCCAAAAAGCGGAGGAATTAGCTCCCAAAACGATCTCTCTCAATGTTTACTTTTGATTTTTCCCCACCGAAAGGTAAGGCCTTTTTGAGAAAATCTTTGGCTTTTTTGCCCCTTGTGGGTGAAATCTCTCGAGGCTTCTTGACTATCTCCTCAACCATCTCTATCAGCTCAGAGACCTGCTCCTTCCTTTCTTCTCCCTCGGCCTTGTTGTTGAACCCGCAGAAGCGATGGTTGCACTTCTTCATCAGCTGATGCAGATATTTGTTCTTGGCTTCTTTGATGTAATTCTTCAGGGAATCCCCTCCCAGATCCTCCTTGCAGGTGAACAGGACAATCGTGCGGTTGGCGGACTCGTCCCCAAAGATTTTCCAGACATGCTTGGCAGCCGCTGCATCTTCGGCCGTGAAGCGCCCCACCTGGGTCACAAAAATGAAAGCATGGCGACAGTTTTCCAGATCCTTTTCCAGGGATTCCTCCAACTCTTTGAGGTCAAAATTATCTGGCGTGTCGATGACAGAAATTTTCCTCCCCTCGCAGGTTTTCTGCTCCTTTTGGCACTCTATGGTGGTGGTGCTTACTGCCAAGAGGGACTTGAACGCCGGTCGGCCTAGAATGGTGTTGCCAGTAGCACTCTTCCCACCTCCGGACTTTCCAACCAGGATGAGCCGGAGTTCGTCATCGTCCCCTGGGGGTTTGGAAGACAGTGTTAGGGTAGAGTGTAGTTACACTGCTCAATGGAATTCAGTTCAGGTATTCAACTGCTGATGAGAGAGAGAGAGAAAGAGACAGACTGACAGACAGACAGAATCTGGCCCATGGGGCTGCCTTGGAAACAGCAAAGCACTGGCCCGTGGTGCATTTGCCAGAGAAAATGAAGCTTGGGAAGACCACGGCCGTCTTGAGTTCCATTTTCGCTGGCAGAGCAATGCAAAGGATGCTGAGCTGGCCATGCCCACCCTGGCCATGACCCCCGACACCCACCCCCGAGGTCAAACATAGCCCTGATGCAGCGCTCAATGAAATTGAGTTTGACAGCCCTGATTTAGATGATATATGAGATACATGAGAGAGAGAGAGAGAGAGAGAGAGAGAGAGAGAGAGAGAGAGAGAGAGAGAGAGAGGGAGAGGGAGAGATGATATAGGTAGGTAGGTAGGTAGGTAGGTAGGTAGGTAGGTAGGTAGGTAGATAGATAGATATTTATTCTTCGTATTTCTAAACTGCCCCCTCTCCCAAAAAGGGACTCGGGGCGGTGTACAGTCCACACAACAAATAAAGATAAAATACAAATATAAATATAAGATAAATATAATATAAGATAGATAGATAGATAGATAGATAGATAGATAGATAGATAGATAGATAGATAGATAGATAGATGGATGATCTAGATAGATAACTGATAGATATAGATGATATAGATTATATATAGCTGATAGATAGATAGATGATAGATAGATAGATAGATATACATGATAGATAGCTCATGATAGATAGATAGATAGATAGATAGATAGATAGATAGATAGATAGATAGATAGATAGATAGATAGATGATAGATGATAAAGAGAGAGGGAGGGAGATGGATAGATACAGAGACAGATATTCTCACAAACACACACACACACACACACACACACACACACACACAAACATTATCCCTGTGGGCAAAGGTATTCCAATACCCATCTAAAACCTTTCCATCTTTTCATCCAAAGACCCACAAGGATCCAATAAACAGTGATTTATAACTCAACAAAACTTTGGCTGAGAGTTTGATATTAGGGGAGCAGTCTCTAAACTTTGCAGCTTGGCATCTTGTCTGGGGCAGGGGAGAGGGGAACTGGGTCGTGTCAGTGGCGGGCTGGTGCATCTGCAGCTCCACTCATGCGGGCGACAGGGCCGGTGCACACACACATGTGTACAAGCAGTTTAATTGTAAATTGAGCTGTGTACACATACGCATGCGTACACCGGTTCTGCCGCTCTTGCGAGTCGAGCTGCATGCCTGTGTCTGCCAGTCCAGCTCTCATGTGAGTTGAGCTGCACATGTGTCCATGCGTGCCAGCCCATGGCCCAGTCTCGAATAGGCCATGGCCTGGTAGTGGGCCGTGGTCCATGGGTTGGGGACCCCTGCTTTAAGGGGACCAGCTAGAGATGCTGGTTCTTCATGACATCAGATGGGAACGGTGGGAGTTGTTGTCCCAACCCCTATCAAAGTGGGAATTGCACAAAATGTGACTCGCAATGTCAACTTGCAGGCCAGATGTCCCCATTCTACATTCACAGGAACTTTTGCCACTGAGATTTCCTTCCAAGTGGAGAAGGGGCTGACCTTCTGCTTAGAAAGATGATCCCGGACGGTCCCCCACGAAGGCCAGAGCAAATGTCACAGCACTGACAGCGTCTCCCTATGGTGGGTCGCTAGCTATGCGGGGAGACAGGAATACACATGTGTACATGGATCTACATGCATTCCCCTCTGGCCATCACTTGGGAGAAGTGGAGGGGGAAGCGGGGTCATCCAAAAAGCTGAGGAACTAGCTTTCAAAACAATCTATCTCAATATTTACTTTTGATTTTGCCCCCCCTCCCAATCAGATATTTTTGAACAAATATTTGTTTTTTTCTGAACCTGGTGGGATGAAATAGGGTTTCCCTCCATTCTCCTTGTCTATCTTCTCAACCATCTCCATTAGCTCGGAGACCTGCTTCTCCCGCTCGTCTTCCTTGGCCTTGTTGTTGAACCCACACAAGCGATGGTCACACTTCTTCATCACTTCACACAGATGTTTGTTGTTGGCTTCTTTGACGCAATTCTTCAGGGAATCCCCTCCCAGATCCTCCTTGTGGGTGAACAGGACGATCGTACGGCTGGCAGACTCGTCCCCAAAGATTTTCCAGACGTGCGTGGCAGCTGCCGCGTCTTCGGCCGTGAAGCATCCCACCTGGGTCACCAAAATGAAGGCATGGAGACCTGACTGGCACATGTGACGACAATTTTCCAGCTGCTTTTTCAGGGATTGCTCCAATTCTTTGGAATCGAAAATAGGTGGAGTGTCAATGACAGAAATTTTCCTCTTCTTCCAGGTTCCCTGCACCTTTTGGCACTCCACAGTGGAGGTCTTCGCTGCCACGAGCGACTCGAACGCCGGTCGGCCCAAAATGGTGTTGCCAGTAGCACTCTTCCCACCTCCGGACTTTCCGACCAGGATGAGCCGGAGTTCGTCATCGTCCCCTGGGGGTTTGGAAGACAGTGTTAGGGCAGAGTGTAGTTACACTGCTCAATGGAATTCAGTTCATGTATTCAACTGTTGACAGAGAGAGAGAGAAAGAGACAGACTGACAGACAGACAGAATCTTGCCCCCGGGGCCATCCTGGAAACAGGGAAGCAGCAGACCGCAGTGCATCTGCCAGTGAAAATGCAGCTCGGGAAGGCTACAGTCTTCTTGAGTTCCTTTTTCTCTGGCAGAGCAATGCAAAGGATGATGAGCTGGCCATGCCCCCCGAAAACCCTCCCCCGAGGTTAAACACAGCCCTGATGTGGCCCTCAATGAAATTGAGTTTGACACCCCTGATATAGATGATAGATACATGAGATAGATAGATAGATGATAGATAGATAGATAGATAGATAGATAGATAGATAGATAGATAGATAGATGATAGAGATAGACACATATAATGATAGATAAATATAGATAAAATAATGGTAGATAGATCGAGAGAGAGAGAGAGAGAGAGAAAGAAAGAAAGAAAGAAAGAAAGAAAGAAAGAAAGAAAGAAAGAAAGAAAAAGAAAGAAGCAGGAAACAAGAAACAACAGATGGAAACTAATCTGGGAGAGAAGCAACCTGGAATGAAGGAGAAACTTCCTAACAGGGAGGACAAATAGCCAGGGGAACTGCTTGCCACCAGAAGTTGTGGCTGCTCCATCACTGGAGGTTTTGAAGAAGAGACTGGATAGCTATTTGTCTGGAATGGTAGAGGGTCTTCTGCTTGAGCAGGTGGTTAGACTGAGGTCCCAACTCCGTATTTCTATGATTCTATAAAGGTTTGCAGCTCAAGCAGAGGGTTAGACTAGAGGACCTCTGAGGTCCCTTCTAACTCTGTAATTCTGTAAAACTCCTGTTCGAGCAGGGGGTTGGACTAGAAGACCTCTGAGGTCCCTTCCAACTCTATGCTATGCTTCGACACACGCACACTGAGCCCAACCCTCCCGCTGTGGTAGCATTGGCAAGCCATGAAGCACAATTCTTGGTCAACGCTCACCTTCTTCCTTCGCTTCGGCTCCGTGGTCCTCCGGGGGCCCCTGAAAGAGAACCAGGAAGCAGGTCAGACAGCAGATGGTGACGCCCCAAGATAGAGCAAGAAGAGACTGGGCAGTCACTTGTCTGAAACGGTCTCGGCCGGGTCTCCTGCTTGAGGAGGAGGTTGGACTAGAGGGCCTCTGAGGTCCCTTCCAGCTCTATACTGATGATAGATAGATAGATAGATAGATAGATAGATAGATAGATAGATAGATAGATAGATAGATAGATAGATAGATGATAGATAGATAGATATAGACAGACAGACAGACAGACAGAGATACAGGGCCCAGACTTGGTAGGAGCAGGGGAGAAGGAAGGAAGGAAGGAAAGAAGAAAAGGTGAAAGAAATAAAGGGGGAGTAAAAAGGAAGGAAAGAAAGAGAAAGAAGGAAGGAAGGAAGGAAGGAAATAGGGAAGGAGAGGAAAGAAGGAATGAACAAAATGAAGGAAGGTAGAAAGGAATAGATGGAGGAAAAAAGAAGGAAGGAAGGAAAAGAGGGAGAGGGAAAAGAAAGGTAGGTAAAAGGAGGACCAGGAAGGAGGAAAGAAAGAAAGAAAGAAAGAAAAGGAAAGTGGGAATAAAAAAGCAAGCAAGGAAGGGGGGAAGGAAGGAGAGAGAGAAAGAAAGAAAGAAAGAGGAAGGAAGAAAGGAAAATTGGGGGGGGTGAGAAAGAGAGGGGTAAGGAGAGAAATAGGGAGTGAGGGAAGGAAGAAAGAAAGAAGAATCCCACCGATTTTGCCCTGAGAAATTTGCAATCCTTTTCACGATTGGTGTCCGGTCATCCCCTCCCCCCTTCCCCTTCAAGTCCTGCCCAAGTCCCAGCCGCAACTCCGGAGCCTCCGGACGCAAAGCGAGGACCTTCGGGGGTTGTCGGAGGTCCGGCAGTCTCCTCTGCTCCCCCCCAGCGATCAAAGGGGGCATTTCCTTTTGGGGGGGCGTCTTTCCGCCTACCTGGACCCTGTCTCCTTTCTCCGCCGAGGCCATCCAGCCGTTTGCCCGGGATCCGTTCGGCTCCTCCGCCGGCTGCAAAAGCGAAAGGAAAAAACAAGGCAAATCCAGCGGATCTCTCGGCAGCCGGGAGGGGGGACAAGGACGGCCTCTGAATGGGCAGAGCGACCTACTGGTGGGAGCTGAGGCGGAGACCCCGTTTGGCCTTGGAGGGAGGGGGAAGGAAAGGAAGGAGGGAAATGAAAGAGTGAGGGAGGAAAAAGGGGAGGGAAGGAGAGGAAAGGACAGAAGGGAGGGAGAGAAGGAAAAAAGGGAGGGAGGGAGAGAAGGAAGGAAGGAGGGAGGGGAGATGAGGAAAGGACAGAAGGGAGAGAGGGAAGGGAAGAATGGAAAGGAGGGAGGGAGGAAAGAAAAGGGAAGGAGGTGAAGGAAAGGAAAGGAAAGAGGAAGGGACGGAGGAAAAATGGAAGGAAAGAGGGAGGGAAAGAGAAAGAAAGAAAGAGCTCCTTTCTTGTCTCCCCCCCCCCCATAAAGATCTTATCTACAAAGAGGGGGCGCGCACCGGGACAGGCACTGGGGGGGGGGAACTCAGCCCTCCTTCGCCCATTTCTTCCTTCTCCCCCCTCCTCCCCCCCCCCGCCTAAACCAGCCGGACCCCCTTACCTTCGTGCTCGGGATCCGCGCAACTCCGAAGCGGGGGGGGGAGCCTTGCATGTCTCGGGAGGGAGAGCAAAGGCTCCACTGCGCGCAGGGGTCCGATCCGCCCGTGACTCGGCCGCGGGCAGGGCGGGTGTCCCGCGCGTGGGAAGGGAAAGCGAAAGTGCCAGGCGATCTGCCCCGAAGGGGAAACTGAGGTCGGGCAGAGGCGGCTGAAGCCTTTGGGCGCCTTTGGGGCGGAGGAAACTTCTCCTATCTTGGCTCTTGGCGTGGATTCCGTGGGGTGGGGGTGGGGGGAGGGCGGAGTTAACCACTGCAAAATTTCCTTCCTCGCGACGGTCCCGGATTCGTCTGCTTAGCAGATCGGGCGGGTCGAGGAAGGGTGGCAACCGACGCTCGGGGAGGGGAGGGGGGGAGCTTAATTCGCTTTTTCTGGGTTCCTGAAAACTGGCCTTTTCTGGTGGGGGAAGGGAAGAAAGGAGGAGAGGAAAGGAGAGGAAAAGAAAGGAAAGGAAAGATGAGGAGAATGGGGAAAAAAGCAGAGGAAAGGCGGGGAGAGGAAAGGAAAGGAAAGGAGGGAGAGAGGGAGGAAAAGAGGGAGGATGGAAGGACGGGAAAAAGGGGGGAAGAAAGAAGTGAGGGAAGGAGAGGAAATGAAGGAGGGAAGGGGAAGGAATGAAAGAGAAGGTAAGGAAAGGAAAAGGGAGGGAGGGAAGGAAGGAGAGAAACAGCAGAAAGAAGGAAGGAGAGGAAAAAGGGAAGGAGAGGAAACGGTGGAAGGAAGAAAAGAAAGAAAGAAGGAAAGGGAAAGAGGGAGGGGGAGGGAAGGAAGAGAAACAACAGAAAGAAGGAAGGGAGGGGAAAGGGAAGGAAAAGAGGGAGGGAGGGAAGGTGGGAGAGAAAGGATGGAGGGAGGGAAGGAAGGAGAGGAAACCATGGAAGGAAGGAAGGAAAGAAAAAAAGAAGGAAAAGAAGGAAGGAGGGAAGGGGAAAAAAGATGTTGAGATTTTGGGAAAAGTGCAGAGAAGAGCAATTGAAGGCCTGGAGACCAAAACGGTTGCAGGATTTGGGGTTGGCTAATCTAGAGAAAAGAAGGACGGGGGGGTCGTGAGAACAGCCTCCCAGGGCTTGAGGGGCTTTGTAGAAGAAAAGGGGGGGGGGAAATCTATTCTCCAAAGCCCCTGAAGGCAGGACAGGAAGCAATGGATGGCAACTCATGCAGGAGCGGTGCAACCTGGAATTGAGGAGAAAATGCCTAACAGTGAGGACAATTCACCTGTGGAACAGCTTGACACCAGAAATCGCAGGACGTTCCATTATGGGAGGTTTTTTCCCCCCACAAATTTTTATTTTATTTTAATTTCAAAACAAACACAACACATCCTTCTATGCATACTGTAGAAAGTGTATCAGTTGGTTACAAAAGACTTTCGTGCATCTCTTCCACAGTCATCAAGCATAATTCATATGAACTCAAGTATTTTAATCCAGATATATTTATACATGTTACCACCATCATACCTCCATTTTCATTTGACTATAATTGTTTAAATGTCCTTCATCATAAAACATACCAAGATTTAACACATAACCACATACTGGCATTTCATTTACTATTTCTAAAATCCTCCAATAACACTGAATCCTTATGTCCTACTCTAGCTAAACATCCATAATATTCAATAACAAAGTTTTCTAATCCTTCTTTCGAAATCACTGTTTACAATTTTCATCCAGTTACCTTATATTATACCCATACATATATATAAATTATTTATCATTATCCTTTCTTTATTTGGCTATATCCTGTATCATAACATTTCCCCCCTAATAATCAAAACTTAACTGTATCTAATTTAGTCCGTTTTAATTGTTATTATTAAGCTTCATACATAATACAAAAGGATTTCCAGCTTTCCCTTCATGGGTACCATTTAATATTCATATCCAATTATTGCTTATCATAACACTACACATTGTATACATTGTTATCATTATCAATTTTTTATTTAACTATACCTATTGTAACAAAATCCTCCTTTCCAAATTACCGTTTATGTGATGAGTGTGGCAGGCTGGGCCTCTCTCCTGCATTCGGGGAAGGAGCTGGGTGGGAATCACTGGTCCCATTAAGAAGAGCTGCGTCGGCTGGGACGTCTGAGGACCGTTTGCCAGAGGGCCAAGGAGCCCCTGCAGGCTGATGGGGGATGCAAAGATCGGGGAAAGCTTAGCCGGTGGAGGGGGGAAGCGGGAGGGGCTGCCAAAACATCTGGGGCACCCGTTCAATCCTGAGCCCCCACAGTGACCCCCCCCGCCCCACTCAGGCTCACCCCCCCCACCCCCAGGCGAAGAGCAAGCGGCGGGGCGAAATAGGACCTCCGAAAGGGGGAAAGGAGGGTTTATTGATGGATCTCATGATGGGGGGTGGGGTGGGGACAAGGAGGCTCCGCCCACTCCGAGTGCCCCGCCCCGCCCTCCCCCCATCCAAGGAAATAGGACTTTTACGCGGCATTTCCCGCACAGAAGCTTCTCGCAGCCCCCTAGGTGGAGCCAGGAGAGCGGCGGCAGCGAAGCTCCCTTCCCACCGGTCAGGTGCCTCTCGGTTGAGGGTCTCAGGTGGGTTTCTAGAAAACGGGGGTGGGGGGACTAGAAAATGGGGAGGGGGCGCCAGCCATCAGCCTCCCTCAGACAGGAGGAGGAGGGTCGTGCGGAAAGGGTGGAGGATGGAGGGGAGGGGGCTCATTTCAGGAAAGCTTTAGGCAGGGGCTTCGGGTCCGGCAGTCCGAAGGGGATGAGGCTGCCCGCCCCCCCGGCTCAGAAATCAGAGAGAGGGACGAGGTGGGGAGTGCCCTCTGGGAGAGACGGCTGGCTGTTGTTGGGCTCCAATTAGGCAGAAGGTATAGTGCCCCCCCTCCCACTTGGGGTGGGGTGTTGGACTAGATGACCTCTGAGGTACCTATTCTGATTGACTGACTGATTGAGGCGAGCCGGAGCTGCAAGGGGATCTGGGGAACAGCACTGTGTTTGGGGGATCAATGCCCACCTTTATTGAAGCCCCCAAAGCATTGGGGGGGAGGAATCAGGAGGACTCAAGGGCAGTGAGGAGGGGGACCCCTCCAATTCCTCCCCGTGTCTTCTGGGGGTGGGGGCGCCCCTGGCAACCTCCCAGCAAGGCAGCCTCTCCTTTCACTGATTCTCCTTCACTTTCACTTTTCATCCAGAAATCCCCAGATTTTCTCCTGTGTGAATATTGTGGACATGGCTGAAAGCATCCCAGGTAAAGTCTTTGGCTGCTGCCAGGGTGGGGGGTGGGGGGTATTGGGTGGGAGTCCCTGTCCTGGGTGGAGAGGCAGAGTCGGACGGGCCAGCCCTACACTGCTAACCGGGGTCCCCTTCTTCTCTTCTCTCTCCTCCTCCTCCCCCCTTTGGGGTTGGTAGAGTCAGAACGGAGGATCGTCCTGGTGGGCAAAACTGGCAACGGGAAAAGCGCCACAGGAAACACCATCCTGGGGAAGGAAGTATTTGAGTCTAGGATGTCCCCTAATTCGATCACGAAGACTTGCCAAAAGGAGGAGACACAGTGGAATGGCCGGGAAATTGTGGTGGTGGATACTCCGGGCTTTTTTGACACCAAGGTTCCCAAGAGGGAAATTGCTGCTGAGGTGAGCAAGTGTGTGAAGTTTTGCTTCCCGGGTCCCCACGTCATTCTGCAGGTGATGTGCCTCGGCCGTTTCACCCAAGAGGAGAAGGACATGGCTCACTTGATCAAGGAGATCTTCAGCCTGAGGGCCAAGAATTACATGATCCTCCTGTTCACCCGGAAAGATGATCTGCAAAATACGACTCTGCAGGACTTCATCGCCCAGGGGAACGAGGAGAAGGATGGGCTGAAGGAGCAGGTGCACAGTTGTGGTGGCCGCATCCTGGCTTTCAACAACAAGGCCAAAGGAGCAGAACGAGAGGCTCAGGTGGCCGAACTGATGACCATGATTGATGAGTTGGTGCAGAAGAACAAAGGGGATCCTTGCTACACGGAAGAGATGCTGAAGAAAGACAAAAAGGAATATGAGGAAAAAATGAAGGCCCAGCTGATGACCACGATTGCTGTGTGGAGGAAGAACGAAGATCATTATTACCCAGAAGACAAGAAAAACAAAGAGCAGGATAAGGAAGAAAAGAAGGAAGAAAAGAAGGGCTGGTGGTGGTGTCCTCTTCTCTAACAGACACTGGAAAGCCTCTCTACTTCATCCTCTGCTCCAAGGTGGCAGCGCTGCCAAAGGCCACAGCCCTGCGCTTCCCTGTTCTGAATTGTGATCCAGCTCTCCTCCCTTCCTTCCCATCTTGTGGTTTCTTTTTGGGGGGGGGGATCTCCCCCCTTGTCTGCTTTTTCTTTGTAACTGTAAATCCCAGTGAAATCATCTGTCTGCCTTTCATTTTCCACTTTTCTTTCTTCCACCATATCTTGCTCCTTATTTGTGCCTTCTCTTACCCCCCCCCCTTCTCCTATTTCTTGCCCTTTATTTTCCCTTTGATTTTCTATTTTTTTTTTACCAATTAATGTAAAGAGACGTTTCAACGGTTTGGCCAGCTCTGTTGCAATGTGGTAAGATATGAACCCCTGGCCTAATCAGGCTCTGCTAATGTTGCAGTCTTAGAAACCACAAATAAACCTTGATTGATTGATCCATCCGTCTATCCATTTATTTATTTTGCCATCCAGTGAAGTATTGACTCTTCCTGATCTCAGTTTGGTGCAGTTCCTTGACTCCCGGTTGAGTCTGGCGGCTGCCCTGGATCAGCGAGGTTACTCAGAAGCGGTTTGCTATTGCCTCCTTCCTAGCACTGAGAGGGAGGGACTGACTCACGGGCATCCGACTAGAACCCAGGGCCCGCCTGGTGCTCCTTCCTTACACAGCAGGACCTTATGTACAGAGAGTGGACTGGGAGCCCTTCAAATCCTCTTGGGAATAGCCAACTGAGCTTGCTCTCTCTCTCTCTCTCTCTCTCTCTCTCTCTCTCTCTCTCTCTCTCTCCCTCCCTCCCTCCCTCTCAGAGAGAATGAGGAGAGAGAGAATGAGGGGAGAGAGAGAAAGAGAAAAAGAGAGATAGACACAGAGAGAACAAGAGTGAAAAAAGAGAAAGAGAGAAAGAGACAGGATGAAGAGAGAGTGAGAGACAGAGAGAGAAGCGAGAGAATAAAAGAGAAAATGGCAGAGAGAATAAGAGAGAAAAAAATGAGAAAGACTACAAGAAAGAGAAAGAATGAAAAAAGAGAGGAGTGAGACAGAATGAGGACAGAGAGAATGAGAAAAGGCAGAGAGAAAAAGAAAGAAAAAAAAACACAGAATAAGAGAGTGAAAGAAAAGAGAACGAGAGAGCGACAGAATGAAGAGAGAGAATGAGAAGAGAAAGAGAATAAAACAAAGACAGAATGAGAGAAAGGAGAGAATGAGAAGAGAAAGAGAAAGAAAGGGAGACACATACATCCCTGCGACCAATTCGCTCGCACAGAGAGGGACTTCTCCAGGTGCCGTCCACCAGACAGTGTCGGGGGGCGGCGCCTAGGAGCAGAGCCTTCTCTGTGACGGGCCCAGCCCTGTGGAATGACCTCCCCCCGGATATTAGGACTACCTCTGACCTCCGCTCCTTCCGTGTAAAGCTCAAGACCCACCTATTTCAAGTGGCTGGCCTGGCTCAACCATAGTTTGATCATATCGCTCCTGACGGGTTTTTTAATTGTGTATTTTGTATCTTAATTGAGGGGATTTTAAATTGAAATTTTAATTCTATTTTATTCATCTGTTTACCTCCTCCATGCATATGTATATGTATATGTACTGTTTATATTTGTATATTTTATGTGTTTTTATTGTACGCCGCCCCGAGTCCTTCTGGAGAGGGTGCGGCTAACAAATAAAATTTATTATTATTATTATTACATAGAGAATAAGAGAGTGAAAGAAAAGTGAATGAAAGAAAGAGACAGAAGGGAGAGAGAATGAGAAGAGAAAGAGAAAGAAAGGAGAGAGAAAGGGAGACACATAGAGAATAAGAGAGTGAAAGAAAAGTGAATGAAAGAAAGAGACAGAAGGGAGAGAGAATGAGAAGAGAAAGAAAGAGTAAAGAGACAGAATAAGAGAAGGAGAAAAGAGATGGAGACAGAATGAGAAAGAATGAGAAAAGAGAGAAAGAAAAGAAACAGAAAGAGAAAGAGAGAATGAGAAAAGAGGAAGAGAGAGAAAGAAACAAAGAGAAAGAATAAGAGAAAGAGAGAAAGAATGAGAAAAGGGAGAGAAAGAGAAGCAGAGAAAGAAAGAATAAGAGAAAGAGAGAATCAGAAGAAAGAGAGAATGAGAATAAAAAGAAAGAGAGGGAAGCAGAGAGAATGGGAAAATGAAAAAGAGAAAGACAGTGAATGAGAAGAGACAGACGGACGGACGGATAGTCATCTCACAGGGAGAGTTCAACGCACTTGTTGCTGCAAAACAAGAGAAGGCCAGAACTGGGTGTTGTGATAACCAACAGTGTTGCCTAGCGACCCCCAGGGGGAAAGCCTTCTCTGTTCCCTCTGGAATGAGCCCCCCCCCCCCTTCGCATAATCCGGTCCTTCCGACACGCCCTAAAAATTGGCTTTTCCAGCAAGCCGGCCTGGCCTGTTACATTTTGTCTAATTTTTAAAATGTTAGTGTTATATTAATTGGGTTTGTTTTTTGGACTGTTTCTAATTTCCTTTTAACTTTTGTGATATGTGTTTTTTAATGTTATACGCCGCCCTGAGTCCTTTGGGAGAAGGGCGGCATATAAATCCAATAAGCAAACAAACAAACCACTCCGTCGAGGTGTAACTCCCACCCGCTTGCCGCTTGCCGGGAAGAAAGTAAGGGCAGGTCTCCAAGCGGCCAGCGCCTCAAGCCAAGAGAAAACGGGGGAGGGGGAGAGGGGGCCTTCTCCAGAGATCTTTTGAGCCCCTCCTCTCCACTGGGCGGACTGGATCTTGACTGCCCCACTACCCACACCCACACCCACACCCACAAATACACAAACAAGGGGAAGTTGTCAGAGCTGGGGGAGAGCGAGGTGGAAACAAACAAGCCACCGCTCCGTGACGCAGCAGCTCCCGATCTTGCGAGGCGCGCGGGGAGATCCAGAGCCAGACGGGGATCGCGTGCTGGTTTCCCCGCAGCAGCGGAGGTGGAGATTCGGGGGACGTGGGTGGGGGGCGACGTTCCCGGGGTCCCTTCCGCGGCGGTGCAGGGGAGAGGAAGAGGAGGGGGTCCGCCCAGGAGGAGGCGTTCCCTGGATCTCCCGGGATCCTAAGGCGAAGAGCATCCCCAGAGCTGCGCAAGAGGGGTGCAATCTTCCCACGTGAGTCGGGGGTGGGTTGGGGGAGACTTTGGAAGATTTGGAAGAAGAGGTTTGGACGGGGAGACCCCTCCCCTGTCGCTCTTTACTTCCCTCCTTCCCCTCCCGCGCTCTCCCGGCCCCCTCCTTTCTGCTGTTCTCCCCCACCCCCGCCGAGGAGGCGGGAGGGGCCGCGCAGCGGGAGGGAAAGGCGCCCGCTCCCCAAATCAGAGGGTTCGAGCAAAGAGGGGCCAGGAGTTGCGACCCCCGCCCTTCCTCCCAAGACTTTCGCTTTCTGTTCTTTCAACCAGCTGTTCTCATCTTGGCTGTTTTGTTTTCCTGGGGGGAGGGGAGGGGATGGAGGAGGTGGAACTCCCCCCCCCCCCTTTAAGGGGTGACGCACGGACTCCCCGAGCTTTTTCGGGCGGAGAGAGGAGGGGAAAAACGCTTTGGAGCGTCTCTTGAAAGCTGAGGAAAAGGCGCAGCCAACCCGGCGGGGGGGGGGGGGAGAAACAGCCCCCCCATCCCGAAGCTTGGACAAAGAGAGAGAACTAGCGAATCGTTTACTGTAAACACAAGTCGGGGGAGAAAAGTTAAAAGCCTTGTAGAAGAAACGCGGGGTGGGGGGAGGAGGCGTATCCCAAGAACAGATCCCACCCACCCCCACCCACAGTGCCTCCCTCGCAGCCCCCCCCCCATCTGACAAAAGACCACAAGTTCACAATCTTCCCCCCAAAGGCTTTCTCTCCTCCCCCCATTTTCCTTTAAACTACCTTTTGCGCAGGGGGCAGCCTCCCCCCCAAAAAGGGGCCTTGGTCAGACCCTCCCTCACCTCAAGAAGGGGGTCTTTTCCCACCCACTCACCCCATCCTCTCTCTTCTATTCCCACAGTCCCGGCTGACGGAATTGGCAGCAGCAGCAGCTGGAAATGGCCTGGCCTTTGCAATGGCTTTGGAGCTGGGCCTGGGTAGGTGTGAGAAGTGGGTGGGTGGGGGTATACGTTTTGGGAAAGGGGAGATCCTCTGCTCCGGGGGTGGCAGAATTTGGGGGCTGGCCAGGCCCCCATTTCCTCCCATCCTCCTCCAGGCCAGCCCTATCTGGTTTTCTATTAAGGAGGGGCCTCTGGCTGCGAGTAGCCCATGAATGACTCTGAGGCTGAAAGGATGCCTCCCCCTGCCCCATTTCCCCCCTCCCTCTCTTTTCCCCTTCCCTCCCTGCCACTCTTTCTCTTCCTTGGTGGTGGGTCCCTTCAGAGCATCCCCCCCACTTAGTCTGGTGTGTGTGTGTGTGTGTGTGTGTGCAGAGCAGCTTCATGGCAGTGCCTTGAATAGGGTTGGGGGACCAGGGTGCAATTTCTGGGCCCAAAGAGGAGGGGATCTCCCTCTGCCCCACTGGACACGCAAAGGCACTCGGGAGGGGGAGGCACTTCTGACCCGTGTTTTCTTTCCACTCTTCCAGAGAGCCCCAGATGAAAAGGCTGCCCCGGGTAAGTGAGGAGGGCACCACCACGCCTGGCATTTGGGGGGGGCGGGTAGGAGGGCTGAAGAGGAACAAAGAGGATTGGCGGGGGGCTGGAGGCTGAAACATACGGTGAACATACATACGGTCTGGCCCAGTCTAGGGAAAAGAAGGACTAAGGGGGAGACAGGAGAGCAAGTCTTCCAGTATCTGAGTTGCTGTCCCAAACAGCTCTCCACACTTAGCACTGATGACGTTCCCTAGTTGGGTCATGAAACGTCTGAAAGAAAACAAACAAACTCGGAGAGCACCAAAGACCTCCCTGTTGCCCTCCTCCTCCTCCTCCTCCTCCTCCTTCCTGCAAATCCCCCTCCCTTCTAGCACTGATGATGTTCCCTATTTTGATCATGAAATGTCTGCAAGAAAACCACCCAGCTCAGACAGCATCAAGGACCCCATACTCTTCCTCCTCCCACCCTACAAATCCAACTCCCTTCCCTTCAGTTCTCCTCTTCCTCCTCCTCCTCTGGAAATCCATTCCCTTCTAGCACTGATGATGTTTCCTTGTTGGGTCATGAAACGTCTATTCTCTATTTTATTCTATTCTATTATTTTATTATTCTGCATTCTACTCTACTTTACTTTTTGTTTTGTTCTGTTCTCCATTTTATTCTGTTCTGTTCTGTTCCATTCCTATCCTATCCTATGAGACACCCCCCCTGACCTCCTTTCCACCCCTACTGCCCCCCACCTGGTTTCTATCCAATTCCAGATTCCGTGATTGATACTCATCCTTGTCCTTAGGGAAAGATGAAGTATCGGATGAAGGCTGGGAAGTGGTGAATATGGAAGGTAATTCTTATCATCTCCTTGACTTAGGAACGGTCTCTTAGCAGCTGTTTTGCATGATAATGGATGCCCCCCCCCCCCCGAAAAAGTTTCTTAGATGACCCACTCTTGAAATTACACTCTGATGACCCGGGATGAGGCACAGAAGCAACACGGCCGGAGAACGGTTCCAACTCCCCTTTATTGCTCCAACATGCCCCCCCACCAACGTCCCCACGTTTCCTGCAAGTCCTGGAGCAAAGCTCTCCCATGCACCCCCGACAGCCTTGGGCTGCGAGTAATCCAGCAAGCCAAGGTAGCAAGGGCAGCAAAATAAATAAATAAATAAATAAACCGAGGCAAGAAGTCCAGGCAGGCAGGCAAACAGGGCAAGACAAAACACAGCAAAGTCCAGACGTTGGCAACGCTTGTTCCCCACAAACGCCCCTCCCCGTGGGACTCAATCTCACTCCCCATGGGACTACCCTGGAAACAGGGAAGGACCGGCCTGCAGTGCCCTTGCCAGAGAAAACGGAGCTGGGGAGGGCCATGTGCACCTCACCCCAGAGCTCCGGTTTTGCTGGCAGAAGACTTGCAGGGGGCCATCGCAGCTGAAAATGGATGTCCACTTGGCCATGCCCACCTGGCCATGCCCCCCTGATGTGGCCCTCAATGAAATCAGGTTTGACACCCCTGTTTTACAGAGTCAGCCTCTTTCCCCCTCCCCCAGCTCCCAATAATCTGGGTCCTCCTTAGACTGACCTTGGAAGGATGGAAAGCTGAATCAACTTTGAATTGCATCAGGATCGAACTGTGGACAGTGTGTTGCAATACTGCATTCTAACCACCATGAGACCTGGGGGCACAGTAGAGGCTGTTGAGCAGGGGGCTGGACTAGAAGACCTCCCACCAGGTCCCTTCCAACTCTGTTATGCTGTATCCTCTCTGTGGGCACGCATGCCATTGGCAGTTAGTCTTTGCGGGTGCTGGAACGCCGAAAACAGCCTGAAAACAGCCCGGACAACGTCAAAAAATGGCCAAAACCAGGCCGTTTTGGGGGCATTTTCTGGGCTGTTTTCTGGCCCCAAAACCGGCCTGAAAATGGCACAAAAATCAGGCATGCACACCAGCCAGCTGGCCTTTCGGTTTTCGGTACTCTGGCACACGCCTATGCACGCACGTTCCAGTTTGGGCACTCAGTGACAAAAAGGTTCGCCATCAGTCCTCTAAAAATTTTTTTTTTAATTTTCAAAACAAAGACAACACATCCTTCTTTACATCCTGTAGAAAGTGTATCAGTTGGTTACAAAAGACTTTCGTGCATCTCTTCCACAGTCATCAAGCATAATTCATATTAACTCAAGTATTTTAACTCAGATATATTTATACATGTTACCATCATCATACCTCCATTTTCATTTGACTATAATTGTTCAAATGTCCTTCACCATAAAATATAACAAGATTTAATACATAACCATATACTGGTATTTCATTTACTATTTCTAAAATCCTCCAATAACACTGAATCCTTATGTCCTACTCTAGCTAAACATCCATAATATTTAGTAACAAAATGTTCTAATCCTCCTTTCCAAATCACTATTTACAATTTACATCCAGTTTCCTTATGTTGTACCCATACCTATATATACGTTATTATCATTATCCCTCCTTTATTTGACTATATCCTGCATCATAACATTTCCCCCCTAATAATCAAGAGTTAACTGAATCTAACAATTCTTCGTTTAAATTAACCTTTATATATAATCCAAAAGGATTTCTAATCTTCCTTTCATGGGTACCATTCAATATTCATATCCACTTATTACTTATCATAACACTACACATTGTATACATTATTATCATTATCAATTATTTATTTAACTATATCTATTATCGCTAAATTTCACTAAGTTTAACTAGTTTTAAATTATACTCTTCCATCTATCAACCTGTATTTTTCAAAAAGCAAAACAGTCTCATATCTTCTGCCATTTGTGGTGTCAGTCCTCTAATCATCTCCTTAATCAACTTTGTGTGGACTCCTCTTAGCAACTCCTTGCTTATAAAATCTCTCATGTAATTTCAAGGCCCTTCTTCTGTTTCCTTAATCAGCTTTTTGATTGTCAGTAGTGTTATCAATGATATTGCTGATAAAAATTTCTCCCTTTAAATCCATAAATTCTTTTGTTTTCTCTTCTTCTGTATCTTGCCATCTGGGGTAGATTTCCCCTCCATTTAATTCCTCTTTCAGTATTCCACTCTTTTCCTTTTCAGAGACAAACCAATCACCATAAATATCAGCAATTTTAATTTCTTTATATTCATTTTCCTCTTCGATTTTTAGGATTTTAACCACCACTTTTTCCATTTGATTAACATCTTCAACTTTTTCATCATATTTTGCTGTTAGGTGCACTAAAACTTCCAACTTCTTCTCTATCCTCTCACGTGTATCTGATAATTTCTGTATTTCTGAAAGTATCTTTTGCAGACTTAAAACTTCTTTCTGCTGTTGAAATTGTGCCATTATCTCCAGCTAACAAACATTGCTGCTCTAGCTTAGAAGGTTTTAACAGGATTAAGCATCACAATAACATTTCACTTTCTCTGGTTAAAAATATACTTCAAAGGAACATCTGTGTGCTTTTCTTCTTATCACTCTCTATAAACAAGCTGTGAGACCTTGAAGTGCCAAGCCAGGATAATCAGTGAAAAAAGTATTTCGTTTCCAATACACAAACTTCCAGCCTCCAAGTTGCAGTGTTACAATGTTACAATTTATTTACAATTTCTTTGTTTCTTTTTGTATCATTTTTGTATTTCAAGTTTTAAAAAAAGTCAGATTCTTAAATGAGTTAGAAAAACACCCACAGTAATGAAAGAGGAGAATTTTAGTCCATAGATTACAGAGAATAGTAAAAGAAAAAAAATAGAAGGAAACTTAATCCATTCATGTTAAAAGACTTGCATAAATTCCATCCGTGAAGATAGCATTTAAAAAGTAAGATAACACACTGTCCAAAACCAGTCCAAATTTAATTCCGCCGCTTATTTCTTCGGTTCGCTAATTTAAATTAATTTTAAGTTTTTTTATAGGCAGTCACTTTTAAAACAGTAAAAATTCCTCACCAGCTGAAAACACTTTCTCTTTCCATATCGTTCCATTTTGGAGCCGCACCGACTTCATCAGCCAAATGGCTGGATTTTTTGTCACCGGCTTGAAGAACTTTTCTTGGATCAATCAGGGACTTTGCGATGTCCCTGAGATTAGCAAGATGTATTCTTCCTGTTCTTCCTGTTCACCGTCTCTGCAGGATGGTTTAGGTCCGTTTGGACCACCCAGTGGCAAAAGTGTAGACTGCTATCTCAGAGCATTGAGACCGTACATTGTGTCGTCACAACTTCGGCTCCTCCTTCCATCATTCCTCCATCTTGTCTGCTGCGAATATCAATGGAAAATATATATATTTATACAAAAATGCAAATGCAGGACCGAGCAGCCCGTGCACACACACACACTGCACAAGGAGCCCCTGCCTCTGCATTGGGGGAGTCCCACATGAAAAGGCACAAACAGCAATTGTGATCGGGTTTTGAAAGCACACATACACTGACTTAACGGTCTGACTCACTGTAGGAACTTAGGCCAGAATCCTTGTCACACACCAGCAGCCCTGAGCCTCTTGTGGGGTCAATCTTAGTTTGCTTAGATCCAGCTTTGCTCGTGGCGGGAAGGAGGGGATTGGACAGAGCGACTGTATTCAGACAGCTGCTAAAGTGGGGTTCGAGTATTGTGGGACTCTGCATGGCTGAGCAACCCATTTTTGTAACTCCAGGAGATTCACAAAAAAAGAAACCATCGTTAAACCACTTCAGGGCAGGGGGTCACCCTTTTCCAAAATCACCACCATTTTCAATCAATTCAATGATGCCCCAACATGTTGTTTTCTCCCCCCCCCCCCACAGTTTCTTTCTGGGCCCATGCGAAAGTCTCGATTCCTCTTTGTAACGATGTCTTCCAAACCCGCAGGAGTGGACACCAAAATCCGGCTGATCCTGGTTGGAAAATCCGGAGGTGGGAAGAGTGCCACGGGCAACACCATCCTCGGCAGGAGGGAGTTCAAGTCCATGTTGTCGGTAAAAACCGTCACCCTGGAGTGCCAAAGTGGGGAGGGAACCTGGAAGGACAAGAAGGTCTCAGTGGTTGACACGCCTGACATTTTCAATTCTGAAGATTCTGATGAAATTGTGCATGATCATATCAGGGATTGTGTCAAACTCTCCCAGCCCGGACCACACGCCCTGATTTTTGTTACCCAGGTGGGGCGCTTCACCGCGGAAGATGCGGCTGCTGCAAAACGCATCTGGGATATTTTTGGGGAGGAGTCCTCCCGGTATACGATCGTCCTCTTCACCTGCATGGAGGATTTGGGGGGGAGCCTCCTGGATGAGTACGTCACACAGTCTGACAACGGGAATCTTCAGGAACTGATCAGAAAGTGCGGGAACCGCTTCTGCGGGTTCAACAACAAGGCCACAGGAACCGAGCGGGAGAGTCAGGTCTCGGAGCTGATGGAGAAAGTGCAGAACACCATTGTCCAGAATGGGGACAGATGCTATGTCAACCAGCTGTGGGGCGAGCACATCCAGATGTTGAGCGAGCAGAGTCAATTGGCAGACAAAATCAAATACATCATCTACCACCCTCAAGAAATGATTATTTCAGCGGGTCGATTTCTGTTATCAATGCTAATTGGCATGAATGCAGACAGAGGTCCCCCTCAACTCACAAGTTCAGAGTTCCAACGGCCCTGAAGAAAGGGACTTATGACCGTTTTTCACCCTTAATGACTGTTACAACATCCCCAGGATCAGGCGATCGAAATGTGGGTGTGTGGCAACTGACTCATCTTTATGACTGCCGCAGCATCCTGGGCTCATGGGATCCCCTTTGGCAACCTTCCGATCGGCAAAATCCAGGGGGATGCCAGGCTTCACTGAACAAGCATGTTATTAACTTAACCCCTGCACCGATTCGCTTATAAAGGTTATAAAATGAGCCAAGCTCACTTAACGGCCTTGCTGAACAACAGAAATGGATCATTTGGTTCAGCTGCAGTTGCAAGTTGAGGTCTTCCTGCAGATGTTGATCACGGCTTCACGTTGCCTCCAAATCCAGAAATGGTGTGATTTTTTAAATTCCGCTTTCTTTGCTCGAGAAATGAATAATTGCAGAGCTGCAGAGCTGGTGCCCTCTCCATTTCTCTTTTGCCTTTGCTGAAATGTGTGTGTGTGGCAGGGGGAGGGGATCTTCCTTGCCCTTCCTGGGGGCCAAGTTAATTCTACTTTCTTTGCTCGACAAATAAACAATCACAGAGCTGCAGATCTGGTGTCCTCTCCACTTCTCTTTTGCCTTTGACTGCTGAAAAGTGCGTGGAGGGGAGAGGGGAGATCAGCCAGGGCTCCTTGTCTTTGAAGACCCTCCTCCACCTTCTCAATGGCAGCCAGATCCTTCCCCATGGCCCCTCAAGGCCAGCTTGTCCTCATGTCCTTTTGTTTTTTAATGACCCCATAATCCCTTACATCAGAGTGGAACTGGGCCAACTGAATGGAGCTGAGTCTTTACTGGCTGGATGCCATTCCTGTCACCAGTGCGGAGTTTTGTTCAGCAGATAATTACTCACTCTGCCCAGAGAGAGAAACAACTGCCCCTACCGAGGATTGATCTCACAGCCTCCTGATTGTGCGGCAAAAGGGGTCGGCCCCATACAGAGTAAGGGGCTTCCTTCTGAATTGCACTATTTGGGAATCCAGAAGCCCGGAGTTCCCATTGAAGCCCAGCGAGAGATGAGGGGTGTTACAGCCCCTCCCTCCCTCCCTCTCTCTCTCTCTCTCTCTCTCTCTCTCTCCCTTCCTTTTATTTTGTGGGCTGTTTCTAAAAAGCATCCAAGTGGACGCTCCCCAGCCCATCCCCACCACATCTCCCATGCCCCACAAATTCCCAGGCACTGCAGGAGCCGCAGAGGCCAAGGGCGATGGAAGCGCAGCCTCTTTGCAAGAGCAAGAAGGGAGGGAGGGAGGGAGGGAGGGAAGAAGAGAAAGAAAAAAGGAAGGAAGGAAATGGAAAGAGAAAGAAGGAAGAGGAGGGAGGGAAGGGTGAAAGAAAGAGAAAGAAAGAAAATAAAAAGGAAGGGGTGACAGGAGGAAAGAAAGAGACAGACGGAGGGATGAAAGAAGTAAAGGAAGGAGAAAGGGAAAGAAGGAAGGAAGGAGGGTGTGAGAAAAGTCCCCGAGTTCTCCTAGATTTTTCCCTAGAAACACTGGAGAAAGGGAGAAGAGGATAGGAGTGGAAAGGAAGGGGAAAAGGAAGGTAGTGATGAAGGAGTAAGGGAAGGAAAGAAGGAGAAAGGGAAAAAAGGAAGGAGGGAATAGGAGGGAGGGAGGAATGAAGAAAAGAGAAATGAAGAGGTAGGTAGGAGGGAAGGAAGGAAAGAGACAGACGGAGGCAGGAAGGATGGGAGAAAGGAAAGAGAAGGAAAGAAGGAACGAAGAGGAGGGAGGAAGAGAAAGAAAGAAGGAAGGAAAAGGGGGACGGCGGGAGGCTTGTAGACTGGGTTCTGTCTTCACAGCTGGTAGACCGGGGCCTGTCTACACAGACGGTAGACCAGTTCCTATCTTCACAATTGGTGGACCACGTTCTGCCTTCACAGCTGGTAGGCCAGGTTGCTCCAAACCAGCCTACTTTCACAGGCATCCTTCGTACACCGGACGAGCCTGACACAGGTTGGCTCCTTACATTTTTCACGACTGCCCTGTGGCCTTTTTCTTTTACATCCCTGCCTTACACCAATTGGACAGATGACACTCCTGGCTCTCCTTCCAGGGATCAACTTCCCACAACTTCCAAGGCAACTTCTGTGGGTCAATTCTTCTCACTCTCACAAAAGAGGCTCCCTCCTAAGGTCAGGAGGCTGGGGAGCTGCCAAAACTATAATATAGGGGGACACCCATTATGACAAAAGCGGTCAAACGGGGGGGGGGGGGCATCAGACATGGCGTCAAGGCCAGTTCACCCATTGCAAAGCGCAGACATCGTGTCAGCGTAGGGTTGGCCTGCTCTACGCAATGCAAGGAAAAAACATGGCAGCAGTTGGGGGAGTGTGTTAAGCTGGCCATGTTCACCCAGTTGGCCACACCCATCCAGTCAGCCACAGCTGCTGAGTGGCCCCAAGCAGGCCATGCCGACTCAATTGACCCACTCACCCCCACAACCACAGCAAGAGGAGATGGGCCCGGTCTACACAATGCGTAGAGGAAACACCAGACCAGCATGAGGTAGAGATCGGATTAAGGTGTTGGAATAAATGTCCTTCTCGGTTCAGCTTCAAGTGGGGAAAAAGACCCTGGAGACATGGAGGCTGCTTGGAAAGATGGTTTTATTGGTGGACAGGACCACATGGCTTGAGTCCTGAACAGAAAAGGTGATCACATGCTTCAATGTTGGTGGAGAAAAAGAGAAGGGAGGAAGAGAAGCTGAGTCCCTGGTTTTATGCTCCCTCTGGCCTTTGATCTTGAGCTTGTCTTCTGATTGGTTGTCAGACTCCCATGGAGCCATGCAGGGGCAACACTCTAGGCTGCGTTTTGAATCCAGGTTTGGTTGAGTTCTCAGATGCCATGTGGTCAGTTGGGCAAAGGGCCAATATTATCATGCCTTAATCCCATCCCCCTGGAGCTGAAGGGGAGAAGAACTCTTCATTATGTAAAGTGGACTGGCTTGGCCTTCTTAATGGCCCATTGACAAAGGGGGTGGAGGTAGGAAGCTACAGGGAGCTACTCTCAATTTAAAACATGTTTCTTCCTTTTCACATCCAGGCAAATATAATATTCTGCCTTTTCAATATTTCCTAAGATATTTCATTTTTCTGGGAGAGGATTGGGTGATAACTTTCCACAATCCCCACGGTTTTTTCAAAACAAGTGCATGGAACGCACATGTTCTTGGCAAAAGATTAAAATTGGTCAGATCAGGGAGTCTTAATTTTTCTGATGGAAAGGCATTGAGAGCCAGCAGAAGGATCCCTTCAGTGGCTCCCAGAGAGCTTTCAACCATGAAGGTCTAACAACCAGGGCACAATGTCTGGAAAGAAATTTACAGTATCCAATTTTCCATGCCAATTAGTATCAGATAAATCCCAAAATTCTTCGCAGCTATGGTTTTGTCTTTTAAAAATCTACAGGCTGCCCATTTCCAAGGGATGGTTCTTGAACCTGCCCTAGCTTTTATTTTAGTGAGGCCAAATTGAGTTTAGCTAGCGAGTTAGGCATAATTCAACTGTCCCTCCTGGCAAATGTATTATATCTGGTTATTTTGGGGTTTTTTAATTTACTGTATTTGTTTTTAGGGGTTTGAATTTATTTTATATCTGCTTTGTACAGTTCTTTTAACTGCTTTATAACCACCTCCATGTCAATTGTCAACTGTACATATTTAATTTTATTGTATCTTGTTACTATATTTTGTATGAACTGTACACCGCCCCGAGTCCCTTTCGGGAGAGGGGGCGGTCTAGAAGCATTAAATATTATTATTATTAAATATTATTATTAGTGTGCAATCCAGGCTATTTTGTTGTTGTTTTTTAAATTACACACAATGAGCCCGGGGACTCCTACTCATGAGACCACCAGTGGAACATATCCTGCTTTACCGGGCAATGGGGCAGCATCATTTTTTGAGTCAATCAGGGTTTGGGTTTTGAAGATCCTTTCTGCTACTCTTTTTTTTTTAATTACATTTTTTAAATAAAATGTACAATTATCACCCCCCTTACCCTTCCCTCTTCCTGCCCTCCCTCCCCCCCGACCTCCCAGAGCAAAATACAGGGTATAAACATTAAACAACCATATGCTAACATAAGATAACTAATTTTAACATGTTACTATTCTTATGCTTTAACTCCCCCTTTATTAAATTAACTTTGAATAAATTGTAGTGTTCTTTATGCCTTCATTCATAAGCTAACTGGAATTTTTTAGTCCGGTATTTGTTTTGAATATAGTCAATCCATCTTGTCCAACCCAGCTTGTACTTCTCATCCGAATGATCTTTCAAATACGCTGAAATTTTGTCCAGCTCTGCTAAGTTTACTACTTTTAACGTCCATTCTTGGATAGTGGGCAACTCTTCCTTCTTCCAGTATTGCGCCACCAACAATCTTGCTGCCATCATTAGGTTCAAGATCAGTTTAGTCTCTATGACAGTACAGTCTGAAATTATACCTAACAAAAACAACTGCGGTTTAAACTTTATCCTCTTTTTCAAAATATTTTGAATAACCCACCATATTTTTATCCAGAGTGCTTTAACTTTTTTACAAGTCCACCAAATATGGTAGTACGTGGCATTAACACAATCACATCTCCAACATTTAGATTGTAGGTTCGGATACATACAGGCTAGCCTTTTTGGATCTAAATGCCATCTATACAGTATCTTGTAGAAATTCTCTCTCAAGTTCTGAGCTTGTGTAAATTTTACATTTCTTCCCCAAATCTCTTCCCATGTTTCCATCATTATTGGTTCCTCAAAATTTTGTGCCCATTTTATCATACAATCTTTAACTAATTCTGTTTCTGAGTCTATTTCTATCAATACATTGTACAGCCTTTTTATATGCATTTGACCCTGATCCCTAATTTGTTTTATCAAGTTATCCTCACTTTGGATAATACCGGATTTCTAATCTTTTTTCCATCTGGCCTGTAACTGACCATACTGGAACCAGGTTTGAATTATCCTTTTGTCTCTTAATACATTCAGAGATTTCAGCTGCAGCGCACCTCTATCCATACTAAGGATTCTGCATAAACAAGTTAGATCTTGTTTTTGTTCTATACTTATATTCTCTATAGCATGTCTAAGCACCCCCCACATAGGTATTTTGTCGTTTAACCTATATTGATATTTTTTCCAAACACGCAGTAAGGCATTCCTTAAAATATGACTTTTAAAGATCTTATCAACCTTCTTGTCATATATTAAGTAAGCATGCCAGCCATATACCAAATCATAACCCTCAATATTCAATATTCTATCCTCTGTTAGGTTGACCCAATCGCTAATTGTTGCTAAAACTGCTGCTTCATAGTATAATTTTAAATTGGGCATTTTTAAGCCTCCTCTTTCACGTATATCTTGCATTATTTTAAGTTTTATTCTTGGTTTCTTTCCTACCCAAACAAAGTTGTTAATACTTTTCTGCCATTCTTCCAAATTTGCGTCTTTTTTAAGTATTGGTATCATTTGAAAGAATAGAAACTTGGGCAAAACATTCATTTTAACTGCTGCTATCCTTCCCAGCATAGACAATTTAGTTTTTTCCATTTATTCAATTCTCTCTGTATTTTATGCCATACATGTCAAAGGCAAACCTGTAGTAGGAATTTCCTTCATCTCATACATGCACACACAAGGCAACACTCTCCTCCTACCCGCAAAAGGGGGAAAAATCTATATTCACCTTGAAGAGTACAATCTTCCAGGGCTGAAAGACAAGAGAACAAGGTCTCCTCCCCCACAGAAAAGGCTTTGTTGGAGGATTAGAGGTAAGGGGAGGGGGGGTAGATAGCTTGCAGGAGAGTTTGAAAAATAAAACCATCAGTTACTAAACAGATAAACTGGTAACATTGTGGGGATATCACAGATGAGAAATGGGGTCTGGATTCACATGCTTCAGGAAAGAGATGAACAGGTAAAATCATTTAAACACACAATAACTGCAAGGATGAAACGTTTCTTGTAAATGAACTTAAAACATTTCCTGGTTGTTACTTTAAGGTACAGGGAAGGAAGGAAGAAAGAATACTTCTGTTTACTCTGTTCCTGTTGGCCAAACAAACACAAAGTAAAGACTCCCCTCCCCTTTCACTCAGTTTTCTGGGCCCGACAAACAGAGCGAAGGCAATTTCCACTGGTTTACTCTTTTCTTTCTTTGAACAGTTTAAAATTTTTGTTTTTTTAGATTGGAGACATTTTATAGTTACAATTACCTTGAGGGTGCACAAAGACTTAGACACATGTATACACAAGGACAAGGAGAAAATAAGAGAGGGGGAAAGAGAACTCTCAGGTTTAAACATCCTATTTATTTATTTATTTATATATTTTATTAAATTTATAGACCGCCCCCTCTCCCCGAAGGGACTCGGGGCGGTTTACAGACACCAGATTAAAACCTAGTATAAAATAGATACACTTAAAAACCAATTAAACAGTAGAGCTGTACAGGGTAATAAAAGTTAAAAATCAGCTTAAAACAACCCCAAAAATTTAAAAGTACAGAATTGAGGGGCTAGATCGGGATTAGACCAGGCCCGCTAAACTAAACAGGTGGGTCTTGAGCATCTTACGGAAGGAGCGGAGATCAGTGGTTGTTCTGATGTCTCGGGGGAGGTCATTCCAGAGGGTCGGGCCCATCACAGAGAAGGCCCTACTCCTGGGCGTCGCCCGCTGGCACTGCCTCGTGGACGGCACCCGGAGGAGCCCCTCTCTGTGAGAGTGGATTGGTCGAAGGGATGTATGGGGCAGGATAGTCATTCCCAGCACAGATCTGTTAAATTAGGGAAGGCATAAATCTTAACAAACCACATGGTTGCATAGAAGACAGAGAAAGAGACAAACAGACAAGAGAAAAAAAAAAGAAACCCCAACATTTTCCCTTTTCTTTTAAGTACCTTTATGTAGCCAAATTAGTTTTCCTGTATCGTCTTTCAGCAAAGCCCATTTCTCACACAATTTCCTCGCTCTCTTTTTACTCATGTCAGCCAAAATCTTGGCATCTAAGAAAATCTCCAAGGGCACTTCTGGCACCCGTGAACTAATGCTTCCCATGACCCTTTACATGTAGGGCTCACTTTGGCCTAGCCAGGTGACCACCCACCATAGGTTTCAGGGAAAAAAAGATTCTGGGAAGGACTTTGATTCCCCCACGAAGTATTCGGCCCCTCCTCTCAGGGAATCACCTGGATTTTGAGGATCAAAAAAGTAATCCTTGAGGACCTCTGCCCCTCTGCAGTTAGTATCAGGCACCTCTACTGTTTTCCACTCTTTTCTACTCTTTTGGACCTTTGCTTTTTTTTTTTTTTTGCTTTCACAGGACAAAAGCAAAAACAATAAAAACAACAACAAATTATCATTCATCTTTCCATCCATTTTCACACACACTCTCCTTTCCCTAACGGAAGGTCCTGTGCTCTGGCCTGACCCTAATGCTTTCCAGGCTCTCTTGGTAAAACACACAGAGGAATCAAGATCCAGCTGTGATCAGGAGAAGGATCCCATCAGTCACACACATGCAGGCATACACACATTTCCCATGCTTTGCCATGCTTTAAAATTAAATTTTAGAGAATTAAAATTTAGAGGTATTCACCTTCTTTCCAGGTAGCCTTTGAGTTCAAACTCAAAACCCCTTTAAAACCTAGATCCAATGGTTAAGGCCAAGATAAAGTCCACCCACAGACTCAATGGAGTCTGTGCTGGCATGGGAGGCTTACCTGGGCCATATCCATTGGTTAGGCTACCTTGGCGTCCCATCTGGGCCGCCAATTGTTGATCTCCCAGCAATCACTGGCATAGTTTTAAAGACCAAGTTGTATGGAGACTTTCACTAATACATCGTTTGCATTTGGGTGGGGCTCTTGAGCTCTACTTTTCTTTTTAAAGACAACTATTACTGCTGCAACAGTTTTTTTAAAACATATGTCTGTGGACTCCTCAGTTACCTTGGGGAAGACACTCAGGTAGACCTCCTCTTCAGTTTGTCTGATGGTGGCCAGAAAATCAGTAAATTTGTTGACAAAAATCTAAATCAAAACTGCCTTCTGGAGGCCAGGTTTCTACTTTAGGAACAAATAGATCCCAAAGTAGAAACCTGGGTTGGCCAGATAGATGTGCAGAGAGTTTTTACTCAGATTGAAGGCAAACCTCTAGTAGGCATTTCCTTCGTCTTATACACACAAGGCAACACTCCCCTCCCCCCAAAAGGTAAAGAAAAATCTATACTCACCTCAAAGAGTACAATCTTCCAGAGCTGAAAGACATGAGAACAAGGTCCCCTCCCCCACAGAAAAAGGCTTTATTGGAAGATTGGAGGTAAGGGGGGGGGGTAATATAATACAATATAATACAACACAATACAATAGTAGAGTTGGAAGGGACATACCCAGTTCCTGCAACCGTTCTTCATATGTTTTAGTCTCCAGTCCCCTAATCATCTTTGTTGCTCTTCTCTGCACTCTTTCTAGAGTCTCCACATCTTTTTTACATCGTGGCGACCAGAACTGAATGCCATATTCCAAGTGTGGCCTTACCAAGGCATTATAAAGTGGTATTAACCCTTCACGTGATCTTGATTCTATCCCTCTGTTGATGCAGCCTAGAACTGTGTTGGCTTTTTTGGCAGCTGCTACACACTGCTGGCTCATATTTAAATGGTTGTCCACTAGGACTCCAAGATCCCTTTCACAGTTACTACTACTGAGCAAGGTACCACCTATACTGTACCTGTGCATTCCATTTTTGTTGCCTAAATGTAGAACCTTACTCTTTTCACCATTGAATTTCATTTTATTAGATAGTGCCCAATGTTCAAGTTAGATAGCTTGTAAGGGTAGATAGCTTGCAGGCAGAGTTTGAAAGATAAAACCATCCATTACTAAACAGATAAACTGGTAACATTGTGGGGATATCACAGATGAGAAATGGGGTCTGGATTCACATGCTTCAGGAAAGAGATGAACAGGTAAAATCATTTAAACATACAATAACTGCAGAGATGAAACTTTTCTTGTAAATGAACTTAAAACGTTTCCTGGGTTGTTACTTTAAGGTATAGGGTAGGAAGGAAGAAAGAATACTTCTCTTTACTCTCTTTACTCTTTACAAACACAAAGTAAAGACCCCCCTCCCCCTTCACTCAGTTTTCTGGGCCCGACAAACTGAGCGAAGGCAATTTCTGCCAGTTTACTTTTTTCTTTCTTTGAACAGTTTAAAATTCTTGTCCTTTTGGATTTATTTATTTATTTATTTTATCAGACTTATTAGTCGCCCCCTCTCCCCACAGGGACTCGGGGCGACGTACACAAGCAACGGTCTACGGACTACAAAGGAGGAGGTAAAAATAAATAAATACAATAATCAGAGAAGTTAAAACCCCAATAAGAATAAAAGTTTAAAAGCTAACATTGACAATTAAAATTAACCAAGGGGTGGAACAGTTGTCGAGATTATGCCAGGCCGGCTAGGCCTAGGATTGGAGATGTTTTATAGTTACAATTACCTCAAGAGTGCACAAAGACTTAGACACACATTTACACAAGGACAAGGATAAAATAAGATGGGGGGGGAGAGATCTCTTTGGTTTACACATGCTAACCTTTCCCAGCACAAATCTGTTAAATTAGGGAAGGCACAAAATCTTAACAAACAAATCACGTTGTTGCATAGAAGACAGAAAAAGAGACAAACAAATACGAGAAAAAAGAAACCCCAACATTTTCCCTTTTCTTTTAAGTACCTTTATGTAGCCAAATTAGTTTTCCTGTATCATCTTTCAGCAAAGCCCATTTCTTACATATTTCTTGCTTTCCTTTTTTTTCATATCAGCCAGGACGGGCATCTGTTTTTCGCCCCAGGCCCCCAATAGCTCCCCTAGGGCTACCGCTCTCCATGATCCCACTCAGATGTGGGGCTCACTTTGTCCCAGCCGGGCTTGCCGCTTCGTATTCCCCGCTTCAAAATTTGCGTCCTTAGAGGACCTTTTCACACCCCTTTTAAAGGGACTTTTTCTTGCCCTATGTAGGGAACTCTTTCGCGCCCTATGGAGGGACTTTTCGCATTCCTCACTGCAGGAAACTTCATGCCCCTCTACATGGGGTCTTTCCACCGTGACTCACAGGGACTTTCCAACAGTTTTTGAGTCCTGGGGAAAGACTTGGGAGGACTGGCCATACAGCTACCCAGGAGGGGTTCTGTCGTCAGTGGGTATGCGCACCTCCTCTTTTCCTCTCTCTTTATGCACAATGGGCATTTCCTTTTTTGCTTTCACAGGACAAAACAGCAACAACAAAAAATTCATTCACTTTTCCATCCATTTTGACACACACTAGTCACACTAGTCACTAGCCAGGGCCTGAGGCTGATGCTTTGCAATGCAAGGTCCGTTGTTAACAAGGCCCCCCTCATTAATGAGTTGATCTCAGAGGGGGAGCTGGACCTTGCAGGGATAACGGAGACCTGGCTGGGCCACGAGGGTGGTTTGCCCCTCGTGGAGATGTGCCCGCCAGGTTACCATGCATTTCATCAGCCACAGGCCCAGGGTAAGGGTGGTGGGTTGGCGGTAATTATACGGGAGAGTCTGGAACCGAGGGAATTCACTGTGCCACAGATCTCCGGGTGAGAGTCCCTTGGTGTGAAATGGGGCCCAGGGAGGCAGTTGGGCTTGCTGATTGTATACTTGGCTCCTCGCTATGCATCAGCGGCCCTGCCCGAGCTCCTCGAGCTGATCGCGGAGACGGCAGTTGATACCCCCAAACTTGTGGTTATGGGGGATTTCAATCTGCTGTTGACGGGTGAAGCATCCGAGGTGGCTCGGGAGTTCATGGCTTCCATGACAGCCATGGACCTGTCCCAATTAATTCAGGGCCCCACACACGAGGGTGGACACACACTGGACCTTGTTTTTGTATCTGGACAGTGGACGAGTGATCTGGGAATAGGGGATCTAGTTATCACACCCCTGTCATGGTCAGACCACTCTTCTCTCCGGCTCGACTTCCCCGGCGCTACCCCCCACTGCGGGGAGGCGGAACCTGATTGTCCCAGATGGTTCCGCCCCAAGTGACTGATGGAACCGGATAGGTTCCAGACGGAGCTTGGGCCACTTCCTGTAGCCTTGACCCGCTCCCGGACGGAGGACCTAGTGGCCGCTTGGAATCAGGCGGCTGCGGGGGCCTTGGACCAGGTAGCGCCTTTGCGGCCTCTCTTGCGGCAACGAACCACCCTGGCTCCTTGGTTTACCGAGGAGCTGAGGGTGATGAAACGCCACAAGAGACGCCTAGAAAGCAGGTGGAGGTCATCACGCTCCGAATCTGACCAAACACAGGTAAGAGCCTATTTACGGACCTACCTTGTGGCTCTAAGAGCGGCCAAACGCAGACACTGTGCCGCTCTTATTGCGTCCGCGGATAACCACCCTGCCGCCCTGTTTCGGGTGACCCGCTCTCTCTTATTTCAGAGGTCGCGGGAAGCCCCTTTGCAGGGTAGAGCAGAGGAGTTTGGGGAATATCTGCAAGACGAAATCGATCAGATCCGGAGTGGATGGGCCCCCTTCAGTGGATCAGGGGAGACGTTGGAAGCAAGTCTTGAGACACCATGCTGGGAGGAGTTTGACTCTGTTGCCCTCGAGGACTTGGACAGGTTACGTGGGCGACTGCGAGCCACCTCATGTTTACTGGACCCGTGTCCCTCCTGGCTTGTACTGGCATCCTGGGAGGTTACACGAGGCTGGCTCCTGGGTCTGGTGAACGCTTCACTGGAGGAGGGGTCCTTGCCGACCGCTTTGAAAGAGGCGGTGGTGAGGCCCCTGCTCAAGAGGCCTTCCCTGGATCCGGAGGAACTAGCTAATTACCGTCCTGTCTCCAACCTTCCCTTTTTAGCGAAGGTTGTAGAGAGTGTGGTGGCGCAACAGTTCCCACGTCACCTGGAGGAAGCAGTCTATCTTGACCCGCGCCAGTCCGGCTTTCGACCCGGTCACAGCACGGAGATGGCCTTGGTCGCGTTGGTAGATGATCTATGGAGGGCCAGAGATAGGGGCTGTTCCTCTATCCTGGTCCTATTAGATCTATCAGCGGCTTTCGATACCATCGACCATGGTATCTTATTGCGCCGGCTGGAAGAGATGGGCGTGGGGGGCACCGTTCTGTGGTGGTTCCGCTCCTATCTCTCCGACCGGATGCAGTGTGTGTTGGCAGGGGAGCAGAGTTCGACCCTGAGGCTACTCACTTGTGGGGTGCCTCAGGGTTCGGTCCTCTCGCCCCTCCTGTTCAACACATACATGAAGCCGCTGGGTGAGATCATCCGTGGTTTTGGGGTGGGATACCATCTGTACGCTGATGATACACAGCTGTACATTTCCACCCTAAACCACCCCAACGAGGCCGTCGAAATGTTGTCCCGGTGTTTGGAAGCCGTGCGGGTCTGGATGGGGGACAACAGACTTAAGCTCAACCCTTCCAAGACTGAGTGGCTGTGGCTACCGGCGCCCCGATTTAACCAGTTGACGCCATCACTGGCCATAGGGGGCGAATTATTGCCCCCCGTGGAACGGGCGCGCAATCTGGGCATCCTCCTTGATGCCAGGCTGTCAATGGATGACCATCTGACAGCCGTGGCGAGGGGGGCATTCCACCAGGTTCGCCTGGTGCGTCAATTGCACCCCCTATTGGATCGGGACGCCCTACGCACAGTCACTCATGCGCTGGTGACGTCTCGCCTGGACTACTGTAATGCTCTCTACATGGGGCTCCCCTTGAGATGCACCCGAAGACTACAGCTAGTTCAGAATGCGGCCGCGCGGGTTATCATGGGAGGATCAAGATACTCCCATATAACACCATTCCTGCGTGAGCTGCACTGGCTGCCTGTAGTTTTTCGGGTGCGTTTCAAGATGTTGGTTACTATCTTCAAAGCGCTCCATGGCATGGGACCTAGTTACCTCTGAGACCGCATCTCACCTCATACATCTCTACGACCTATCCGCTCTCACAGAGAGGGTCTCCTCCAGGTGCCATCTGCCAAGCAGTGCCAGCGGGTGGCGCCTAGGAGTAGAGTCTTCTCTGTGATGGGCCCAACCCTCTGGAATGACCTCCCTCCCGATATTAGAACTACTAATGACCTCCGCTCCTTCCGACAGAAGCTCAAGACTCACCTGTTCTGACTAGCTGGCTTAGCCGATTGATAGTTCCATCTTCCACCTCCTGGCAAACATTTTAAACATTTTATTGGGGAATTTTTTAAGGGAATTTTAATTGTATTTGTATTTTAATTAAGAATTGTACAGTATATTTTTTACCTCCTCCGTCTACGTCTATGTCTACGTCTACGTTTTTGTCTATGTATTTGTATATGGTTTTAACATGACTGTACACCGCCCCGAGTCCTGCCAAGGAAAGGGTGCGGTCTAGAAATAAAATTTATTATTATTATTATTATTATTATTATTATTATTATTATTATTATTATTGTTGTTGTTATTGTTGTTGTTATTGTTATTATTATTATTCACACACATGCAGGCATGCACACATTTTCCACGCTTTAAAATTAAATTTTAGAGAATTAAAATTTAGAGGTACTCACCTTCTTTCCAGGCAGCCTTTGAGCTCAAACTCAAAACCCCTTTAAAACCTAGATCCAAATGGCTAAGGCCAAGATAAAGTCCACCCACAGACTCAATGGGGATGTTTACCTGGGCCATATCCATTGGTTAGGCTAGCTTGGAGTCCCATCTAGGGTGCCAATTGTTGGAAGAAATGTCCTTCTGGGTTTTGCTCCAAGTGGGGAAAAAGACACTGGAGACATGGAGGCTGTTTGGAAAGATGGTTTTAATGGTGGATAGGACCACATGGCTTGAGTCCTGAACAGAAAAGGTGATCCCATGCTTCAATGTTGGTGGAGAAGAAGAGACGGGAGGACTGAGGTGCTGAGTCCCTGGTTTTATGTCCTCTCTGGCCTTTGATCTTGAGCTTGTCTTCTGATTGGTTGTCAGACTCCCATGGGGCCATGCAGGGGCAACTCTCTAGTCTGCATTTTGAATCCAGGTTTGGTTGAGTTCTCATATGCCATGTGGGGAGTTGGGTAAAGGGCCAATATTATTATGCCTTAATCCCATCCCCCTGGAGCTGAAGGGGAGAAGAACTCTTTATTATGTCAAGGGACTGGCTTGGCCTTCTTAATGGCCCATTGACAAAGTGGGTGGGGGCAGGAAGCTGCAGGGAGCTATTCTCTCTTTATAAAATGTTTATCCCTTTTCACATCCAGAGAAATATTCAGCCTTTTCAATATTTCCTAGGATATTTCATTTTTCTGGGAGAGGGATGGGTGATAACTTCCTACACTGGTACACATATTACTTATTTTCTGGAAATAAAGACCGTGGGATAAGACACCCCTAACACTCGTTGGTTTGTGTGTGTTCGTGTGTGTGTCTGTGTGTGTGTCTGTGTGTGTCTGTGTGTGTGCATCCCCACATAAGTCTGGAATGCCTTGAGTAATTTCAACCAAACCTTGTACACAGAACACCTATTCTCTGGAAGAAAATACTGTGGTGGGGGACCCAACACGAGAGAGAGAGAGAGAGAGAGAGAGAGCTCAGTTGGTTATTCCCAAGAGGATTTGAAGGGCTCCCAGTCCACACTCTGTACATAAGGTCCTGCTGTTAAGGAAGGAGAACCAGAGAGAGAGAGAGAGAGAGTATAAATGAGGACCGCATCGAGTAATTTCAACGTCCCTTGGTATACAGAAGACTTACTCTCAGGAAAAAAGTAATGTTGGGGGTAAGCTTGGTGTCCATCCATTCATCCATCCAATCTCTCTTTGTCTCTCTAGCCATCCTCTTGTGTCTATCTGTCGTTCTATCTTTCCATCCATCTAGTATCTAGTATCTATCTGTCTGTCTGTCTGTCCGTTCATCCATCCATTCATCCATCCATCCATCTTTCCATTCATCTAGTATCTATCTATTTATCTCTCTCTCATCTATAATTTATTATGTATATTTATCTATTTTATCTATCAGCCTATCCCATCTATCTACATATAGTAAGGCAGTAATGTTCTACCTGTAAATGACTTTTTCTGTTTTAATCGCTTTAAACTCTATGTAAATCGTTTCAAAATTGACAGAAAGCAATATGATTTCTGTAACAAAGTTGTCGAAGTCTGGAATGCCCTTCCTGATTCAGTTGTCTCAGCTACACATTTTCACAGTTTCAGTCACCAATGGACTTCTGTCGACCTCAATTCATACTTACAGAAGTGGTCAGGAGAAGGGGCATGCATAAGTGCACTAATGCGTCTATCGTCTCTGTTACTGTATTTTTATTCTCTTATTCTTGCTTTAGGTTTTTTTTGTCAAATTCCAATAAATAAAATAAAATGAATAATATATTTCTATATCATCCATCTAATATCCCTCTTTCTCTCTCATCTCTCTACCCTCTCTCTTTCTCTCTATCCTCTTTCTTGTCTTTCTCTCACTCTCTCATCTCTACCTCTCTTTCTATCTATCCTTTCTTCTCATCTTTCTTTCATTCTCTCATCTCTCTACCCTCTTTCTCCCTCTCTCATCTTTCTTTCACTCTCTCATCTCTCTCTCTTTCTATCCTTTCTCCCAGTTTCATCTCTCTATCCTCTCTCTCTCATCTCTTACTCTCACTCTGTCATGTCTGTCTTTCTATATCCTTTCTCTCTCATCTTTCTTTCATTCTTATCTCTCTCTATCCTCTCTCTCTCTCTCTCTCTCTCTCTCTCTCTCTCTCTCTCATCTCTCTCTCTCTCTCATCTCTGTGTCTCTATCTACCCTCTCTGTTTTGTTTCTTTCTCTCACTTTCTCATCTCTCTACCTATCCTTTCTCTGTCTTATCTCTTTCTGTCACTCTCTTATCTCTCTCTTTCTATCTGTCCTATTTCTCTCTCATCTCTCTCACTTTCATCTCTCTATGCTCTTTCTCTCTCTCATCTTTCTTACTCTTTCTCTTTCTATCCATCCTCCTTCTCCTTCTCATCTCTCTCTATATATATCCTCTTTTTCTCTCATCTCTTTCTCTCATTCTCTCATATCTCTCTCAATCTTTTCTGGAGATTTCATCACAGCCAATGAATCCGGGTGGCTTTACAATTTAGAGAAAATATTGTGATTAAAAAGGAACTTTAAAACCGGACAACCCTAAAAAAAAAAGGAAAAAGAAAAAGAGGGAAAGCTGAAAGGCTTCCAATTCTACACAAACAAGAGTTCTTCGGCTCTTTATCAAGGCAGCCAGGAAACGGGGAGGGCGGGGTGGGGGCTTAGAAGCATCCAATGTCCCAGATTGGGGAACAAAGCCAGGAAATGGCCATGGAAATAAACTGTCATCCCAAATGTGGCCATCATGGAAAAGGAAGCCTCCTAAACCCAGGTTTGCTGCAGATACAATGAATCCCCCCTCCCCCCCATGACAAAATCTGATTTCCTCTTCAGCAAACTCTGATTTTTCTTCAGAAATTCAGACTCCAGCCGAATTCCAAGTGGTCCCTTCCTTTGCTGACCTCAACGCTGCTTCTTTGTTCTTTGTGGTTGTCGCCATTCCTACACAACCTCGATTGTTGCTGTATCACCCGCGGAGCCACCGATACCCCCGTCGTTCTGAGGAGCCTCCTCCCCAATTCCTCCCTCCGTCCCTGGGCCTCCTGAGCCACCGGCCCCAAAGATAAGGGGCCTCTGTCTCCCCCCTTTCAATGGAGAGAGTCCTCAACTTACAAAGGTTCATTTAGTGACCGTTCAGAGCAGGGGTGAAAGGCTCTGCTACCGGTTTGCTTTCATCACAACCAAACCGGTAATAAAAACATGCTACCAGTTCGCCAAACTGGTAGTGTTTTTACTACCGGTTCAGGTGAACCGGTAGCATTTTTTACCACCGGTTTGGGCGAACCGGTCCAAACCGGTAGCATTTCATCCCTGATTCAGAGTGATGATGGCACAGGAAAAAAAGGGACTTATGGAAGGTTTTTCACACTTAGGACCATCGTGCCGTATTTATGACGGTCGCAGCACAATTGCCCAAGGACAGTCAGATGGAGTTCAAGCAGGAGACTTTTACAGAATGACAGAATAATAAGAGTTGGAAGGGATCTTGGAGGTCATCCAGTCCAACCCCCTGCCCATTCTGGAGACCCTTACAGAATCACAGAGCTGGAAGGGACCTTAGCAATCATCCAGGGACATGCAGTCAGGGGAGGCAGGGGAGGCAGAGCCTCACCTCTCATCATGAAATAATAATATATAATAATAATATATATTTCCTCCCATCACTTTTACACGGCTCCCGCTAAGTTCCGGTAAGGAGAAGAACTTTTGGGGAGTGAAGAGGAAGAGGAAGGAGGAGGAGGAGGAAGAAGAGGTGCCCATGTGGGGCGGTGCCAGCTGGGCAACTGGCGGAGGCAGGAGGGTTCTCGGAAGCGCCAATAACCTTCCTGCCTCCACTGTACTTTGCGCGCTCCTCGCGACTGCAATAGATGTCCAGAAGTGGCAGGGGCTGTTGGGCTGGAAGCCCAAACCCCATTAGCCACAAAAGCCGCTTCTGGATGTATATTGCAGTCGTGAGGAGCGCGCGAAGTCCAGCAGAGGCAGGAAGGTTCTCGTCGTTCCCCAGTCGCTTTCGTGGCTTCATCATCCAGGAGCACCAACATTTCTGCATCCACAGCTCCCGGGCGCGGACGGACGGAGGTAGCCAGAGTGGCACCGAGGCAGTCCGGCAGGCGAGCGACCGAGGATCAGGCTGCCTGATCCTCCATCGCTTGCTCGCTCACTCTTTCGTCCGCCCGGACCGCCTTGGCGTCACTCTGGCTACATCCGTCCGGCCACACCCGGGAGCTGCGGAGGGAGAAATGTTGTCGGCACTCCCAGATGATGAAGCCACGAAAGCGACCGGGGAACAACGAGAACCTTCCTGCCTCTCCTGGACTTGCGCGCTCCTCGCGATTGCAATGTATGTCCAGAAGCGGTTTTTGTGGCTAATGGGGTTTGGGCTTCCAGCCCAACAGCCCCTGCCGTGATGTCATCAAGACGAGGTGGCTTGGAGGCGAAGTGCTATTCAGTGCTTTTCTGTGCATCTGGCATTTAGGTAGATAGCTGGATGTCCTAAACGCCAGACGCTCAGAAAAGCACTGAAAAGCAGCTGCTGTTGGGAACTGTGGAGCGCGAGCCAGCGGAGCACGCTCAGGAAGGCGGGGAATGGGATCACGTGTGCTGGAGGCTGAGGCAGCCTCAGCCTCCAGCACACGTGGTCCCATTCCCCGCCTTCCTGATGACGTCACCAGCCTCACCAGCCATAAACCTCACCACACATCACTGGTTTCATCCCGACGTTCCTTGCCAAAGTTGTTCAGTGAATCGCCGCACTTGTGAAGTTAATCCTCTGGCTGTTCAGCAAATCAGGCTCCCTCTTTGTCACAAGGTCGCAAAAGGGGATCACGCAACCCCGGGATATTGCGACCGTCATAAGTAGGAGTCCGTTTGCCAGCATCTGAATTTTGATCACATGACCACAGGGATGCTGCCAGGGACCTAAATGTGAAAGTGGTTGTAACTCCATTTTTTCAGTGCCGTTGTAACTTCAAACTATTACAACAGACTACCTGTACTTCCCCTCCCCTCTGCCTTTTAAGCGCATCGTGGCATGGTGCCGATTGGGCTGAGTGGAGCACCTTCACCAGTGTCCCTGGGTCAGACTTAAGTAAAAACTCCATTCACCGATAAAGGTATCGTTTCCTTTATTAAGTCAAGTGAATTACAGCAAGGCAAAGCCAGAACTGAAAATCGCGCACCCAAATCCCCCAAGTCTTAACTGTTCCTTCCTTTACTTGCCTTCCATCACTGGGCTGCCCCGTCCAATCAAATTCACACGAGAATGTTTTAAGAGCGGGTCGTTTCCGTTCCCATTCGGTTGTGCTTGAAGCCCATCTTGGATTGCCCGAAGCATCCCCCCTCCCATCCGCCCACCCCACCCCCCAGATTTCATGGCACCTGCTACTAAATGGTTGCAAAGAGCAAACACGAACACCCTGACCCCCACCACACACACACACACACACACACACACACAAACCCCACACAACCTTTTTGATAAGCAAGGAGATTTATTATGATGCAGAGGAAAACATGTATATATTTATTGTGATGTAGAAAATAGGTGGCAGCCATTAAGAATACATAAATTAGGAAAATGGGAAGGGGTGAAGAAATACCCCAAGGCCATTGTCAGGGCTGCCTCCCTCAATGACCAAGAAAGAAACCACTCAACTCCATTTTGCAGAATTAAGAGTACTTTTACTGGTTATGAGTAGATAGCAGCTAAGCAAAGCAAGATCTGAGGCAAAAGCGCGTGCAATCATAAATATCAATATGTGACCCAATTCCCTCCCCCTGGCAACCCCATCCCACAATCCAATCCGCACACCCCACCGGTGTCATGTTGGTTACATCTTCAAAAAGCATCATCAGGTTGGTATGCCGGACGGTTGGCCTTGGCGGCAATTCCACTATCTGACACATGCGCGGTAGATGGTGAGAACAACACTCCCTTTTTCACTCACTCCTGTACTGAAAGCTTCCCCTCCCAAATGCCACCCCCCTCCCCGTTTCAATGGCAGCTGAAAGCAAGTAGCAAAGCAGAGGCTGACAGCTGTCCTGCCTTGATGCTTTTGGGGGGCAGAGGGAGCGAAAGGGAAACGTTTTCAAGATTTTGCTACTATTAGCAAAAGGGCAGGGAGAGAGGGAGGAAGAAAGGAGGAAGGAAGGAAGGAAAAGAGGGTGGAAAGAGGGAAGAAGGTAAGATGGAAAGGAAGGAAAGAGGAAGGAAAGAATGAGGAAGAAAGGGAAGAACGAAGCAAGGAAAGGAGGAAAGGAAGGGAGAAGGGAGGGGAAGGAAGGATGGAAAGAATGAATGAAAGTCCTTTCATCCAAGGGGAGAAACCAGGATCTCGGCAGACGGAATTGGGTCGGGGAGACTCTGCTACCAATTTCTCATGCGGGTTTTCTGGAGGGAAGCTGAAGGGAGAAGAACAGAGTGGGAAGTTTTTGCCGAGTTGCCACTATGAGGCCGAGGCTCAGAGAGAATTTTTTTTTGGCGTCCCCTAAAACAAGGGGAACAACCAGGAAAAGTTTTTGTTATTCTTGAAGTTTTCCTTGTCGGCCTCCATCATGAAAGGAGGGAAGGGAAATAAGGAAGGAGGGAGGCGGGAGGGAGGAGGGAAGGAATTAAGGAAGGAGGGAGGGGAGAGAGATGGGGAGGGAGGCATGGAGGGAGAAAAGGAAAGAAAGAAAGAAAAAGGGAGGGAGGAAAAAACAACAAAAACCAGAATCAGCCAGGAAGTCTCCGACCCCCACCCAGGGAGGAATCGGGGGGGCCCTAACAGGGGGCCCTCCCCACTGATCCTGCGCCTCCCCCTCCCCAGCCCATTTTACAGATCAATAGAGTCGGAAGGGACCTTGTGGGTTATCTAGTCCAGGGCTGGGCAATCTTAATCATTCAAAGAGCCATTTGGACCCCTTTCCCACAGAAAAGAAAACTCCGGAAGCCACAAAACTCTTCCCATTCCTGATTATTTCCTGAGCCGCCACAGAACTTTCAGATGTAGTTGAATTAAACGTTTCTGTTTTCTTCTGAAGGTTTTCTTTTCTTGGACTTATCCGTGATTGGCCCACTGGGGTCGAAAAGCTGAATAAATTGTGTGCTGGTGGGTGTCGCACACTGGCAGTTGTGATGCATATGTTGATTGACAAGGAGCCACAGCAGAGGGATGAAAGAGCCACAGGCGGCTCCAGAGCCGCAGATTGCTCCTCCCTGATTTAGTCCAACCCCCCTCCCCCCAATCAGGCAGCCCTTCAATTTTGGGGGCGGTGCTACTTTGGAGAGTTTTTCAGGAAATGAGGCCTGGGGGGGGGGCGCCTCGATGGGACCCTCTTCTCCGGGGCTTCCAGCTGCCTTCCTGGGAGGGAGGGAAGGAGGTGGCTTCCCCAACGTGCCAATGCAAGATGGTCCCTGATTGGCTGGAGGTTTGACAGCCAGAGTGGGAGAATGGAGCGTCCCACTTGGTTGCCCCGTCTGACAGCGTGTATATAGATAGCTGTCCCACCCGCCCAAATTTGGCTAGTCTGTCTGTCTGTCTGTCTCTCCCCCCCTCCCCCCCTCTCTATTGGACTAAATGACCTCGAAGGTCCCTTCCTACTCTTTTTGTTTTGTTCTATTCTGTCCGAATCCTTCCTGGGGTGGGTGGGTGATGCAGCTGTCGCTTGGGAGAAGAGCCGATGCGCCTGCGCTAGCTGGAAGCGGCGGAGGGGTGGGAGAGGGGGAAAGCGAAAGTGTTCGGGGCTGCTTTGTTTGGAAGTCACGTGATTGAAAGAAAGTGATTCTCCCCCCACCCTCAGTCAACATACACACGCGCGCGAGCGGAAACAAAGGCGCCGGCGGCCCCCACCCGCTCACAGGATGCAACCGGGTCATTGAGCGCAAAGACCTTTTTTATTACTTTATTTTACTTTATAATTTATATCTTTACTTTAATTTTAAATTTTTCGTTTTATCTTTTGCATAGAGCGCCCCCCCCCGCACGCCCTATCCCCAACTTCCTTGGGACCTTGGAGGCTGTCTAGTCCGACCCCCTGCTTGAGCAGGAGAGCATTACAGAATCACAGTCGCAAACGACTTCAGAGGATATCTAGACCAACCCGATACTCAAGGAGGAGGAGACTTACAGAATTAAAGAGTTGGAGGGTACCTTGGGGGTCATCTAGTCCAACCCTTGTCAAGCAGGAGACCTTACAGATTCACAGCTGGAAGGGACCTCCGAGGTCAACTAGTCCGACCTCCCCCTCTCCCACAACTCAAGCAGGACACTGAACTGACCAACCGGATCTGGTCAATGCCCTGCCGCGTAGCCCCCCCCTCCCCACCCGCAGAAGACGCTCGCCCCGCCTCCGATGTGGTGCGGGGGGGGGGGGGGACAGGCGAACAGGCGGGGCGTTTCCCCTCTGGACTTTTCAGAAAACGCAGCTGGAATCGCTCGGTTAATCTTTGGAAGGTGACGGAGCAAGATCTCCCCCCGACCCACTTTCCACCCAGCCTCGGCTCTTCTTCTTTCCGGGGGGTGCTCCCAGCGCCCCCTCCTGCGGCCGCAGCTTCGCGGGACGCCAAAGTTTGTCGGAGGGACGGAATCGCCCCCCCTCACTCCGGCTTTCGCTTTCCGACCGAGACGCCCCCAGTCCTCCCCACGGAGCGAGAGCTCAGGTAGGGCGGGCCGGGGGTTTCAGCCGATCTGGGGAGGGGGAGATGGGCGGTGTGGCGGGCGGGGGGAAAGGGGGGAAACGTGTCGATCGCTTGGAAAGCGGGACAAGGACAGTCCGTAGCCCTACAGGGGCGTAGCCCCCCCCCCCGCTAGGTCTTTGGGGACGAAGCCCCCCCCCTCGGAATCTTAAGGGATGAAACCCAACCCCCGGGGACTAAGGGACAGAAATTCCCGGGGGTCTTATGGGACAGAGATCTCCCCCCCCCGCCGGCATCTTAGGGTACTTATTCCCCCCCCGCCCCTGCGATCTTAGGGGACGACCCTCCGCCGGGGTCTTCGGGGACGTAGATTTGGGGCCTTAGAGGACGTAACCCCCACCCGGTGTCTTAAGGGACGGAACTCCCCCGGACTCTGCAAGGGGAGGTGGCATCTTCCTTCCTGTTAACCCATCCATTGGCACCTGGGAAACCCTCAAAAGCCCCCTCAGCCCCAAGGCACCGAGTCTTAGGAGGAATCCACCCGCCCGGCTCTAGTAACCGGAAGCCGCAAAAGAGCTTTCTGTACATGCCCAGAAGCATGGGTAGAGGAGAAAGTCCCGGGAATGTAAGAGACAACGGTGGTATCCCCTCCACCGCCATAGGGCTCAAAATACCCCCCCCCCCCCAACGGTGAAGCCCAGGGATAATAAAAGAAGCCACTGGAGCTAAGGGGAGACCCCATCCCCCCACACAGCTAAATTCTGCCCAGGTTGGACTAGATGACCTCCCAAGGCTCCCTTCCAAGTCTGTGATTCTGCAACGGTCTCCTGCTTGACTTGGGGTTGGACTAGATGACCTCCAATATCCCTTCCAGCTCTGGAACTGATGTGCTATTTTACTTTTCGACAGAACAGAATCACAGAGTGGGAAGGGACCTCAAGAGGTCATCTAGCTGGAGCAGGAGACCTCACCAGAATGAAAGTTGTCCTTTGGCTCCAGCCCAAGTTTTCTTTGGGGGGGAGGGACAGTGTGAGCCCAGGTTGGGGGTGCGGGTGTCATGAGCAGGCCTTTGGGGTCTGAGGAAGCAATGGGCCCCCAGATGGGGTAGGGGCAGCCCTCCTGCGTCTTTGGAGATTGCCATGGCAACCCTGTGACTCCCCCTCCTCCTTCTGATCTTACACAGATTGCACCGTCCAAGGAAGAGAAGAGAAGAGAAGGAGAGAGAAGAGAAAAGGAAGGAAGAAGATAGAGAAGGGAAGAAGAGAAGAGAAGGAAGGAGAGAGAAGGGAAGGAAGAGGAAGGAAGAAGGAAAAAAGGAAAGGAGAAGAAAGAGAAGGGAAAAGGAAGGAGGGAAGAAGAGAAGGAAGGAGATAGAGAAGGGAAGAGAAGGGAACGAAGGAGAGAGAAGGAAAAAGGAAGAAGGAAAGAAGAAGAGAACAAACGAAAGAGGCGAAGAGGAAGGAAGGAAGGAGATAGAGAAGAGGGAGGGAGAACGGAAGGAAGAAATGGCCTACCAGTCGTTGGGCGACCCTTGCCAGGTAGGTATGGGGAGAAGAATGGGGCACGGTCTTCAAGGGAGGGTCCCGGCCCTTCCATTCCCGAAGTCAGGACTGCCTAAATGGGAGTTCTGGCAAAGAGGCAGCCCCAGGCGGCTCCACGCTTGTCTTCCCAGCGCCTTGAGTTTGATTCCGGTGCCTTGGAAGGAGGGGATGCCTACCTCTTTTCTCATGTGCCCCCCCCTCCCCCGGATTATCCTCCAGGGTCTCTGAGGTGGGCTCCCCCTCCTGGTTTCTTGCCCCCCAGCCCCACCCACCCACCCACCCAATCTCTCTCCTGCTTTGCACCTGGGCCTGGGAATCTAGAACTTCTTGGAGCAGAGCATGGCTAGCTGGGAAGAGGCCCTTCCCTTCCCTATCCTTCCTTTCTTTCTGATTTCTTTTCTCTCTTCCTCTCTCTCTTTTGTCTTCTCCCTACCTTTTCCCATCTCTCCCTCTCTCCTTCCTTCCTTCCTTCTTTCTTCCCTCCCTCCTGCCTTTCTTTTTCCCTCCCTCCTTTCCCTCCTTCCTTCTTCCCTCTCTCCCTCCTTTTCCTCTGTCCCTCTCCTTTTCCTTCCTTCCTCCTTCTTTCCCCCTCCCCCTCCTTCCTTCCTCCCTCCCTCCTTTTCCCTCCCTCCCTTTCCTTCCTTCCTCCCAAATTCTTCCCTCTTTCCTCCCTGTCTCTTTCCTTCCTCTCTCTTTCCTTCCTTTTCTCTTTCTCCTTCCCTCCCACCCTTCTTTCCTTCCCCCTTCCTTCCCTCCATCCCTTTTCTTCCCTGTCCATTCTTCCATCCCTCCCTTCTTTCCTACCCTCTGTCCCTTCCTTCTCTCCTTCCTTCTTTCCTCCCTCCCTTCTTTCCCTCCCTTCCCTCTTCCTTCATTCCTGGTCAATCCTTTTCAAAGCTCCCAGCTGGGGTTCAATTCCTGACTATGATGCCACTTTCCCAGGGACACTTCACCTCTCTTCCCTGCCTTCAGCCCTCCTTTCCTCCTTTCCTCTGTCTCGAACCTTCCATCCGCTGCCTGCCTGTGGATTATCCTACCGGAGCCGTTCCTAATTTTCCATTTCTCTCCCCCCCCCCCAATCTTTCAGGCCGCCGCCATGGAGTGGAGAGGCTTAACAGGTAAGAAACACAATCACAACCCACAAAAAGGACCATTTTTTCCACACGTACAACCATGGCAGCGTCCCTAGAGTCTCCAGGATCCGAATTCAGATGCTCAGCAACTGACTTGTACTTATGACGGTTGCAGTGTCCCAGGGTCATGTGATCCCCTTTTGCGACCTTCTGACCAGCAAAGTCAAGAGGGAAACCAGATAATACTCTGTCTGTCTATTCTTATCTATCTATCTATCTACCTACCTACCTACCTACCTACCTATCATCTAATTATCCCATCCATCCATCCATCTATCCATCCATATTTATCTACCGTGTCTATTTCTCTCTTATCATCCATCCATCTATCCTATCATGCATCCATCTCTTTCTCTCCCCATCTCTACTTCTACCATCTCCCTCCCTCCCTCTCTCCCTCCCTCTCTCTCTCTCTCTCTAACTATCCCATCCATCAATCCATCCATATTTATCTATCCTGTCTCTCTATTTCTCTCTTACCATCCATCCATCCATCCTATCATCCATCCATCTCTTTCTCTCCCCCTCTCTACTTCTACCATCTCCCTATCTCTTTATCTATCTATCTATCTATCTATCTATCTATCTATCTATCTATCTATCATCTATCTATCCACCTCTCCCTCCCTCTTCCCTCTCTCTGTCAACTGAATTCCATTGAGCAGTGTAACTACACTCTGCCCTAATACTGTCCCCCTGTCTTCCAAACTCCCAGGGGACGATGCTGAACTCCGGTTCATCCTGGTTGGAAAGTCTGGAGGTGGGAAGAGCGCCACTGGCAACACCATCCTCGGACGGAGGGCATTTAAGTCCATCTTGTCAGTTAAAAACACCACCCTGAGGTGCCAAATGGGACAGGGATGGTGGATGGGCAGGAGGATCTCTGTGGTCGACACGCCAGCCATGTTTGATTCCGACGATTACAGTGAGGGTGTGCGACGGGAGGTCATGTCTTGCATTCAACTCTCCCGGCCTGGCCCCCACGCCTTGATCTTGGTGACCCAGTTGGGACGCTTCACCGCCGAAGACGCGGCTGCCGCGAAGTGCGTCCGGGATATCTTTGGGGCAGAATCCACCAGGCACACGATCGTCCTCTTCACCCACATGGAGGATCTGGGAGGAATCCCCCTGGAGGAGTATGTCCGAAACCCCAACAAAAATCTACGGGATGTGATCCGGCAATGCCGCTACCGTTTCTGCGGGTTCAACAACAAGGCCACGGGAGACAAGCGGGAGAGGCAGGTCTTGGAGCTGATGAAGACGGTGCAGAGAACCGTTTCAGAGAATGGGGGTGGATACTACAGCAACCAGCTGTATTTGGAGCCCAACCTGAGGGATGGCATTGTCAAAGCTTTCCTGGCGGAGAACCCAAAAATCCGAAAAATTGCAGAGAATGCTTTGAAGTGGGAAGAAAACAAATTAATGACTGCAATGATCACTCACCTTCTCATAATCGTATATATTCTAGTCAAACTATCTTAAGTCTTCTTTCGTTCGACATCTTCGGGACAGATCTTCTGATTTGAATGTGGGAAGGGGGCTGGACTAAGTTCATGTAGATCATGGGACCCCCAACCGGGAACTGGTTCTGTGGAGAGAGGTTTTTCCGTAGACCGAACAAGCCGTGTTTTCACCTGCCGTCTGCATCCTGTGGATGCGGCTTTACCTCTTTCTGCGAACCGGTTTCTGGTAACAACCTTTTGTGGATTGAAGTGATTGTAACGCTTCCTGTTTCTCCTCTTAAGTGAATGAATTGATTTTTTTTCTACTTCTTGTTACCTTATTTTTTGGCTGAACTAAAACCCTTTTTTTATCTTAACAACCCTTCCTCCTACTGTTTATTAAATTTTATTAAAGACATTTAGAGAGTTTTGTTTTGTTTTTTAAGCCTGAAATGAATAAGAGAAAGTTGAATCTGCCACTCGGAAGCCAGAACTTGGTCTTTTTTTTCTTCTGAAACAATGTATCCTTTGTCTTACTTTTCTTGATTTTACTGAAGTTGGGGGGTTTGCAGCTTGTTTGTGGAGATTGATAACAACTCAACGACGCAGACTATTTCTCTACAGTGTCTGTGAGAAATATTTTGGGCAAGGGAAGGCAAAGAAAAGATACAACCATTCATTTCTGAAAAAACTAGAAGAAACTTGTGCTTAACTAAATTCAAAACAAAAGCATTTTTATACATTAAAGAGATATTGAAGGCTAGAGTGGCAGTGGAGTTTAGATCTTTTTTTCTCCTTTGGGAAATACAGATGAGAAAGCCCCAAATCTACAAGATGTTTGGGATGGACTTATTGGAAGGATTCGAGAGATTTGGAAAGAAGCTGGATAAATTATTGCTATGCGCAGAAAAAGTGGAAGAGATTGGAGCTCCCAAAACTAAAGAAGAGAATAAAGATATAGAAGATATAGAAGATAAAGGCAAGATAATAGATGAACTTACTAATGAAGCACCTATGAGTGAAAATGGAAAGATATGGAAAAGTGAATTTGATTATTTGGAGCTCTATCCCTCTTCTCAATATATGGATTTGATGATGGAACTAGGAGGAGAAGCAGCTTTGGAAAGACGTCTGATAATCAAAGATATGTTAATGTCAATTCCAGTTGAAGGCCAACGAGACTACTTGAGAGATTTTTTGAGCAAAAAAGTGTGGAGAGAAGTCTTTAAGAACTCTATAAAGAAATTAATAAGAGAATTGACGCAACGACTGGCTAAAGAGATAAGAGTGTTTTGTTACTGGATAGACACAGATTGACAATGAATGCTGATAATTAAAAACTTAGTTAATCTTTGGTGATTAATAAGTAGGATTTTGTAGATGCTCATAGAATGTTTTTGTTTTTTTAAATGTGTATTTGTTAACAGATAATCCATCATGATAATAATAGTGAAATAATAACTCTAATTAGTGAAAAAAAATTGGATATAAACTGTAAATTGGGACATGGGAAAAAGACTTATTAATTTTATTAATACTTTTTTGTTTGGATTTTGTTATGAAGATGTAATCCTTTCTGGGTACCTATAAATTCTACTAATAAAATTTTTGCTTAGATTTATTACAAAGATGTTAGATAATTACAATAGCAATAACGAAATGTTACTGTTTAAAGAGATAAGATTGTTTTTGTTATTGGAAAGACACAGGTTGACAATGAATGCTGATAATTAAAAAGTTAGTTAATTTTTGGTGATTAATAAGTAGAACTTTGTAGATGCTTATAGAATGTTTTTGTTTATTCATTAACAAATAGCCATCATGACAATAATAATGAAATAATAACTAACTGGTAAAAACAATTTGGATATAAACTATAATATGGGACCTGGGGAAAAGATTTATTAATTTTATTGATATTTTTGCTTTAGATTTTGTTATAAAGATGTAATCTCTCCTGGGTACTTATAAATTCTAGTAATAAAGTTTTGTCTAGATTTATTATAAAGATGTTAGATAACTACAATAACAATAACGAAATGTTAATGGGTAATGTTCAATGATTTTATATGTGTTGGCATTGGTAAAAGCAATTGGATATAAGCCTGAGGTTTACAGAAATAGCTATTGAATGCCAGTATGTGGTTGTGTCTTTAAATATAAATGATTCTTGACAAAAGCACGTTTAAGCAAATATAGTTAAATGAGAATGATGGTATATTGATGGTATAAAGATCTTTGATTTAAAATGTACAATCCAATATGAATGAAGTATAAAGAACGATTGTGGTAGTAACGCATGAAATTTATTTGTAACCAATCGACATGCTTTCTGGAAGATGTAATGAAGAATGTTTGTGTGTGTGTGTGTGTGTTTTTTGTTTGTTTGTTTAAAACAATAAAAAAAATTCAAAAAAAGAGATCTGTCCATCTGATTTTGAATTCTGTAGACTTTTCTCTCTAATTTAGTGCTGACTGTTAGTTGACCAGATTCTTGTGTATTCACCTGAATAATAAAATGAACATGCTGTAACTTCTCATATGGTCTCAATCCTCTGCGCCCTGCTGTAACTTAAGTTATAGTCAACATAGTGACTAAATTAGTAGACCAGCGAAATACTGTGGACATAAGAGACATCAGCAAGGCATTTGACAAAGTAGATCACAACCTACTTCTTTGTAAGCTAGAAAAAAGTGGGATAGACAGCTTCACCACCAGATGGATTTGCAACTGGCTGACAAACCGTACTCAACAAGTAGTCCTTAATGGGTCCAAGTCTACATGGAGAGAGGTAAGCAGTAAGGTACCACAAGATTCCATCTTAGGAACAGTACTCCTCAGTATCTTCAGAAATGACTTAGATGAGGGAATAGAAGGGAAACTTACCAAATTTGCAGGTGATACTAAGCTGGCAGGAATAGCCAACACCCTAGAAGATAGGCTCAAGATCCAGAGGGATCTCAACAGACTTGAAATCTGGGCCCTAACTAACAAAATGAAATTCAATGTAGAGAAAAAGTCCTAACAGGCAAAAAAAATGAAAAGTACACATATAAACTGGGTGAAACCAGGCTTAATAGCAGTGACTGTGAGGGGGATCTTGGAGTCTTAGTAGACAACTAGTTAAATATGAGCCAGCCTGGAGAGAAAAACATACCAAGGCCATGTCAGCCTCGTCATCCATGACATCTGAGGCTGCCCCCTGGGTATGCTGAGTTCCTACCATCCTCCGGCTAATCTTCATTGCCTCTGTTGGACTGCGATAGCCTCATATCTCTCTCTCTCTCTCTCTCTCTCTCTCTCTCTCTCTCTCTCTCTCTCTCTCTCTCCTCTCTCTCTCCTCTCTCTCTCTCTCTCTCCTCTCTCTCTCTCTCTCTCTCCTCTCTCTCTCTCTCTCCTGTCTCTCTCTCTCTCTCTCTCTCTCCTCTCTCTCTCTCTCCTCTCTCTCTCTCTCTCCTCTCTCTCCTCTCTCTCTCTCCTCTCTCTCTCTCTCTCTCTCTCCTGTCTCTCTCTCTCTCTCTCCTCTCTCTCTCTCTCTCCTCTCTCTCTCTCTCTCTCCCTCTCTCTCTCCTGTCTCTCTCTCTCTCTCTCTCTCTCTCCTGTCTCTCTCTCTCTCTCCTCTCTCTCTCTCTCTCTCTCTCTCTCTCTCTCTCTCTCTCTCTCTCTCTCTCTCTCTCTCTCTCTCTCTCCACTCAGCCCAGCAGCTGAAGCAACCGCAGCTATTATCAGCCAGCCAAGAAGCATGACTCCATGGAATCAAGGCTTACCTCAGTGGCGATTATCAGTAACACACCCGGGAAGGCGTGTTCAACTGCCAAAATGAACTTATCTTTAATGGACGGAGGGACAGACCAGTGGGGAGGGGGCTGCTTGGGAGGTCTTTATGCATCCCAAGAGGGCACTGGGGAGAGGCTCAGGGGGAGGGAAAGTGGGAAGGTGGGAGGGATTGGCCCCTGGGGGCTGAGTGGGGCTCAAGGGGTTGGCTTATAAGGTGGAAGGCAGCATGGGGCAGCAGCTCCAACAACTATTCCATTTTTTCAAGAATTGGGGGGTCAGTTAGCACCGCTGTGACAAGGAAGCATTTAAACCGGGTGTTTTGTTTTTTTAATAGTTTCATCGGGACCTTGACAACTAAGATGATTAAAGGCCCGGAGACAAAAACGAATGAAGAACGGTTGCAGGAATTGAGTACAGCTAGTCTAGAGAAAAGAAGAACTCTAGGGGGACATGGTAGCAGGAGTCCAGTATTTGGGGGGCTGCCCCAAAGAAGAGGGGGTCAAGCTATTCTCCAAAGCACCTGAGGACAGGAGAAGAAGCTAGTCAAGGAGAGAAGCAACTTAGAACTAAGGAGAAACTTCCTAACAGAAGACCGTTTTCACAAGGAGAGGAGTCCTGGCAATGGTGAACAGTCTGTTTGACCCTCTAGGGTTTGCTGCACCTGTAACAATCCAAGGGAGGCTCCTCCTGCAGAAGCTCTTCCAGAACACCAAAGACTGGGCTGAGCCACTCCCATTGGAACAGAAGCAAGAATGGGAGATGTGGCGTGCCTCCCTGAGTTGTCTCCAAAGTGTTTGTGTGCAGCGCACATACTCTCCCATCTCGCCCGCTGAAGAAAGAATTGCATGTCTTCTCAGATGCATCAATGAAGGCAATAGGGGCCATAGGATACGTCAGGGTCTACAGTGGAGAGAGCAACATTCATGTCGGTTTCATCATGGGAAAGGCGAAGCTAGCACCATAACTCTGCGGTGCTGTGCTGGCTGTGGAATTTGCAGACCTGATAATGAAATGATAGACCTTGAACTACAAGCCACCACCTTCTACATGGACAGCAAGGTGGTGCTGGGCTACATTCACAACCAAAGCAGATGCTTCTATGTCTATGTAAGCAATAGAGTAGACAGGATCAGAAGGCCTTCAAATCCTGAGCAGTGGCAACATGTGCCAGATGATGTCACTGGGTTTAGAACACCATGAGCTTCTAAACCCAGATCAAGACACCGACGTTCAACCTCAGGTGCTCAGCAAATTGCTCAGTCAGGATAAGAAGACCACCATCCAGGCCACCTGCTTGTCAAGAATGGTTGAGGAGATGAAAAAACTGCCCCTTAATCATCCCCTAGAACCAGCTCGCTTCAAATGCTTCTCCAGATGGAGACCGCTTGTATCGGGCATGGTAGTGATCATCCATTTCCTGCCTCAGAGGATGAGCTCCCCAAACAGCTGTCTCCATGCAGAAAGAGGGATTCTATGGAGCGTGCAACAAGATGCATACCCAGTAGTATTCGAGTGTCTAAAAGCTAAGAAGCCTATCCCAAAATCTAGTCCACTTCTGAAGCTGAACCCGTTGCTTGACAGCCATGACTTACTTTGAGTAGGAGGACATCTGGATAAGGCTGAAATAGCCTCAGGTATCAAACACCCTGTCATCCTTCCCACTCATCATCATGTGATGAACCTGCTGGTCCAATACCACCACAAGACTGTCCACCATTAAGGCCGGCACTTCACAGAAGGAGCAGTTAGAGCTGCTGGACTCTGGATCATGGGAGCCAAGAGGCTCATCGCTAATGTCTTACACAAGTGCCTACATTGTCGCAAGCAACAAGGAGCGACACAACACCAGCTGATGGCTGACCTGTCATCCAAGTGTCTCAGTCTCAGACCACCTTTCGTAGGTCTAGATGTCTTTGGCCCTTGGTCCATGTCTGTCCACTGGACCAGAGGTGGTCAAGCTAACAGAAAACATTTGACCGTTCTCTTCACATGTCCTAGCATTAGAGCTGTTCACATTGAAGTCAGTCAATCGATGGACAGCTCCCGCTTTATCAACACTCTAAGAAGGTTCCAAGCCTACAGAGGTCCAGTCAAGGTATTTAGATCTGACCGCGGAATGAACTTTGTAGGAGCCTGCAAGGAATTGGAGATAGATGAAGGCACTCACCTCGATTCAGCAATTGACGACTGCCTAAAGGCCCATAACAGTGTATGGATATTCAATCCTCCCCATGCATCCCAAATGGGAAGAGCATGGGAACGAATGATCGGCATTGCCTGCAAAATTCTAGATTTTGATGAAGAGCTTTCGCTGATGCATGAGATCCTCACCACTTTCATGACTGCGGTGGCAGCTATCATCAACGCTCGACCTTTGATTCCAGTTTCTTCGGATCCTGAAACTTCATTCCCAAAGAGATGTATAAACAACAATGAAGACAAGTTCAATTGCTTGCCAACACATTCTGGAACCGCTGGAAACAAGAATACCTGTCTAGCCTACAGGAAAATCACAAATGGAAGATGAAAGAGCCAAACCTCAAAGAAGGAGACCTTGTCCTGTTAAGAGACAGAGATGTGCATCAGAACTAACGGCCCATGGGACCTGTGCACCAAGTCTTATCCAGCGATGATGGATTAGTTCGCCAAATTGAAGTTCAGATTGCGAAGCCACAAGAGTCATGCCGCAACCTGCAGACTTTTGTCAAGAAGCTCTACACCAGAGCAATCACCGATCTGGTAATGCTGTTAAGGAAAACTGAACTTGAAGATTGAACCTCAAGCTTTGCATGCTTTGGGTCTACCTCATTGTTGCATTGTTTGATGACACACTTCTGCTTACTTTAGTTCAGGGGTGGCGAACACGTGGCTCGCGAGCCGCATGCGGCTCGCGGCCAAAATAAATGAGGCTCTTTGCCTCTTACCATTATTTAGTATGCTGTGGCTCGGATCGCGCGCTAAACCTGGAAGTACGGTCGACGCGACGACGCTTGCCTGCTGGAGCGTCGTCGCGTCGACCGTACTTCCGGGTTTAGCGCGCGATCCGAGCCACAGCATACTAAATAATGGTAAGAGGCAAAGAGCCTCATTTATTTTGGCCGCGAGCCGCGTGTTAAGATGAAGTCTTAAGTTAAGATGAAGTGGAAGATGGGTAATAATTAGGGGAATGGAGACTTTGGGTTGTGGAGTCCACTTTTTTAAAAAAAATACAAAAAAACCAGCCCTTAGAACTTGAACTTTGCTAATCAGAATAAAATGCTAAGTAGTCAGAGGAAGGTTGTAGCAGTACTGTCAATAGTCACCTATTGCACCTCATCATGAATCAAGTATTCTATATTTTAAAAAATACAAACTTATATCTTAGTTACTAGAGATCAAAGTGTCCAAGGAAATAGATTAATTCAAATGCAATGAATTAATCATTATACTGAAGTTAAAAGACAAGCAATATTATTTTAACTCCTGGGTTATTAGAGCTTTTAATGTACTATATTTATTATTCTATATACAGTCTTGCAACCTCCTCCACCTACGTATTTAATTATTTAACTGTTTTATGTATGTATTTTATAACGCATTTTAGTGACTGTACACCGCCCTTCAACTCCCAGAACTTCAACTCCCAGAATTCCCCAGCCAAGTTTGGACACCCCTGTCCTAACCAATTATAAATAATAAAAGAGAAAATGCCCATCCTTGCCTTTGACTTTCCATATTAAAAGATTGTAGAGATTATTCCATTTACTGTGAATTTTAACTTGTCAAAAGCTTTGTGTCTAAAAATATTTCCGTTGCCTTCCGTTGCAGCTCTAATGGGTTTATAAAAATTTATAACAAAAAACACCTGACTGAGCATGTTATATTATGTGTTTAATATATTATTGTTAAAATTATATGCTTTTGTGTGAGTGTTTGTCTGTTTTGGCAGGTCACTGCGTGGTGTGGCTCTCTGACTCTCACAGTTTAAAATTTTGGCTCTTTTTGTCGAACTTGTTCGCCACCCCTGCTTTAGTTAATAGTTAGTTAATAGTGGAATTTTATAATTCCAGGTGGGGAATGTGTTGTTCTCTGGGAAATGTAGTCTTTAGTCATGTGGTCACATTCCCTTAAGAGATTGATCTCTGGGAAATGTAGTTTTTATGTCGTGTGGTTGCATCTGTGTTGCTGATTGCTCACTGAGTTATATCTCTGCTAGACTGCTGGGTAAATGTGCCATGCAGACCAGTGGTGATTTTGAATTCCAACAAAGAAAGCTAGCTGCCGCTTTTCAGCATGGGGAAGAATGCACCTCTTCTCACCTGCATATAATGGGATCAGATTACGATGTGTGCCTCAGAAGAATCTTGGCAATAATCATGAGTTATTGTTTTGAGAATGCCTGAAGAATAAATGTAATCTGCATGATTTCCCATTTGAGTGCAGTTTTATCTGTCTGAGAAGAGCGATCCTACGCTTGGACCAGAACAATCATGATGGGTCGGACAGACTTTGCAACTAACAACAATGAACAAATCATCAGGTTATGAATTTAATTGGCAAGGCTCCCCTACATTCATGACATGAGGATTACCTATAGAAATTCTATTCAAAGTGTAAGGTTTTTTAATTCATCTCAGGATCTGATCATTCCAATGAAGCTCTGAACACAAGGCTACTGATAATCAGCTTTTATTTTCTACAGAAACCAAAAACTTGATGGCATTTTTGTCTCCCACCTTAACAGAGCAGGCAGAGAGAGTTAAAAAAACGGGCACATGTGAGGAGGAGCTTCACGTTGCAGTGATAAGGCGACTTTTCCGGCTTCTCCGGATAGCCGTTTAATTCGGATCGTCTGGACGGTCCAATCCGGACCTAAACCATCCCGAAGAGACAGTGAAAGGTAGGGGGAGATCCAGTGGTCCCAGAGACACCCACAAAGTCTCTGTCAACCCGGAAAAAGCCCTCTTTGCCAGTGATCGCGAGTGAGCCCCCAGGCTGCTGAAACTGCTGACAGCTCCTATACGCAAGTGCAGGAAAGAAGCATGTCATTTTGGTGAGAGTTTTTAAATTTTTTATTTTATTTTTCTATTGGGGAGAGAACACCCTAAATTTGGAAATTTAATCTAAAATAAAGGCTGACTAGACAGAAAGCAGCGGATTTAAGATGGCCAATTGAAGTTTTCCTTTTTTCCCTTTTTAATTTTTGGAACCCAGGCTGGACTTTCAATCGCAATTCAATGTGGATTGGCTTATTGCACTTTTTTATACTTACACTTTTACTTTTGGACTTTGCGGGGACACTAAATATATTTAAATTTTAACTGTTTTTGAATATTCCTTTTCTCTTTTTTTCTGTTGGCTTTTCTTTTTGGTATTTCCAATTTTCTGTTTTTTGAAGTTAAAAATAGAGCTGGGAAAAAAATAAGCATTGAGAGTTGATACAATTAACACTGCCACCTAGTGGACTTGAAACATTATTACTAAGTTTTATTATCTGAACTGTTTAGAGCAGTGGTAGTCAACCTGGTCCCTACCGCCCACTAGTGGGCGTTCCAGCTTTCATGGTGGGCGGTACGGGTTTTGTCCTATATGAAGCACTTTCCTTTTTAAAATTTAATTGACTTCCCTACTTTATAAATCACCATTACTGTGGAACCGGTGGGCGGTTAGAAAATTTTACTACTAACAGAGATACAAAAGTGGGCGGTAGGCATAAAAAGGTTGACTACCCCTGGTTCAGAGATAAGTTGTTCCCTTGAAGGCTATTTGGTTAAGAACTGATAGGGGCAGGAATACAGTTGTTTACACAGCTGTTTCCTGTGGAACTTTCAGTATCTAGAAACCTACTGCCGGGCAGCCTCCATCAGTAACCAAGAAAGAAACCACTCAACTCCATTATTCAGAATTAAGAGTATTTTTACAGGTTATGAGTAGATAGCAGCTAGGCAAAGCAAGATCTGAGGCAAAAGTGGGCTTAATCATAGATATCAATATGTGACCCAACTCCCTCCCCCTGGTAACCCCTGTCAGGGGGGAGTTCCACCCTGAATTAATGAAGTGTGGACCGTGGCTTTCTCCTTGAGCATACTTTTGAATAAGCCAAAATAAAACCTGAAGCATGTTCTAATAAAAACACTTTTAATATAAAAGAAAGTTAAAAAAAGTACAAAACTTTGCTAATGGAATTAATCACATCTTGGCAAGAGTTATGTGCCTGCGTCCTTCACAGGCGAACAGAAGATCAGAAGAGAAAGTAAAATAAGGAATGTGAATGAGCATGCGTACTAAATCGTTTGTCAGATAAGAACTGGAGCATGCGCAATAAATCTCAGCACAGCTAAGCAAACCAATTAACGCAGTGACACCCCTTCTTTTGCTAGTTGGGCTGATGTCATCAAATCATCAAATAAGGCACATCTTCTTCCTCAGACACTCGTGTTGAGCTGCTGGAAGTGGTGTGTTGAGTATGTCAGCAATTTGATCATGTGTAGATACATATTGCAATTTAACAAAACCTTGTTTAACTAATTGCTTTGTGTTTTGATAACGAATGTCAATGTGTCTGGACCTAGAACCTGTGAAATGTGACTCAGAAATATAAACCACCGATACATTATCTTCCATCACGGTGATTGGTCGAATCGGACGTGTCCAGATATCTGTGATCAAAGCATCAAACCATGTTAGAGAATTACATGCATCTGAAACACAAGCATATTCAACTTCAGTAGATGAACAAGAAACAAAATTCTGTTTTCTCACTTGCCAGTAAACAGGACATCCATTCAGAAACATCATGTAACCTAAAGTACTTTTGCGTGATTTCTTATCACTTTCCCAATCAGAATCTGCATAACAACATAACTTTGCATAATCAGTATGTGTTGGTTCTAGCAATAACTTCAAGTGTTTAGTGTGTTTTAGGTATTTCAATAACTTCTTAACGCATGTCCAATGAAATTATGTTGCCTTACCTACGTGTCGTGATAAGAGATTAACACTAAGTGCAATGTCAGGTCTGGTCCAACTACTAATGTACAACAGTGACCCAATGACTGAACGATAAAGTGTTTGATCCGAACTCAGGACTTGGTTCATGTGTTAAGTTGTGAAAATCTGTTTGCATGGGTGTCTTTGTTGTGTTAGCATCTTTCATGTTGCAATGATGCAAAATGTGGTCAATTTTCGCCTCTTGTGAAAGACTAAACCCCTTCTGTGTTTTGTCAATCTGAACACCTAAGTAAGTTCTAATGTGACCTAAAGATTTCAATGTGAAGTATCTCTGCAAACCTTTAGCAAAAATCTCACTTATTTTCTTATTTGGACCAATATAAACAATATCATCAACATAAACAAGAATTCTCTCATATGCATTGTTAAATCTTTTTGTGAACACGCATTCATCAGTTTCGGACTTAATAAAGCCCATTGAATTTAGTTTGTCAGTAAGACATAAGTACAACATTAAACCTGACTGTTTCAGACCATAAAGACTTTTGTTCAGGAATCGGGTATCCCCTTCTTCCTGACGGAATCCTGGAGGTCCTCTCACGTAGATCTCTTCATCTAGGTCAGCATGTAGATAAGCCGTGTCCACCTCAAACTGGAAAACTTCTAAACCAAGAATAGTTGCAGTGGTTAAAGCAATTTTCACACTCTCAGTTCTGAATGTTGGTGAGTAGGTGTTTGTGTAGTCCTCAGGATAACATTGAGCGAAACCCTGAGCTACAAGTCTGGCTTTGTACAATGACTCACCATTTGGTTTCTTCTTGATTCTGTAGACCCATCGAGTGTCAATGACTTTTTTGTTTGCTGGAGGTTTTGCAGGTGTAAATACATTAAGTTTCTTTAAACTGTCCATTTCATCCTGCATTGCATCACACCATTTCTCTTGCTCTGAATCAGGAAGCTGCTTGATTTGTGTAAACGTCTCAGGAGGAAGTGTAACATTGCAAATCAAAGGCAAGGGTGTTTTTATCAGTTGCCACGAATATCGTTGTGGAGGGATTCCTTTTGTGACCCTCTTGGAACGTCTCGGAACAACAGTCCATTCTTCTTCTTCTTTGTCCTCGTCCTCACGTTCATCGCTAGCATCAGCATCCGCAGCTTGCGAAGACGGAACATCAGGTTGTGAAGAACTGGTAGAAGGAATATCTGCCTGTGAACGTTGGTCATCAGGCTGCGTGGCATCTTCAACACCATCTCTAGGAAAATAAACTCCAGGATCCTTGGAATGAATCCTGGACCAGTCAATGTCTTCCTCAAAATTAGCAGATTGTGAAATGACAATTGCATGTTTAGGATCAATAAATTTGTTCCATTTTGAATTATCATCAATACCCATAAATCTCAGTCTCTTTGCTGCTGGACCTCCTTTTCTTCTTTGAGCTAAAGGAATGCTCACCATAGCGTATGAACCAAAAATGTGGAGGTTCTTGAGATTAGGCTTGTAGCCATACATCATGTAGAAAGGAGTTTGATTTATTACACTGCTCCAAGTACAGTTGACAATATAATTTGCATACTTGATTGCTTCACCCCAGTATGTGTTACTGAGATTGGCATCTTCTAGGAGACAATGCATCATGGTTTGTAGAACCCCTTGTCTTCGTTCTGCAACTCCGTTATGAGCCGGTGTATATGGAGCGGATGTCTGATGAAGAATTCCATTCTTACGCATCCAGTCCTGGAAACGCTGAGACATGAATTCTGCACTATGGTCTTGCTGGATTCTGGCGATGCGAACTTGATATTGGGTAGAAACAAAAGCTGCAAAGTCTTTAAAGTGAAAGGTCTCAGATTTCTCTCTCATAGGATATACAAACCCATATCTAGAATGATTATCAACAATTGTTAGAAAATACTTTTTACAACCAATTGTTGGTGGAAAAGGACCCACTATGTCAGTGTGTACCAAATAAAAAATGCGTGTTGACAGGTGTGTAGCGTGTTTGGGAATGGCAGCTGCTTTGGATTTAGCTTTCCTGCAAACTGCACAATCCAAAAACACCCTACACCCCTTTAGATCCAAACCTTTTGCGAACTCCGGCATTTTTCTAAGAACTCAGAAACTGGCGTGTCCCAATCTTCTATGCTAGTTGTGGATACACCTGGAATGCAAAGGTTTACCAATTAGTGAATTTTCAACATTAACAGTTTCATGAGGAATCTCAGGCTTGCTATGAGCAACCTGCTTCTTTTTTCTCTGTTTGTTGGCTTTAGGAGCCTTTGGAGTAGCAACAGGATCTCTCTCTGAACCAACTCTCTCTGGGCCTGTGCTTTCCCTTTTTGGAGTTTGCATACTTGCCTGTGCTTGCTTTTTAGGCTTTGGCTTTAAGTAATAAGAACCACCAATCAGCATGGTTTCAGCAACAATATCTCCATTTTTAATTATGTAACTTGCTTTCTCGAGGTGGTGAATCTGGAACTTTAACTCTCTAGACAAGTGACTTTGACTAAGCAAATTACTGGTTGCTGAAGGTATGTAATAAACATTAGGGATGAGTGCATCGAGCTCTTCAACGTAAACAGTTCCTTTTCCCATGACCTTACAAGTGTGGTTGGAGAAGGAATACATTTCTCGATATTCAGGTTCTGGCTCGTGCATCTCTGTGAAGATTTCCTTTCTGTAGGTAACGTGTAAAGCTGCTCCACTATCCAAAGTCCACAAAAAACGTCTGTCGTACTCTGGATCAGGTTGTGGATCGTTGGCATTTTCTGTCGCTCCATTGACTGGTGAGTCCAAATTAAAAATTTCAGGACAGAATTATAAAGCCTGGGTCAGTGAGGTTGCACTCTTGCTTCGCAGAGAAGGTACCCATTGTATGGTGTTTAATCCTCCTGCCCAACCATGGACTCCTGCAATAAGAGACCTAGAGACTAGGGCTTGCACAACATTATTGATGTCCATGGATACTGAACTGCAGGTTACCTTTCCCGCCTGATGCAACAGCCCAACAAATTTGGGCCCATTTGGAAGATTGCTACAGGCCCATTTCAATTGAATCTTCATGTTTGTTCATGTCTGAGTTCCATGGTTCGAAGTTGAAACCTGGTGAACAAATTGGTGGGCATTTGACCAAACTGAAAGGAATGAGAAGTGAATTGAGAGAAAGAAGCCATATTATTGATGATATCCAAATGATCAGCATTATCATTAACTCATTGAATTATGAATGGAAAGATGCCATTGCAAAGATTAACCACATGCCAATTGCTCAACGCACTGTTAATAATGTATGCAGACTTTTAATTGAGGAGGAAGCTATCAAATTAGCCACACCACATTTGCAACAGCTGCCAGCATCAAGAGCTCCAGCTAGACATCCCTTCCGAGGAAGAGCCTACACTCCAAGGATGCCAAGATGCTACATCTGTAACTGTATGGGACATGACACCCGGGATTGTCCCCAATGAGTTCCAGCTCCCATCACATACCAGCCCAGAGGAACAGACTCCAGAGGTAGAGGTGGAAGACAAGGTCGCCGTGGTCCAAGGCATGATCCGCAACCTCCACTCGCAATTTTCTCCTCCCCCTCAATTCTTTCTTGCCCTGTGGCTGCTAGGTTAGATTTAGCGTTAACAGGCTTTGGAGCCCCCCCTCTCCCTCAGGGGATGTAGCGGATCGGATGCGCAACCACCCTTTTCTCCAATTGATGCGTGGGTTCCACTTCCATAACCAGGGTAAACCTAGTATGAGAGGCCGATCCATTCCTAGCGCGACAATAAACTTATAGCCTCTTGGTGAGTTCCCATCCACCTGTCTATTGGTTCAGTAACAAAGTGGGCAGGGCTCCCCCCAGCTATTGAGCCGTCCAGCTGGTAAAAGGCAATGGGGACTTTTAAAGTTTTCAATTTCAGGCCCAATTTTTCCACCACCTCAGGGCTAACGATGCAACGTGTGCATCCTGAATCTAAAAGGACCAGCATTTTTTCTTGCGCTCCAGTAGAGGGCACTTTAAGTTCTACTGGGATAGTCATGGGGGGAAAGCAAGCAGTAAAGCAGAGGCTGACATCTACTTTGGACTAAACAGAAGCTCTAAGGGAAAGCTCAGAGTGACCTTGGAAATACTTTCATCTTAAAAAAAAAGACTTTGAATCTTTTTCTTCTAGCTTTCTGGCAGTGCCTATATTATCTTGCTGGGGAGGTGGTGATTTTTTTCTTACCTTGGCTCCTTGACTCCCTTTTTTTTTAACCTTTGAAGTATTGATTCCTGATTTTTCTTTGCTCTCTTTTCCTTTTGAAGATATTGGAGACAAATGGATGGCTTGCTCCAAAATTTGAGTAAATTGGACTGAAGAATTTCTCTCTCTCTCTCTCTCTCTTCTTTTTAAGTAACAGATCTTCACTTTTTCCTCTTTCTTCTCTCTTTTTTTCTCCTTTCATTTTATCTATAACTTTGTATTTTTATAAGCTGAGAGAGGGGTTCTTTCCCACTGCCTTGAAGGAGGCGGTGGTGAGGCCCCTCCTCAAGAAGCCTTCCCTGAGGGAGGAAGGAAGGAAGGAAGGAAGGAAGATAGAAAGAAAGAAAGAAAGAAAGAAAGAAAGAAAGAAAGAAAGAAAGAAAGAAAGAAGAAGGAGGATTGGAGAAAGTTACGAGGGAGAGAAGAAAGTGGGAGTTCTGGAGAAAAATTACAATGCAATACAATACAATACAATACAATACAATACAATAAAATACAATACCAGAGTTGGAAGGGTCCTTGGAGGTCTTCTAGTCCAACCCCCTGCCTAGGCAGGAAACCCTATACCATTTCAGACAAATGGCTATCCAACATCTTCTTAAAGACTTCCAGTGTTGGGGCATTCACAACTTCTGGAGGCAACTTCTGTTCCACTGATTAATTGTTCTCACTGTCAGGAAATTTCTCCTCAGTTCAAAGTTGCTTCTCTCCTTGATTAGTTTCCACCCATTGCTTCTTGTTTTGCCCTCAGGTGCCTTGGAGAATAGCTTGACTCCCTCTTCTTTGTGGCAACCCCTGAGATATTGGAAGACTGCTATCATGTCTCCCCCTAGTCCTTCTTTCTATTCAACTAGACATACCCAGTTCCTGCAACCGTTCTTCATATGTTTTAGTCTCCAGTCCCCTAATCCTCTTTGTTGCTCTTCTCTGTACTCTTTCTAGAGTCTCCACATCTTTTCTACATCGTGGTGACCAGAACTAAATGCAGTATTCCAAGTGTGGCCTTACCAAGGCATTATAAAGTGGTATTAACACTTCACGTGATCTTGATTCTATCCCTCTGTTGATGCAGCCTAGAACTGTGTTGGCTTTTTTGGCAGCTGCTGCACACGGCTGGCTCCTATTTAAATGGTTGTCCACTAGGACTCCAAGATCCATTTCACAGTTACTACTACTGAGCAAGGTATCACCTATACTGTACCTGTGCATTCCGTTTTTGTTGCCTAAATGTAGAACCTTACTCTTTTCACCATTGAATTTCATTTTATTAGATAGTGCCCAATGTTCAAGTTTGTCAAGATCCTTCTGTATCTTTAGCCTATCTTCTGGAGTGTTGGCTATTCCTGCCAGCTTGTTGTCATCTGCAAATTTGATGAGTTCCCCATTTATTCCCTCATCCAAATCATTGATGAAGATGTTGAAGAGTCCTGGGCCCAAAATAGAGCCTTGGGGTACTCCACTGCATACTTCCCTCCATGTAGATGCAGTTCCATTGAGGACTACACGTTGAGTGCGGTTGGTCAGCCAGTTACGAATCCATCTGGTGGTGATGCTGTCTAACCCACATTCTTCTACTTTATCTAGTAGTAGGTTATGGTCTACCTTATCGAAAGCCTTACTGAAGTCCAAATAAACTATATCAACGGCATTCCTCTGGTCCACTAATTTTGTCACTTTGTCAAAGAATGCAATAAGATTAGTCTGGCATGATTTGTTTTTGACAAACCCATGTTGGCTTTTGGCTATTACTTTGTTTGCTTCTAGTTGTTTGCTAATTTGTTGCTTGATTATCTTTTCCAGAATCTTTCCTGGTATTAAGGTCAAGCTGATAGGTCTGTAGTTTCCTGGATCTGTTTTTCCCCTTTTTTGAAGATGGGAACCACATCATCTCTTTTCCAGTCCTCTGGTAGTTCCCCGGTGCTCCAGGATCTCTGAAAGATATAGTTCAGTGATTCTGAGATCTCCTCTGCCAGTTTCTTCAGAACCCTGGGGTGTAATCCGTCCGGTCCTGGTGATTTGAACTTATCTAGGGTAGACAGGTGCTCACTTACCATTTTCTTCCCCATTTCAACTTGTGTTCCTAATCTGATTTTTGTGGTGCTGTTTTTGATAGGTTGGACTGTTTTATCCCTTTGGGTAAAGACAGATGCAAAACATGAGTTAAATAGTTCTGCTTTCTCCCTGTTGCTTGTCACCTTCTTGCCACTTTCTTCCAGCAATGGACCAATTGTTTCCTTAACTCTTTTCTTGTTTTTAACATGTTGGAAGAAGCTTTTTTTTGTTATTTTTTACTTTTGTGGCAAGGCTTTCTTCATTGTGAGCCTTAGCTTTCCTCACTTCATCTTTACATGCTCGAGCTATTTGCTGATATTCTGCCTTAGTTATGTCCCTCTCTTTCAACTTTTTATACTTATCTTTTTTGTCTTTCAATTTGTCAGAGAGTTCTTTATGCAGCCATGCTGGTTTCTTTTGGGAGCTGTTATTTTTCTTCTTCATTGGTATTGTGCTAGACTGGGCTTTTGTAATCTCATTTTTCAAAATTTCCCAAGCTTCTTGAGTGGTTTTCCCCTTCAGGATTCTCATCCATGGAATTTTTCCCAAGCTCTCTCTAAGTCTATTGAAATTAGCTCTCTTAAAGTCCAAGACTCTAGTTTCACTTTGTTCTACTACTTGTGTTTGCATAATGTTGAATTCCAATATTGCATGGTCACTTGCCCCCAGGGTTTCTGTGGCTTCAACACTTTCTATCATTTCCTCTCTGTTAGTGAGAATTAAGTCCAATATGGCTGATCCCCTCCCCAAAGTTGTCTGCTAGGTTTGTTAGGAACCTGTTGGATCTTCCACTTGGTGCAGAGTTTGTTTCCCAGTTGATGTCAGGGTAGTTAAAATCCCCACTACTATTGTGGTGTGCTTCCTACATCCCTTAGTTAGCTGACTAGCAAAAAGTTCATCTACTTCTTCTGCTTGGTTGGGTGGCCTGTAGTATAGACCCATAGCAATGTTATTTCCCCCCAACCTTCAGTATCGACCCAAATGCATTCAAGATAGTTCCCATCATTGTTGTGCTCTATTTCAATAGAGAGGTAATTATTTCTTATATATAGTGCAACTCCACCTCCTCTTTTATTTGGTCGATTTCTTTTAAATAATTTAAATCCTTCTAGCTGTATGTTCCATTTGTCGGTTTCATCACATCAAGTTTCTGTAATGGCAACAATATTGTATCTGCCCTCTTGAATTTCTAATTCGCCCTGTTTATTCCTCATACACTGTGCATTGGTGTATAGACATTTGAGTCCATTTTGATTGACCCTGTGTTTACTGTCTACATAACCTGTGTTATGCCTGACTGTCCCTATTTTCTTGCCACTTGTGTGATTCATGCACATGGTATTTCTTGCCACTTGTATGATTCATGCACTCGCTATTAAATGCTTGGTTTTGCTTGGCAGCAGGAGTGATAATCTTACCCGCACAAATATCTGTGTTACATGCATTGATAACCCTATGAATTTTAGATTGCTGGGGACAGAAATGTTTTGTATCAATTAATTTTCTGTCCCCGCTGTTCAGTTTCAAATTCAAAATCTGTGAATTTAATGCCAAGTAACTCAGTTCCTTTCTTGGATGGGTGCAAACCATCTCTTTTGTAGAGTTTTTCATTGGACCAGCTGCAGACATCATGGCCTGAGGCTGATGCTTTGCAATGCAAGGTCCGTTGTTAACAAGGCCCCCCTCATTAATGAGTTGATCTCAGAGGGGGAGCCAGACCTTGCAGGGATAACGGAGACCTGGCTGGGCCACGAGGGTTTATTTGCCCCTCGTGGAGATGTGCCCGCCAGGTTACCGTGCATTTCATCAGCCGCGGGCCCTGGGTAAGGGTGGCGGGTTGGCGGTAATTATACGGGATAGTCTGGAACCGAGGGAGTTCACTGTGCCACAGATCTCCGGGTGTGAGTCCCTTGGTGTGAAATGGGGCCCAGGGAGGCAGTTGGGCTTGCTGATTGTATACTTGGCTCCTCGCTATGCATCAGCGGCCCTGCCTGAGCTCCTCGAGCTGATTGCGGAGATGGCAGTTGATACCCCCAAACTTGTGGTTATGGGGGATTTCAACCTGCCATCGACGGGCGAAGCATCCGAGGTGGCTCGGGAGTTCATGGCTTCCATGACAGCCATGGACCTGTCCCAATTAATTCAGGGCCCCACACACGAGGGTGGGCACACACTGGACCTTGTTTTTGTATCTGGACAGTGGACGAGTGATCTAGGAATAGGGGATCTAGTTATCACACCCCTGTCATGGTCAGACCACTCTTCTCTCCGGCTCGACTTCCCCGGCGCTACCCCCCACCGTGGGGAGGCGGAACCTGATTGTCCCAGATGGTTCCGCCCCAGGCGCCTGATGGAACCGGATAGGTTCCAGATGGAGCTTGGGCCACTTCCTGTAGCCCTGACCCGCTCCCGGATGGAGGACCTAGTGGCCGCTTGGAATAAGGTGGCTGCGGGGGCCTTAGATCGGGTAGCGCCTTTGTGGCCTCTCCTGCGGCAACGAACCACCCTGGCTCCTTGGTTTACCGAGGAGCTGAGGGTGATGAAACGCCACAAGAGACGCCTAGAAAGCAGGTGGAGGTCCTCACGCTCCGAATCTGACCGAACACAGGTAAGAGCCTATTTACGGACCTACCTTGTGGCTCTGAGAGCGGCCAAACATAGACACTGTGCCGCTCTTATTGCGTCCGCCCTGCCGCCCTGTTTCGGGTGACCCGTTCTCTCTTATTACAGAGGTCGCAGGAAGCCCCTTTGCAGGGTAGAGCAGAGGAGTTTGGGGAATATCTGCAAGACGAAATCGATCAGATCCGGAGTGGATGGGCCCCCTTCAGTGGACCAGGGGAGACGTCGGAAGCAAGTCTTGAGATACCATGCTGGGAGGGGTTTGACTCTGTTGCCCCCGAGGACTTGGACAGGTTACGTGGGCAACTGCGAGCCACCTCATGTTTACTGGACCCGTGTCCCTCCTGGCTTGTACTGGCATCCTGGGAGGTTACACGAGGCTGGCTCCTGGGTCTGGTGAATGCTTCACTGGAGGAGGGGTCCTTGCCGGCTGCCTTGAAAGAGGCGGTGGTGAGGCCCCTGCTCAAGAGGCCTTCCCTGGATCCGGAGAAACTAGCTAATTACCGTCCCGTCTCCAACCTTCCCTTTTTAGCGAAGGTTGTAGAGAGTGTGGTGGCGCAACAGTTCCCACGTCACCTGGAGGAAGCAGACTATCTAGACCCGCGCCAGTCCGGCTTTCGACCCGGTCACAGCACGGAGACGGCCTTGGTCGTGTTGGTAGATGATCTATGGAGGGCCAGAGATAGGGGTTGTTCCTCTATCCTGGTCCTATTAGATCTATCAGCGGCTTTCGATACCATCGACCATGGTATCTTATTGCGCTGGCTGGAAGAGGTGGGTGTAGGGGGCACCGTTTTGCGGTGGTTCCGCTCCTACCTCTCCGACCGGACACAGTGTGTGTTGGCAGGGGAGCAGAGGTCGACCCTGAGGCCACTCACTTGTGGGGTGCCACAGGGTTCGGTCCTCTCGCCCCTCCTGTTCAACACATACATGAAGCCGCTGGGTGAGATCATCCGTGGTTTTGGGGTTGGATACCATCTGTACGCTGATGATACACAGCTGTACATTTCCACCCCAAACCACCCCAACGAGGCCGTCGAAATGTTGTCCTGGTGTTTGGAAGCCGTCCGGGTCTGGATGGGGGACAACAGACTTAAACTCAACCCTTCCAAGACTGAGTGACTATGGCTACCGGCGCCCTGATTTAACCAGTGGATGCCATCGCTGGCCATAGGGGGCAAATTACTGCCCCCCGTGGAACAGGCGTGCAATCTGGGCGTCCTCCTTGATGCCCGGGTGTCGATGGATGACCATCTGACAGCCGTGGCGAGGGGGGCGTTCCACCAGGTTCGCCTGGTGCGCCAATTGTGCCCCCTATTGGATCGGGACGCCCTACGCACAGTCACTCATGCGCTGGTGACATCTCACCTGGACTACTGCAATGCTCTCTACATGGGGCTCCCCTTGAAATGCACCCGAAGACTACAGCTAGTTCAGAATGCGGCCGCGCGGGTTATCATGGGAGGAACAAGATACTCCCATATAACACCATTCCTGCGCGAGCTGCACTGGCTGCGTGTGGTTTTTCGGGTGCGTTTCAAGGTGTTGGTTACTATCTTCAAAGCGCTCCATGGCATGGAACCTAGTTACCTGCGGGACCGCATCTCACCTCACACAATTCTACGACCTATCCGCTCTCACAGGGAGGGACTCCTCCAGGTGCCATCCGCCAAGCAGTGCCAGCGGGTGACGCCTAGGAGTAGAGCCTTCTCTGTGATGAGCCCAACCCTCTGGAATGACCTCCCGCCCGATATTAGAACTACTAACGACCTCCGCTCCTTCCGACAGAAGCTCAAGACCCACCTGTTCCAATTAGCTGGCTTAGCCGATTTATAGCTCCATCTTCCACCTCCTGGCAAACATTTTATTGGGGAATTTTTTAAGGGAATTTTAATTTTATTTGTATTTTAACTAAATATTGTACAGTATATTTTCTACCTCCTCCGTCTACGTCTATGTCTATGTATTTGTATATGGTTTTAATGACTGTACTCCGCCCCGAGTCCTGCTTAGGAAAGGGTGCGGTCTAGAAATAAAAGCTTATTATTATTATTATTATTATTATTATTATTATTATTATTAATAATAATAATAATAATAATAATAATAATAATAATAATAATAATAATAATAATAATATTAATAAAACCCAAACCTTCCCTTTTACACCACTCCTTTAGCCACACATTAAACTCTGCTACAGGCTGGCCCTTCCCTTTTTGTTCCTTATATACTGGTAAAACCTCTGAGAAGATAAGCCTACAACCTATACTACTAAGTTCATACCCCAACCTCTGGAAATCATTCTTCACAGAAAGTACATCTTTTTGGGATAGATCATTTGTGCCAAGATGTATAATAGCATCAACGTCACAGTCCTTACTTGCATTCTTGACTATCTTAAGAATACGCCTCTTGTCTCTGCTGGCGGTAGCACCTGGCAGACACCTGACCTCTTTTAAAACCTCCATATCCTTTCCTAAATTTACATCCCTTATGATTGAATCACCAACCAGAAGGTGACTTCTCTTTTTGGATACCTTGCTCTTCTTGTGCGACTGATGTGTGATACCCAGTTCCCCATTTCACCTTTCTGAAGTAAGTTCTTCATTTTGGACCACGATCCCCTGCTTATTTGAGTCATCATTATCACAACTACATTGACCTGTCTCTTTAGTGTCCCCATTAGGGTCAGCAAGGGCGCTATATCTGTTATGCTGGATCACAGCAAATGCTTTGTGTTTATGGTTCACAGCTCTCACCCTGCCAGATCCCACGGTTGTCCAGACTGCTCTTCTCCTGCAAGATCTTTGTGGCAGAGGGGGCTGATAGCACGGCATCTCCATAGATTGGAATGGCCGAATTGGACACCTAATTTCTGCTTGGAGAGCAGAGATTAGAGATTCTAGATAGGTAATCTGTCCATGTAGACTAGTAATTTGTATATCTATGTAGTCTATGTAGACTAGTAATTTGTTTACAAAGGGGACAGTATCCAAATTTGAAAAGAGTACTGCGAAAGACAGGTGCAAGACAGCTATTACATTGAACTAAACCCGACATTTTGAAATAAATAAAATCACAATTTCAAGCGCACTAAGACAGAATGTATTATTACTATTTGGTTTATGGATATATGATTCACGCGCCTAACGGCGCGCGGTCCAGTACCTGCTCTTTTTGTCTCTCTGCTTCCAGCCAGCAGCTCCAATCACGAGCCACAGGAAAGTTCAAATGAGGCCTCATTGTTGTCATCCTCCTCCTCCTCCTTTCCTCAAACCCGAATCCCTTCTAGCACTGATAATGTTCCCTTGTTGGGTCATGAAATGTCTGCAAGAAAACTGCCAAGCTCACAGAGCACCAAGGTCCCATTGTTGTCTATCTCCTCTTCCTCCTCCTTCACCTCCCTCCTCCTTTCCACAAACCCAACTCCCTTCTAGCACTGATAACGTTCTGTGGTTGGATCATGAAACATCGGCAAGAAAGCAACCTAGCTCTGAGTGCACTGAGGAACCCCTCTGCCATCTCCTCCGCAACCACCCTCCCTTCTTCTTTCCCTAGTTATAAAGTTATAACTAGAAGCCAGCACAAGTTTGTGGAAAACAGATTAGGCCAAACCAATCTTATTTCATTCTTTTACAGTAACTAAATTAGTAGACCATAGAAATGCTATGGACATAGTATACTTAACTTCAGTAAGGCATTCGACAAAGTAGACCACAATCTACTTGTACTAGAAGCCAGCCTGGGTGTCAAGCCGGCCTCCCTCAGCAACCAAGAAAGAAACCACTTAACTCCATTTTGCAGAATGAAGAGTACTTTTACTGGCTATGAAAAGATAGCAGCTAAGCAAAGCAAAGTCTGAGGCAAAAGCGCGCAAAATCATACATATCAATATGTGACCAAACCCCCTCTCCCTGGCAACCCTCTTCCCACTGTCCAATCTGCAAATCCCTTAGGTATCATGTGAGTTCCATCTTCAAGGAGCATCATCAGGTTGGTATGCAGGACGGTTGGCCTTGACCAACACCAAGCGCTAATCTCCAGCATGCGCAGTAGACGGTGAGACCAAAACTCCCTTTTTACAATCTCTCCTCTACTTAAAACTTCCCCTCCCAAATACCAGCCCCACCTCCCCATTTCAATGGCAGCCGAAAGCAAATAGCGAAACAGAGGCTGACATCCGGCCCTCCTTTAGGAAAAGAAGTTATCCCTGCAAGAAAATAAAACAATAGAAAAGACAACATAAGACATGTATGATTCAAATATGATCAAGGTTTATCAGGGTACTTAGCGTAGAACATCTGTAAAAGTCTAGGAGCTCTAACATGAAATTCATCAACCCACTCAGCCTGGGAGGGGGGAAAATGCTTCCAGGATACTAGATATTGAATTAGATTCCTATGCTTCCTGGAGTCCAAGATTTCCTTAACCTCAAAATATTGCTCTCCCTTAAAAGAGGGGCGGGGGGTGCAGGTAAGGGCGCACGAAAAGAAGTGTGCTCTGGCTTCAACAGCTTTACATGAAACACAGGATAAATCCGCTTAAGATGCTTTGGTAACTCCAATCGTACAGAAACAGGATTAATGATTTTCATAATAGGGAAAGGACCGACGTACTTCGGCCCCAGTTTCTTTGATTTCTGTTTGGTTTGTAGAAACTTGGTGGACAAAAACACTCGATCTCCTACTTTGTACTCCCTTTGCTTCACCCTCTTTTTGTCAGCCTGTTTCTTGTGCTTCTGGTGAGCAGCCTCCAACGCCTTGCAGGTCATGGGCCAAATTTGGCGAAGCTGGCCACTCCACTCGGAGAGGGACAAAATTTGCGGTTTTTCTCGAGGCAACTCAGGAATTGGTACAAAGTCCTGTCCAAACACAATCCTAAAAGGTGTCAAGCCGGTACTGCTGTGCACAGAGTTGTTGCATGCCACCTCAGCATATGGTAACAGTTCAGCCCAGTTATCTTGTTGATAATTGATGAAACACTGGAGGTATTGTTCTAAAACAGAATTAGTCCATTCACAAGCCCCGTTAGTCTGAGGATGGTGGGCGGAGCTTAGCCCCTGGGCGGAGCCAATTAACTTCAGAAACTCCTTCTAGAAGAGGGAGGTGAACTGGATCACCCTATCTGAAATTATGCATTCAGGCACTCCATGTAACATGTGAAATAAACAACTTAGCTAAGGACTTAGATGATCGGATTTTGGAACAGGGTACAAAATGAATTTGTTTGGAAAACAGGTTGGTGATTACCCGAATCATGGTATTTCCCAGACTCTCTGGCAATTCGACAATGAAGTCCGTTGATATCTCCTTCCATGGGGCCTCAGGGCGGGCCACACCTTGGAGAAGGCCCTGGGGTTTTCTCGGTGGGCTCTTTGCAGCAGCACAAATGGGGCAACTGGCTATGTAGGACTCAATGTCTTTTTTCAATGAAGGCCACCAAAATTGCCTCTTAACCAGATGTAAAGTCTTTACAAATCCAAAATGGCTTGCCATTCTCAAATCCCGTTGAAGAACAATAGTTTTCAGGTTAGCAGGAACATACAATTTAGCCCCTACTAAAGCCAGTCCATCCTTCATAGTACATTCATTTGAATGTTCCTTGAACCAGTCATCGGACTCAAGCCCTTCCTTGAGTTTGCACATGTGGTCCGTCGTGACCTCTAAATTCGAAATGCCTTGGCTTCTAGTAATCACGAGGGCAGCTAGACTTTTTGCTGGGATGACTGGGTGAACTACGCTCACCTTAGAGCTGTTGTATTGGGGAAGCATAGACAAAGCATCAGCCATGAAGTTCTCCCCCCCCCCCCCCGAATGTACTTGAGGGTAAAGTTGAAACTTGTCTAGTTTAATAGAAAGAAGGACTAGGGGAGACATGATAGCAGTGTTCCAATATCTCAGGGGTTGCCACAAAGAAGAGGGAGTCAAACTATTTTCCAAGGCACCTGAGGGCAGAACAAGAAGCAAACTAATTAAGGAGCGAAGCAACTTAGAACTGAGGAGAAGTTTCCTGACAGAACAATTAATCAGTGGAACAGCTTGCCTCCAGAAGTTATGAATGCCCCAACGCTGGAAGTCTTTAAGAAGATGTTGGATAGCCATTTGTCTGAAATGGTATAGGGTTTCCTGCCTAAGCAGGGGGCTGGACTAGAAGAACTCCAAGGTCCCTTCCAACTCCGCTATTGTATTGTATTGTATTGTATTGTATTGAAACAGTTGAAATGTTGCGCCCAACGCACCTATTTAGGAGATAGCTTACGTGGGGTCTTCAATGCTTCCAAATTTTTATGATCAGTCCATACTACAAAAGGGTGTTTGCATTTGCGTTCCCATTTCAATGGCAGCCAAAGGCAAATAGCGAAACAGAGACTGACACTGGGTTTATTAAAAACAGATCACAGCAAACAAATCTTATTTCATTCTTTGACAAAGTGATTAAATTAGTGGACCAGCGGAATGCCGTGGATGTAATAAATTTCAGCAAGTAGTAGACTTACCAAGAAGTAGAGCACAATCTACTTCTTGTTAAGCTAGAAAAATGTGGGAAAGACAGCATCACCACCAGATGAATTTGGCTGACAAACTGTACTCAACGAGTAGACATTCATAATACTACATCTCCATGGGGGCGGGGGAGAAAACTTTAGGGTACCACAAGCTTCTGTCTTAGGTGCAGGACTCTTCCATATCTTCATAGATGACTTAAATGAGGGAATAGAAGGGGAACTCATCAAATTTGCAGATGACACTAAGCTATCCTAGAAGACAAACTCAGGATCCAAAAAGATCTTGACTTGAACTCGGTGCCCTATCCAACAAAATGAAATTTAGTGTCGAGAAAAGCTTTGGTCACCACGTTACAAAAACAATATTGAGACTTTGGAAAAAGTGTAAAGAAGAGCAAATCCTTAGGACTTGCTCCTAATATGGGAGTATTGGGGCCCCTTCCCCATCCAAGGAAGATCCGGCGATTATTCCTGTATCCTGGTATTAAGTAACCAATTAATAACAGCAGGTGGAAATTGCACAAATATAATTATTGATATGTCCTAAGATTTAAAAGATACAAGGGGCATTTAATAAGCTCTCCAGCTGCTGCAAATATTAGCACAAGGAACTGCCCAACAGGAGGCAAAATAGGACAGAATTTTTTAAATATATATTTATACATTTAGATCAGAATGGATTTCTGCCAAAGAGAAAGATAAAAAATAACATGGGAATAATCCTAAATACATTGGAGTAGTATGAAATACACCCCAGAAAACAAAAGGCATTGGTGCTTTTAGATGCACAGAAAGCATTTAATAATGCTAATTGGTAAATCATGTTAGCACAACTAAAATATATGGACTTTGGGGAGAGATTTATCAATATGATTAAAGCAATATACTGTAAACAATCAGCTAAGGTGATAGTAAATGGAGACATGACAGAGAACTTTCATATCAAGAAAGACAGGGATGCCCACTGTTCCCATGGTTATTTATATTGACCCTGGAAGTGTTAACAAGGAACATTCGGCAAGATGAAGAAATAATAGGAATGGAAATAAAAAAGAGAAATGCAAACTACAGGCTTTTGCAGATGACTTGGTCTTTATACTAGAAGACCCTTTAGAAACTGGACCGAAGCTAATTAGAAAAATAGAAGAATATGGGGAAGTAGCAGGACTGAAAATAAATAGGGATAAGACAAAGATTTCAGTTGTGTTAGACTCCCAAGGAGGAGAGACAGGTCCTTACAGGTCTAAACTGTATGTGCCGGAAAGCTTGAGACAGGAAGTGTTACAGCACAGCCATGACTGTAAGCTAGCAGGCCACTTCGTATTTCTGAAAACATTACATCTCACTAGAGGACAATTCTGGTGGCCAAAGATGAAAGCAGATGTAGAAGACCACATAAAGAGCTGTGCCACTTGTGCTGCCATGAAGATGAGACTTCTCCAGCAAGTGGAAAGCCCCAGTAGATCTTGGGAGGAGATCGCAATGGACTTTATAGTTGAGCTCCCAGAAAGTGGCGAAAGCACCATAATCTGGACAGTAATTGATCTATTTTCCAAGCAAACTCATTTTACTCTCTGTTCTGGACTGCCTTCAGCGAAGAAGCTACCTAAGCTATTCATCAAACACATATACCGCCTACACAGAGTACCCAGGTGAATAATCTCTGACCACGGATTCCAATTTACAGCTAAGTTCTGGAAGGAATTCCTGACATCCATTGGGTACATGCAAGGACTTAGCTCCCCCTTTCATCCAAGCACGAATGGCGCGGCGTATTGTATGAACACAATGGCGGAACAATATATCCATTGCTATGTTGATTACCAACAAGAAAATTGGTCTGACCTGTTGCCATTTGCAGAAGTGGCTTACAACAATGCAGTGCATAGCAGCATCGGATCGACTCCTTTCCAAGTTACCAGTAGCATGGAATTTGTCCCCATGCCTGAGTTTCCCAGGGACCGCTCAATGTCCTTAGCCAAGTGGATGGACTCTCTCAAAAAAAGGTGGGAAAATACAAAGAAAGCGGTGGCCGAAGCGGCGGAGGAATATAAGAAGCAGGCAAACAAGCATCGCTCCATGTGGGGGATAATGTTTTCCTGTCAACCAAATACATATGGTTGAGACTATCTAGCAAAAAAAACAGGAGCCAAGTTTTTAGGTCCGTTCCCCATAGTGAAAGTAATTAACACAGTGACAGTTCAGCTTAGCCTCCCCCGCGTATTTGGGGAATTACATCCCGTGTTTCATTTCAGCCTGCTAAAACCAGTCCTTGGGTCCAGGTTGAGACCTCAGACCGAGCCACCTCCTCTTCCTATAGTAGTACAAGGCAAAACCCATTATGAAGTGAAGAAAATTTTAGATTCAAGACTATATAGCGTTCGTTTGCAATATTTAGTTCACTGGAAAGGGTGCACTTTGTCTGAAGTTACCTGGGTTAAGAGCTGGGATGTGAAAGCAGACAGATTAGTTAAGCAATTCCATGACAAGTATCCTGGTAAGCCAAAGGGTCCTCCTGGGGGGGGGGGGGGAAGATGGTTAGTTACGTAATGTTAACCCCCTGAAATACTCGTTACAGGATACACTTTTCTGCTGAGGGGGGAAGCCTGTCAGACCTGGAAGCCATCTTTTACCTTTTGGATTTCAGGCCTACCACATTTTCTACTGTGGGAAAGTGGGAGGGGGGGGAATTATACAGAGTGTGGGTGATATGTAGCCATAATAGCATTCTTTCTCTGAAAGTCAAGGCCAACTAGAGGTGATTGGGAGGCATCTGCAGTTCGGATGGTGACTGATTGGATCGTGTGATGGACATGTGGGGGCTGGGCAAGGACCTGAACTTTCTTTTGGATGGGGAAAACCTGGAAGCTTTCATATTCGGGTTTTCCCAGACGTGTCAATATGACATCTCTAATAAAATGGAACCTTGAGGAAACTCAAAGCTTGGAGACTTATTTTGTTAGGGGTGTTCCTTGGAACCCTGACAATATTATTATATTATCAATATAATTATGATGAGTACAACAACCAATATGTGGATTATGATTGTTCAAAAATAAGTGTACCCAGATCAGACACTGTTAGATGGAATGTTATATAAATAAAACAAATCAAACATGAAAAAAAGATAAGAGTGGAGTTTAATGACCTTTCAAGCTTTTCCAAATATTAGCACGAGGGAGTGCCCACATGTCAGGCCCGTGAGGTTATCCCACAAATTCAGGTTTAAAGGTTTCACGCTGTTTCCGCTTGCAAATCTTGTCATTCCTTCTTTGGGGAAGGAAAGCATTTTTTTTTACGTTTCTCTGAATTGCATGGACCAATTTCATCTAAGGGATGAGGGAACATTATCAGGACTAGATGAGCGTGGTGTTTGAAGAGAGGAGGGGGAGTAGGAGGACTGCAGGGTCCTTAGTGTTCTCTGAGCTGGGTGGTTTTCTTGCAGATGTTTCATGACCAAACTAGGCAACATCATCAGTGCTAGAACGAAGGGAGGGTTGGCAAGGAGAAAAGGGAGAGGAGGAAGGTTAGGAAGAGGAAGAGGAGAAGGAGGAGGCCCTTGGTGTTCTCCGAGCTGGGTGGTTTTCTTGCAGACATTTCATGACCCAAGGAGGGAACATCATCAGTTCTAGAATGGAAGGCTAGAAGGTTTCTCTAGAAGTTGTCCACCGGAGGATTTCCAAAAGGGATTGGACAGCCATTTCTCTGAATTGGTATAGGGTCTCCTGCTTGAGCAGGGGGTTAGACTAGAAGACCTTCAAGGCCCCTTCCAACTCAATCATTCTGTAATTCGATAATTCTGCTCCCTTCCTGGGGCTTTTTCAGAGGGAAGTGAGCCATGGAGGACAAAAAGAGTCTCCTGTGCTAAACACCAGCTTCTCCCCCTTTTGGAGACAATAACTCCAATTAATTTTCAGACAAATCTCCCAGTGTATTTTATTCTCACGTAAGGTCCCAGAAGTTTCCCTGAGCCACTTAGATGTCAAAGAGAGTAGGACTCGAGATGAGGCTGGCAAAAATTATCCGCTTTTATTTATGGCCAAAGCAAAAGCTGGGTGTCAAAAGTATATCCAAAAGATACAAACAAAATGCATGTAATGAATAGCCACACCCCTGCGACAGTGGCTCAAAGTATTATATACATTTTATGCCGATAAAAACAAAGTTTACCAAATCAGGGACAAAGTTTGGCAGTCTTTCTAAGGCACCTAAAAATCAGACAAGGAATAATGGATAGAAACCGACCAAGGAGAGATTCAACCTGGAAATAGGAAGGAATTTCTTGACAGTGAGAACAATCAACCCATGGAACAGAAGTTGCCTTCGGAGGTTTTGGGAGCTTCATCCCTGGAGGCTTTCAAGAAGAGACTGGGCTGCCACCTGTCAGAAATGGTGTAGGGTCTCCTGCTTGGGTGGGGGGTTGGACTAGATGACCTAGGAAGAGATTCAGAATGCAACTCCCCCGGGATAAATCAATTCCCACAGCTATGCCTGGGCCCTGGGTGATATGAGGAAGAGGGGCTCTTTGTAATGGAAGTGGGAGATGGGTGGGGGCTTCAAATGGGAGATGGGACACCCTCCTAAATATGAATGAGATCTAAATGGGGGAGGGGGTTGCCATAGTTAATTGGAACTTTCTCCTTGAAACAAAAGCAAGCTCCATAAAGCTGGATCCTGGGTCCATCCACCCTCGGGGTCTTTAACAAAATAAAAAGTTTTGAAGGGACAATGGAGGTCTTCTAGTCCAACCCCCTCCCAAGCTCCATTTTCACTGGCAGAGTGCTGCAGGAGGCTGTCGCAGCCAAAAACGGAGCTCGGGAGAAGGACATGAGCTCCGTTTTTGCTGACAGAGACACTGTGGGCCAGCCCTTCACTGTTTCCAGGGTGGCCCCGTGGAGCAGATCTATGCATTCCACAGGCTGGATCTGGCCTGCGGTCCTTGAATTCGACACCCCTGACCTATACCATTCAGAATAAGAATAACAGAGTTGGTTGCTTCATGTGTTGCTTCTGCTGCTGCCTTCAGCTGCTTTGGAGAAAATGTGCACCATCTCCCCCTAGGATAGCCCCACAACCAGTGGTGAAATTTCAATTTTTTTTTACTACCGGTTCTGTGGGCGTGGCTTGGTGGGCGTGGTGTGGCTTGGTGGGCATGGCAGGGGAAGGATACTGCAAAATCTCAATTCCCACCCCACTCTCGGGCCAGCCAGAGGTGGCATTTGCCGGTTCTCTGAACTACTCAAAATTTCTGCTACCGGTTCTCCAGAACCTGCTGGAATTCACCCCTGCCCACAATTACTGGAAGGTGGGGTCCCCAGTTCTCTTTGAGCTGGAAGGTTTCCTTGAAGACGTTTCATGGCCCAAGGAGGGAACATCTTCAGTGCTCGAAGGGAGGGAGGGTTGGGGAGGAGAGAAGAGGGGGAGGAGGGGGAGGAGGAAGGGGGGGGTCCCTGGTTCTCTTTGAGCTGGGTGGTTTCCCTGCAGACATTTCATGGCCCAAAGAAAGAACATCATCAGTGTTAGAATGGAAGGAGGGTTGGGGAGAGAAGGAGGAGCATGATAACAACCCTAAACTTTCTTCTAGCCCTGATGACGTTCCCTAGTTGAGTGGCGAGATGTCTGCAAGGAAACAACCCAGCTCAGAGAGCACCCAGGGGCCCTCATTTCACACATATTCTCCTCTGTTGGTAGGACTTAAATTGATCGATGTTTTATTAAGATCACTTACATGCCACTGTGGTTCCTTCTTGCTTTTCTTTTCTTAGGAGTTGCCATGAAGACGCCAACCATCCAGATGGTCCGGGTGCTGTGCCTGATCGGACTCTTCACAGAATCTTTGCAGTTACAAAGCGAGGGGCTTCAGCAGCAAAGGTTTCCACCTCCCTAAATGGGGAGGGGTTGCCGGGGAGGCAGGTGGCAGTCCCCATCCCCACTGCTTAACAAAAACAGGGGGTCTTCATCAGGCTAGAATCCCCGAGGCTTTTTCAACCGTGAACTCCTAGGGGGCTGGAAGATTGGAGAACTTGGGTCCCATCCATCTCAGGGAGACGCTTGACCTTATTAGGGGCTGCTGGAGAACCAGGTCAGTGCCAGCTGGACTAGATGTCTATGGAGATGCCCAATTATGCAGGTCGTGGTTGTCCCAAAGGGCATTCCCAAAGGCAACTGGGCTTCCTTGGTGCTTTTTTTGAAAACCTTTTGCTTCTCCTTTCTGACAGTGAGAACAGGGAACAGAAGTTGCATCTGGAAGTTGTGGGAGCTTCATCACTGGAGGCTTTCAAGAAGAATTAGATTAAATTAGCAGAGTTGGAAGGGATCTTGTAGGTCATCTAGGCCAACCCTTCACCCAAGCAGGAGACCCTACACCATTTCTGACAGATGGCAGTCTTTCCAAGGCACCTGAAGGCCAGACAAGGAATAATGGATGGAAACTGATCAAGGAGAGAGTCGACCTAAAAATAAGGAGATATTTTATGACAGTGAGGGCAATCAACCAAAGGAACAGAAGTTCCCTTCAGAGGTTGTGGGAGCTTCATCACTGGAGGCTGAATGTCAGAAATGGTGTAGATCTCCTGTTTGGGCGTGGGGTTGGACTAGATGACCTATAAGGTCCCTTCGAACTCTGTTGTCTGTTAAATGGCCCAAAGTAACTAAGTAGTTTGGAAGGTGGCCCTATTGTTTCATTGACAAAAAGGCTAGTTTGGGCCCACTGAAGGAACTGGCTCTGACTCAAAGGGGAAAAATAGTGTAATGGGAACTCACTCCTCAGAATAAAATATTTCCCCACGGATGATCTCCCAAAAGAGAAGAAAAGATAATCCCCTTAAAAACAGGCAGGAAACCTCAGCCATCTTTCCTCCCCCGAGACAGCCCATGGGTCACCTGCTCCAACAAGGGTTGGACTAGAAGACCTCCAAGGTCCCTTCCAACTATTCTGCTACCCTGTTATCCTTTCATTCTTTCATTCTGTTCTAGCTTCTCTATCATGTCCTAACTATTTTTTTCTCTATATCTCATTCTTAAACATATACTTATATATTAATTCTTTTCTTTTTTTCCCTCCCCCCTTTTTTCCATTCAATGGTGTCACGTCTGGGTTCTATATCTCTCTCTTCCTTTCTTTTCTACATTTCTTTCTCTAACCAATAATAAAATCTTCCCTGTGTCTTGAAGTACACCGATTCCTCTTTATCCTTTATTCTCAAAGTTAACCTGTTCATCTCTGCACAATCTAATTTTTTTAAAAAAATCTCTTCTTCTGTTGGTATCTGAGCTGAAGAATCTTCTCAGGGGAGAAGCGGAACGTCTTCCAAGAGAAAACAGAAATTCCAGTTGCCTCTTGAGAAAAAAAAAGCACCTTTGGGACAACCATGATCTGAATGATGGGGAATCTCCTTAGACCACGGGTGTTAAACTTGCCGTGTCCCGTTGCTGTCCCGTGATGTTTCGTGATGTTTCTCCCTTCACGAAGCAGGGGTGGGCCTGGCCTGTTTATGACACATCTGGCCCATGGGCCGCCACTTTGACCCCCCTGTGAGATAGAGAAAAGGGGGAGGGGAGATTTGATGCTATCCACAACGGGGAACATGATGGGACTTGCTAAGATGGTTGGGCGTTGCGTCTTCACATCTTGACTTTTGATTTGGACCGAAGAACTCTGTTTTATTCTTCACTTTTCTAGACATCCTCTCTCACTCTCTCTATATTTTCTATGCTTGATTTGAAACAGGGTCCCTTCCTCCCTCAGCCCAGGGGGAAAGTTCCACCAGAATTGCGGGCTTGCTCCATCCTCCTCCTGCCCCCTGTCAATTTTTTTCTTGGATGGTGCCCATCCTGCCCCCATGACTTTCTCCATGCTGCTCCTCAACCATTGGCAGCCACTCAGCCAGGGAGGGGCCACGAAACACCTCTTAGCAGCCACTTCATGGGAGGCAACCACAATCCTGCAGAGTGCAAGGGAGTCACGCAACGTTCCACTCGACAACCCCAAGACCTTGTAAGTTGGAGATCTGGGTGGGTTAGGGTGGAACGCACAGGAGAAACATCTGTTTGAACTCTGTTTATTATCTATGCTTTGATTCGGGGGATTTCTATGGCTTTATTACACTATTGCAAACTGGGCAGACCTGCTTAGGTGAAATGGGTCATAAAGAATGTAACAAAGTCATGAATAAAATCGAGGAAGTCGCTTCCTTCCCTTTGTTCAAGATGGAGATGAAAACTCAGAAATGGAAAGGAAGGAGAGAGAGAGAGAGAGAGAGGAGAGAGAGAGTGTGTCTTGGTTGGAATTGTGGTTTGTATGAACACTGCTCCCGAGGACAGGAGAAAAAGCAATGGATGGAAACTGATCAGGGAGAGAAGCGACGTAGAACTAAGGAGCAGTGAGAATAATTCATCAGTGAAACGGCTTGCAACAAGAAGCTGTGGATGCTCCATCACTGGAGGTTTTTAATAAGAGATTGGACAACTCTTTGTCCAGTATGGTATGGGGTCTCCTGCTTCAGCAGGGGGTTGGACTAGAAGACCTCCAAGGTCCTTTCCAACTCAGGTGTTCTGTAATTCTGCTCCTTTGCATGGGACGCCTTCAGAGGGAAGTGAGCCATGGAAGAGAAGCTGCACCTCCTGTGCTGAACGCCATCTTCTCCTCATTGTTGAGAGAATAACTGCCTCAACGACTTTTCAGATGGATTCTCATTTTCCTTTATTTCCACAGTAACACCAGTGAAGCTCTTATCATTAGCCGTCATTCGCAGGAACTAGAATTGGGTTTATCACTTACTTCCCCCCTGCCTCTTTTCTTCCTGGGAACATTTAAGGAAGCTGATCAGTGATTATTCCAATATCCTGGTACTTAGTAGATAATTAATAAAGCAGATTGAAATGGCACATATATAATCATTGATATGTTATAAGGTACGATGGGAATTTAATGACCTCTCAAGCTTTTCCAAATGTTAGCACAAGGGAGTGCCCACCAGGAAGCCAAATAAGAGAGAAAAATAAACAGTGAATATTCACGTCACTCTACTTGGGGGGGGGGCACAAATGGATACATCAGGCCCATGAGGTTATCCCACAAATGCAGGATTGAAGGTTTCACAGTGTTTCCGCTTGCAAATCTTGTCATTCCTTCTTTCGGGAAGGAAAGCATTTTTTTTTTAACGTTTCTCTGAATTGCATGGACCAGTTTCATCTAAGGGATGAGGGAACCTTATCAGTACTAGATGAGAGTGGTGTTTGCAGAGAGGAGGAGGAGGGGAGGAGGAGGACTGCAGGGTCCTTAGTGTTCTCTGAGCTGGGTGGTTTTCTTGCAAATGCTTAACGACCCAACTAGGGAACAGTATCAGTGCTAGAAGAGACCAGGGTTGTGAAGAGGAGGAAGAGGAGGAGGCTGGGGGAGGAGGAGGAGGATAATGAAACATCTGCAAGAAAACCACCCAGCTCAGAGAGCACCAAGTACCCCGCAGTCCTCCTCCTCCTTTTCCATTTGTTCCTCCTCCTGTACCCCACTCCCTTCTAGCACTGATGCTGTTCCCTAGTTGTGTCTGAGATAAGAAGACCACCCAGCTCAGAGAGCACCAAGGACCCCTCATTTCAATCCTGAGCTCCAAAGGTTCTCCTTTATTGGTGGGACTGAAATTGACCGACGTTGTGTAAAGATCGTGGGTGGAGTTGACATGCCACTGTGGTTCCTTCTTGCTTTTCTTTTCTCAGGAGCCGCCATGAAAACGCCAACCATCCAGAGGGTCCTGGTGTTGTGCCTGGTCGGACTCTTCACCGGACCTTTGCAGGTATAAACAGAGCAGCTTCGGCAGCAAAGGTTTCCACCTCTTTAAATGGGGAGGGGTTGCTGGAGAGGAAGGAGGGTGTCCTCCCTCCTCATTCAACAAAATAGTCATGCCCTGCTGTTAGGTTTTTCAGACCTCCCAAACACTTCTAAGTAGAAACCATCCTTGGTTCTATTTGCTGAGAAATGTGTAGTTTTATTTGAAGTTAGTCGCAGTAGTGCAAAGCCAGAACTGAGAATCACACGGACAAATCGCCAATTTTCCCTCCCTAACTGCCTCCCCCGGTGACGAATGAGGTTTCCGCAAGAGGTGTTGAGACCAGTCATTTCAAGCATAGGTTGGTAGGCAGCTTCATTCTTCACCCTTTCTTCTCCCAGCCGAACAACATTGAAGCAGCACTTTGGGAAGATACTACAGCTAGTTTTGCTTTCCCCCAAGCATTCCCCGTCCCATCCACTCCACACACACCCGACAGTTAATGGCACTTTTTCACCGCATGGTAACAAAGCACACGAGCGAGCACAAGGTGACAGTAGACAAAGACCTTGGTTGGGAGTGATGGTGAAGAAGAAAGTCTCCTGCATGGGTCATCGTGAGGCCATCTAAACTAGGCTGAAGCCAGGGATGGGATCACTTCAGGGCCACGGAGGGCACAATGTCACCCACTTTGGGGCCTTCTCCCTTCCTTCTCCTCCCCACCAGGGCAGCTGTGATGCTTCTTGCCCTGAATTTATGTATGCAATTTGGGGCTTTGTCCATTTCAAGATAGCTCCGCATGTGATCATTGGGCATTCCCCCAAATCTTGCCCCCGCCCATGATCCTTTCTTTACCCTCTTTCTAATCTGATTGTGCTATTTCAGACCGAAGGGGTGACCTCCCCTTCCCCTTCTCACCCTCCCCCTTGCTTTTGGGTGCCTCGGAGAATGGGTGGAAATTGATCAGGGAGAGATTCAACCTAGAAATAAGGAGAAATTTTCAGACAGTGTGAACGATCGACCCATCGAAGAGAAGTTTGCCTTCAGAAGTTGTGGGAGCTTCATCACTGGAGGCTTTACAGAAGAGACTGGACTGCCCTCGGTCAGAAATGGTGTAGGGTCTCCTGCTTGGATGGAGGGTTGGACTAGATAATCTACAAGATCCCTTCCAACTATTATTCTATTATTTCGGTTTTTTCCTTTCCTCTCTTGGCACTTTAAGCAGAGCATAGCTTGCCAGATGGATTTTCTTTCCAGATCAACATCAAATTCCGCTACGCACGAAACAAAAAACAAAACAAAACAAAGGGAAGCTAACCCAGGCAAACCATTCCGAGGCCCATCACCTTTTTGTCATTGTCCCAAAGGTGTTTTTTCAAAAGGCAGCTGGGTTTTGTTTTTTCTTGAACAGGTCTCGGTTCTCATCTAAGAAGCTTCTTCAATTGTGTCTGAATGGTGGAGAATGGAAGGATTGATATTCCTTTCAATCCTCTGGTCATTAGAGCTCTTTGTGAGAGTCGCCTAGGCCACTTGAGGGTTTATCTGTCCCTTCAGGCACACCTGAGTAGTGCAAATGGGTATGGAGTCTTTTGGGGACTTTCAAATGCAGATGGACTGTTGAATCTTGTCCTGTTTGCTTTATTCTCCTATGTCCGTGATGGTGAACCTATGGCACATGTGCCACAGGTGGCACGAGAAGCCATTTGTTAGGGCATGTGAGGCATTGCCCTGTCAGCTCCAGTGCACATGCATGTGCTGGTCAGCTGACTTCGCTCTTCTTTTGAGGCCATTTTTTGCCCTCCGGAGGACTTCCGATTTGCTCGTAGGGCTGGTTTTTGCCCTCCGGAGCTTTCAGGGAAGCCTCCTGAAGGCTTCGGAGGTCGAAAATTGGCCATATGGACAAACCAGAAGTCATCATTCCCAAACTTCTGGGTTCCCTGTAGGTCCATTTTTTGCCCTCCGGAGGCTTCAGGGAAGCTCCTGAAGCCTCCAGAAGGGCCTCTGGGGAAGGTTGGGGGGCTGTTTTCGCCCTCCCCAGGCTCCTAGAAAGCCTCTGGAGCCTGGGGAAGGCAAAAAAAACCATGCCAAAAGCAGGGGGTACTGATTACCTGCACATATGCCCCTGCACCGTCCCCGCTTTTGGCACAGGTGCCAAAAAATGTTAGCCATCACTGTGCTATGATGTGCCATTCATTTGTGAAGTGGTTGTTTTCTTTCTCCACTGTACAGTTCTGTACATGTTTCACTACATTGTAGTGCATACATCACACTGCTTCTCTGCTGTACGTTCAGGACCAATATTTCTCACAAAAAGAGGCATTTTAATGGACAGGGCCAATGGTCAATCCCATCGAGACCTTGGGCTCTTTTCTCTCCCTCATGTCCTTCCACATTTTCTCTCTTTTTGGACAGGTGTTTTGTCTCCAAAAGATTGCCCTCGACATGGCCAAGAATTCTCTGGATGACCCGTATAAGGGCTGTATCCCCTTGAGAGAGCTCAAAATGAAGAAACCGGGATATATTCCCCTGCCGAAAAAATACATTACAACCTGGAAAACGGCCATCTCGCATGTGGCGAAACTTGGCTACAGTGTCGGCAACTTCAATCCGATGTATGCCACTGCAATTATGGCCTACACCATCGGAGACCACCTGTACCGTGATTTCAACACTGCTGTACGCAAAGCTGGGAAATCCAAACAGTCTTACCTTCAGTTTCCCTTCAAGGACTACTTCTTACTCCTGAATAGGGCTCTTCAGGCCAAGAAGACAGTGCCCAGTTGTTACGAAGTTTTCCGTGGGATTAAAGGCCTCCGTTTCACCGTCTCCGACAAGGTGGTTCGCTTTGGACAGTTTGCTTCCTCATCCATGACCAAAAAAGTGTCCCAAGGGTTTGGCGAGGACACCTTCTTCTCCATCAAAACCTGTTACGGTGTGCCCATCTCTCAGTTCTCATTGCGCCCGTACCAAATGGAAATCGTCATCCCACCTTATGAGACGTTCAGAGTGATCAGCCACAAGAAAACCCCAAAGGGGGTCTTCATCAGGCTGGAGTCCAAAGGCGTTTTCAACCGTTTCAACTGTGAAGTCCTGAAAGGTAAGAAACTGGAAGAATGGAGAACCTGGGGTTTAGAGGACCCAGGGAGTGGCTCGGCTTTATCTAGGGCTCTTGGAGAACCAAAACAGTCCTCGGTGGACCAAATGCCTATGGAGATGCTCAATCACCCAGGTCATTGTTGCCCAATGGTGTTCTTTTCCCCCCTGAAAGGCAATTGGATCACCTTGGTCTTTTCTTTGAAAATGTTTCACTTCTCATCCATGACTTTTTTTCAGTTCTCTTGAATGAGAAGCAAAACATGATCAAAGGAAGGGCCAAGGAAGTCCTTTTAGGGGAAAACAAAACAACACTTCCAACGCATTTCCCAAAAGTGCCTTTTTTCAAGAGGCAAGTGGACTCTCTTGTTTTTTTTTTCCTTTTGAAGAGGTTTTGCTTCTCATCCAAGAAGCCTCTTCAGCTCTGACTGGATGGTGGGGAATGGAAGGATTGGTCCTCCTTGTAGACAGCTGGACTCTTTCAAACCAGCCGTCTTCTCTGTCCAAAATCTGAACTTTGCTGTCTTCAAATGGAGAGAAGACCGCTGGTTTGAAAGGGGGTCAAAGAGGTCATCGATGGCAGCCCTCTCCCCCTCGACAGAGGAGGAGGAATACAACACCATCTAACTCCAATCTACAATACAGTCCTTTCAACAGTTCCAAGAAGACTCCACAGCCATTTGCACCACTCAGGTGACCCCGAGAACACAGACAGGTGGCCTCCAGGTGGCCTCAATAACTCCTTAAAAGAATACAAATGACCAGATGTCTGCAAGGAGCATCAATCCTTCCATTCCAGGCAGAACTGAAGAAGCTTCTTGGAGGAGAAATGAAACATCTTCAAAGAAAAACCAGAACGTCCCGTTCCCTCTAGAAACTGGAGAGTGTAGTAGAGAAGTAGAGATCGCAGAGTCTTCAGCAGGTGATGGGGACATTTTATCCCAGAGGGGGGAAAGAAGGAGCAGGACATAAGAACGGAGGCTAAAGCACATGAAGGACAGCTGCAGGAACTGGGTATGTCCAATTTATTGAAAAAAAGGTCTTGGGGTGACTTGATAACAGCCTTCCAATATTTGAGCAGTTACCGAAAAGAATAGGGGGGGAAACAACCTATTCTCCAAAGCACCTGAGGGTAGGACAAGAAGCAACAGATGGAAACTCATCAAGGAGAGAAGCAACCTAGAACTAAGTAGAAAGTTCCTGAGAGTGAAGACAATTTATCAATGGAACTACTTGCCTCCAGAAGTTGTGGTGCTCCATCACAGGAGGCCTTCAAGATGAGATTGGACAACCATTTGTAACCAGTACTAGGAGTTTATGATTCAATGACTCCTAGAGCTGCTTTGGTTTCTTCAGGTTATTCTGGGCCAGTTGGAAGGGCTACCTGTACCCTGCGGATCCCAAATCCAGAAGAAGCATGTTGCTTCCTCTTCTTCCAGGGGTTTGTGGATTTCCTTGTCCAGCGTCCACTCCTCAGATTTCCTGATGCTTCTCTCCTGCTTAGGTTTTTTAAATCGACTTTCCAGACAGCCAGTTCCCTGGATGCTGATTTCAAAAAAAGGTCTCACCATCCTTTGCAATAGCCTGCAAAGAACTCCCTCATCTTGTCTTGGGTCTTCTCTCTTTCCATCTCTCTTTATCCCTCCATCCCTCTGCCTCTTCCTCCCTCTCTGTCTCTCTCTCATCTCTACCTCTTGCTCTCCCTCTTTATGTCCCTCTGTCCCTCCCTCCCTCCCCCTCTCTCTTCCCCTTGATCTCCCTCCCTCTCTTCCTCCTCTATCCTTTCCTCTCTCCCTCCCTTCCTCCTTCCCCTCACTCTCTTTGTCTTCCTCCATCTCTTCCTCTCCCTCCCCCCTCTCCTTTCCTCTCCATCATTCTCTCTGTCTATCTGTGTCTCTGCCTCTCCCCTCCCCTTCCACTCTCTCTCACACACATACAATTTTCCATTCACAGATGAGGCATCTTGGCAAAAGATAGAAAAGAATATGAATAAATATTTCACTTGCTGCCACGTTAACCTCTCTGCCCCCACACCCTTTTTTGTTTCCACAGTTCACTAAACTCCCATGGGGAAACCTTTCCTTCTTTGGGGTCTCTAACAACTTGGCCATTTGGAAAAAGAGTGTCACGAGGAAGGATACCAGGTGCAACATGCAAGATTCCTTTGAAAATTCCTTTTTTTACCCTCCTGAAGGAAAGCAAGAATTTCAGGCTACTCAAAAATTATTCAAGGAGGATGAAGCCTTTCTCTAGGTGCATGCCACTCGTATATCTTTTAATTTTTAGGATGTAGCACTAATTATAACCATGCAATTTTCATTCGCTTTATTAATTAGTTGCTAAATACCAGGATGCAGGAATAATTGCGGGAGCTTCCTTAGAGGTTCCCAGGAAGAAAATGGGGAGGGGGAGTAACATACTCCCAAGCCCCTGGCATGATGAACAGCAAGAATTTCAGGCAACTGAAAAAACACATTTATTCGGGGAGGGTGCAATCTTTCTCTATGATACAAAGATCAAGGTTTGGGTATATGTGATATGGGTTGATTGTATCTGAAATCTAGAAATCAAGCAATAAAAGTCTTTGGTGTGTAATGAAAGTTTTATTTTTTTACATGGGATAAAAGAGACACACATACCCTCTTGCTATAGGTTGTATTTTCTCCTCTCCCACCCAGCTTTGTTTCTTTCTGGACACTTTGCAGCTTTAACAGAGGGATCCGGAAGGTGGCCCTATTGGTTCATTGATGAAAAGGCTAGTTTGGGCCACTGAATGAAATGGCTCTGGGGAAAAATAGTGTAAAGGCAACCCACTGCCCAGAATAAAATATTTCCCCAAGGATGATTTCCCTAAAGAGAAGAAAAGATACTCCCCTTAAGAATAAGCAGCCATCTTTCCTCCCCCGAGAGAGCCCATGGGCGTACTTTAGGGAAATTCTGTTTCATTCCAAATATACAATTTTGCCCATCATTAAACCAGACTCCCATTTCAAAAATGCTGCATAACAAAGCAATCGCCAGGCGAAAGAACACATATTCATACATCGATAACAAAGAACTGAGAAACATAAAAACTCACTCATCAGCAAAACCAATTTGTTAGCAGCCACCAAGAACACCCTTGTTGCTGTTATCGGGAAATAAATGGAACCTCCTTTCCACAAGCGGCTTCTCTCTTGATTTTTGTTCACCACTTTCTTTTTGGAAGAAAGGATGGACATCAACTGATTCTTTCGATATTTTGGCAACCACAGAAGGATTACAAAGCGAACCTGTCCAATGCACCTGGTCTGGGTAAGCCTTCACTTTGCTGGCGACAAACCCCTTTGGCCTGTGGGTGGGCTGCCCCTTTGGAGAAAAGGTAGTAAAGGGATTTTTGAGTGTTGCGCTCAAGAACTGCTGGGAAAGGAGATACCATATTTTCCGGAGTATAAGACGTACCTTTCCCACCCACTCCAAAAAGAGGGTGGACATATGGGTGCGTCTTATACACTGAATGCAGCATTTTTGGCCTCTGGAAACCCCACCCTGTGCATCCCATGTTTCGCCAAAATGGATGCGCAGAATGTTTGGGAGGCCTGCAGAGTGTTCCTGGGGGTTGGGGAGGGGTAAGGCTTTAAAAAAATGTTTTTTAAATGTTCAAAATCCTGGTGCATCTTATACTCCAGTGCATCTTATAGTCAAAAAATATGGTAAGTACATCCAAATTTTGATATCCTACACCCAGGGAAGTAAGGTGTGTGCGCCTGTGGATGTGTGGCCGAGTGTGTGTATGTGTGTGGGTGAGAGAGAGAGAGCGTGAGAGAACAAAAGGGGGAAAAAACTCCACCCCACCCCATGCCTTGCCTCGCCTCTAGTCAGGCAGAGAGTTGGTATACAACACACAACATCTAGTCAGGCAGAGAGTTGGTATACAACACACAACAACGAACATCCTTGGTCAACGTGAGGATGATCGAGATAGTCCGTCACCCTGGACAAAATTCCTCAAAGTCTCTCTCTCTCCCCCTCCCTCCCCCTCTCTAATAAACCCTGCAATCTCTGCTATGCAAACCAAGGGTGGGTTGCTACTGGCGTTGGTATCGCTTTTCTTCTCGTGCATGCATGCCAGATGAACGTTGCCTGCACATGCACAGTTCATTGTAAATTGTTCTGTGCATGCGTGAACACCATGAAAAGCTAACAAAAAACATGCTGGCCACAACAGTGAAGACCGGGGAATCAGTTTGCGGGCGTGGCCAGCCTGAGTCGCTGCTGGTTCTGCGACCCAGGCCAAACTACCACTACTGGTTCGCCCGAACTGGTGCGAACTGATAGAAACCCCAGCACAGGCAATAGCAGCTATGCCGTCTCCCTTCTAAAAGTAGCCAGGAGGTCATCTGTATAACACCCGCTTGACCTGCTCTAGAAGCACCTCCTGGCTCTTTCCCAAAGGGACAGTGGCTGTTGTCTACATTTCGTTGCCTTCCGCAGTGCAAGGGACACGGGTGAGTCCCACTTTTGGCACACTCACCATTTGTTTGCAGCAACTGGGACCACTGCAGGTTGAGGCAGAGGCATGGGGCTGCCCATTCCATGTCCAACAACCACTGCAAGCACATTTCAGGCAGCCATGACCTCATCTGGCTCTCGGTTCCTCCCAAGCCACCAACGGGAAGGAACCTTCAGCCAAAGCAGCCTGGTGCAATTAAATGCTTTTAATTTACAAATAGAAAACCTGGTTGCTAATACTACAGTATTTCTCCTCCTCTTCTTTCTTGGCCTCACTTTTTTTCCTTCTCTTTTTCCTTGTCCTTTTCCTCTCCTCCTTCTCCTGCTTCTCCTTCTTCTCTGTTGGCAATCTCGTTTTGATGAGATTGTACAGCGCTACCACCTAACGCCGGGGTGTCAAACTCGCATTATCACGGTGGAGTCACGTGACATATCGGAGCTTCCCCCCTTTTGCTAAACCAGGTGGGGGGGCATGGCCAGCATGTGATGCATCCGGCCTGCGGGGCGTGAGTTTGACACCCCTGACCTAATGAATCAGGTAAGGAAGGTGGCAGGGCAGGGGTGGTACCACACTGTGACTTCCGCACGCTCACTGCTTCCTGTACTGGCCACACCCACCCCTCTCACCACAAGGCCGATGCTCTTAACTGGGGTTTATTGTGAGGTTAGGGCTTATATTTGGAGCACGCAGAAAATCAAGCTAGGGCTTATTTTCAGGGAAGCACAGTATTCCATTCTGCTATGCTCTGTTCTGTTCCATTCCCTATAAAATTCCTATTCCCTATTCCCTATTTCTTGTTCTATTCTGTTCTGTTCTGTTCTCTTCTGTTCTGTTCTATTCTATTCTCTTTTCTCTTTTCCTTTTCCTTCCATACTGCATAATCAAGTTTCAAGTTTATTTGATTTATAGACCGCCCCCTCTCCCCGAATATTGCCTATTTTTTCTATTCTATTCTATTCTATTTTATCATTTCTTTTCCTTTTCCATATTTTATATTCCATAATCCATTCTATTAATTTTTCTTCCTGCTTGGTTTGAAAGGGGGGGATTCCTTCCTCCCCCAGACCAGAGTTTCCCACCGGAATTGCAGGGATGAGACACCAGAATTACTCACTTGTTCCTCCCTCCTCGTGCCCCCCCCCCGCACATCACCTTTCTCCTTGGATGGTGCCCATTCTGCCCCAATGGCATCACCCAGGTCCCTCCTCAACCATTGGCAGCCACTCAGCCAGGGAGGGGCCACCAAAACACCTCTTAGCAGCCACTTCGCCCGAGGTGACCACAATCCTGCAGAGCGCAAGGGAGTCACATAACATTCACCTCGAGATCCCCATCACCTCGTAAGTTGAAGACCTGGGTGGGGCGGGGGAAATGCACAAAGAAATACCAGTTTCAAATCTGTTTTTTGATCTATGCTTCGATTCGGGTGTTTTCTCTTGCTTTATTATGCCGTTTCAAATGACCCAGAGATGAGTTGGATGCTGTAGAAATTTAGACATAAAATTGGGGAAGGGGCCCCCTTCCCTTTCCTTGAGGTGGGAATGAAAATTTCAAAATGGAAGGGAAGCAATAAGAACATTGATTGGTATTTAGGGTTCACCCAGGCTGCTCCAGGAGTCAGGACAAGAAGCAACGGATGGGAACTAATCAAGGAGAGAAGCAACCTGGAATTAAGGAGAAATGAGAACGACTGACCAGTGGAACAATTTGCCACCAGAGGTTGTGGGTGCTCCATCACTGGGAGCTTTCAAGAAGAGACTGGACAGCCACTTGTCTGAAATGGGGTAGGGTCTCCTGCCTGAGCAGGAGTAGGACTAGAAACTAATTAGTGGAAACTAATCAAGGAGAGAAGCAACTTAGAACTGAGGAGAAATTTCCTGACAGTCAGAACAATTCATCAGTGGAACAGAAGTTGCCTCCAGAAGTTGTGAATGCCCCAACACTGGAAGTCTTTAAGAAGATGTTGGATAGCCATCTGTCTGAAATGGTATAGGGTTTCCTGCCTAGGCAGGGGGTTGGACTAGAAGGCCTCCAAGGTCCCTTCCAACTCTGCTATTGTATTGTGTAGAAGGTCTCTGAGGTCCCTTCCAATTCTATGATTCTATCATTCTATAAGCATCCCCTGCTCAAGCAGGGGGTTAGACTAGAAGACCTCTGAGGTTCCTTCCAGCTCTGTCATTCTATGATTCTGTAAGGGCCTCCTGCTGGAGCAGAGAGTTAGACTAGACCTCCCCCAAGGTACTATTGTAAACTCCTTCTCGCACTGATGATGTTCCTTAGTTGGGTCAGGAAACATCTGCAAGAAACACTCCCCCAGCTCAGAGAGCAGCAAGGACCCCGCGGTTCAACCCTCAGCTTCAAAGCTTCTTCTCTTAATTTTTTTACAAATTTTTTGCAGACTTAACAATGACAAGATTTGCAAGTGGGGAACAGTGGAACCCTGTACTTGTGGGGTAGCCTCATGGACCCGATGTACAAACCTGTGCCCCCCCCCCCCAAGTATTCTGACGTGAATATTCTCTTTTTTATTTTTCTGCCTTATTTTGCACACCTGTTTGGCACTCCCCTGAGCTAATATTTGCAAGAATTCGAGACCTCATTAAACTCCTCCAATGTATCAATATTTATCTCTGTGCCATATTCATTCACTTTATTAATCAGTTACTAAATACCAGGATGCAGGAATAATTGCACGAGCTTCCTTAGACATCCCCAGGAAGAAAACAGGGGGTGTGGGGGGAATGACATACTCCCAATTTTAGTATTGGGAGCATGTCTTAGTGATAATAGCTTGATTGTTGAGTGCTGTGCAAATAAAATAAAAGGGGAGATTTGTCTGAAAACTAGTGTGAAGAAGTCATTGTCTCAAAAACGAAGAGAAGATGGTCTTTAGCACAAGAGGCAAGTTGACTCCATGGCTCGTGTGCCTCATGGAGGGGAACAGAATGAAAGAATTACAGTATAGTTGGAAGGGAGCTTGGAGGTCTTCTAGTCCAACCCTCTGCAAAAGCAGGAGATCCTATTCCATTCTGAACAAAGGGTTGTCCAGTCTCTTCTTGAAAAGATTCTGTCTAGCTGACATTTTTCCAGCTTACCAAGAAGTAGATTGTGGTCCACTTTGTCGAATGCCTTGCTGAAATCTAGGCATACGACGTCCGTAGCATTTCACTGGTCCATTAATTTAGTCTCTTTGTCAAAATGTGAAATAAGTTTGGTTTGGCATGATCTCTTTTTAACAAACCCCTGCTGGTTTTTCCTTATAATTTTATAACTAGGGAGGCAAGAAAGGAGGGGGTTTGTGGAGAAGGAGGAGGAGGAGGAGGAGGAGGAGGAGGAGGAGGAGGAGGAGGAGGAGGAGGAGGAGGAGGAAGAAGAAGAAGAAGAAGAAGAAGAAGAAGAAGAAGAAGAAGAAGAAGAAGAAGAAGAAGAAGAAGAAGAAGAAGAAGAAGAAGAAGGGGAGGGGGTCCTCAGTGCAATATGAGCTAAGTTACTTTCTTGCAGATGTTTCATGACCCAACTAGAGAACATTATCAGTGCTAGAAGGTAGAAGGAGGAGGAGGAGGAAGAGGAGGAGGAGGAGGAGGAGGAGGAGGAGGAGGAGGAGGAGGAGGAGGAGAAGAAGAAGAAGAAGAAGAAGAAGAAGAAGAAGAAGAAGAAGAAGAAGAAGAAGAAGAAGAAGAAGAAGAGGGGGAGGGGGTCCTCAGTGCAATATGAGCTAAGTTACTTTCTTGCAGATGTTTCATGACCCAACTAGGGAACATCATCAGTGCTAGAAGGTAGAAGGTGGAGGAGGAGGAGGAGGAGGAGGACCTTCCCCTGCATCTAACGCTGATGATGATCTCTAGTTTGGAAATGAAACATCTGCAAGAAAACTATCAAACTCAGAGAGCACCAAGGAACCCTCATTTCAACCCTGAGCTACAAAGATTATCCTTTATTGGTTGGACTTAAATCGATCCATGTTTTATTAAAATCATTTACACCCAACTGTGGTTTCTTCTTGCTTTTCTTTTCTCAGGAGTCACCATGAAGACCCTGGCATTGTGCCTGATCGGATTCTTCATAGGACCTTTGCAGGTAGAAGTGCCCAACTTTTTAAATGGGGAGGGGTTACCGGACAGACAGGCCACAATCCCCCACCTCCCCGCTTTGCAAAAAAGTTGCTTCCTGCTGTTAAAATCTTGGTTGTTTCTCAAAAAGGAGAGACTAGGCCAAGGCCAGGGATTGGCTCCCTCCAGAGCCATGGAGGCCACAAGGTCACCCACCTAGAGCCCTTCTCCCTTTTCGCCATTGGCCCAAAAGTGCTTTTTCAAAAGGCAACTGGGCCTTGTTTTTCCTTGAATACATGTCGCTTCTCATCCAAGAAGCTTCTTCCGTTCTGATTGAATGGTGGAGGATGGAAGGATTTATAATCCTTGCAATCATCTGATCATTTGCATTCTTTTAGAGAGTGAAGCCACTTTGAGGTCACCTGAGTCTTGAAAACAGATGTGGAGACTTCTTGGAATGTTGAAAGGACCATATTGTAAACAGAAGATAGGAGGTGTTGTATCTCTCCCACTCTGTTGAGAGAGAGCTGTTCAATCTTAACGTAGATGGCCTTTTCGACCCGTCCTTTGAACCAGGGGTCCTCTCTGTCCAGAATGTAGACTTTCGTGTCCTCAAAAGAGTAACCTTTGTTGTTCAAATGCAGATGGACTGCTCAATCGTGTCCTGATGGGTTTGTTCTCCTATGTTATGCCATGCGTTTGTGAAGTGGTTGTTTTGTTTCTCCACTGTACAGCTCTGTACATTTCTCACAAAAAACAGCACTTTGATGAACATCAAGACCTTGTGCTCTTTTCTCTCCTTCATGTCCTTCCACACTTTCTCTTTTCTCGGACAGGTGTTGTGTCTCCAAAAGATTCCCCTCGACATGTCCAAGAATTCTGTGGATGACCGGTACATTGGCTGCAACCCCATGAGAGAGAGCAAGCTCCTGAAGCCGGGATATATTCCCATACCAAAAAAATATATGGCAATTTGGAAAAGAGCCAGAAGTCACTGGGCCAAACTTAGCCAAACTGTCAGCAAGTTCAACCCGATCTATGGCACTGCAATTGTGGCTTATACAATCAACAGCAACCTGTACCGTGATTTCAATAACGCTGCAAGAGAAGCTGGGACATCCCAAAGCTCGTACAAACAATATGCCTTCAAGGACTTCCACCTCCTCCTAACCAAAGCTCTTCAGGCCAAGAAGATCCAGAACAAATGCTATGAAGTCTTCCGCGGGATAAAAGACATCCATTTCACTGTCCACATCAAACAGTTTGTCCGCTTCGGACAGTTTTCTTCCTCATCTTTGGTAAAAGAGAAAGCTCAAACATTTGGCAAGGGCACCCTCTTCTCCATCAAGACCTGTTACGGAGTGCCCATTTACGACTTCTCATACTACCCGTCCGAAATGGAAGTTCTCATCCCACCCTACGAGGTCTTCATCGTGAAGAGTCGAAAGGGGGGCAACATCAGATTGGAGTCCCAAGGTGTTTCCAGCCGGTTCAACTGTGAACTCCTGAAAGGTAAGAGGCTGGAAGAGTGGAGAACTCGAGGTTCAAAGGAGCCAGGTAACAGCTTGGCTGTATCTAGGGCGACTGGAGGACCAACACAGTTGCTAATGGACCAAATGCCTCTGGAGATGCTCAATCTTTCGGATCGTAGTTGCTCTTTATGCTGGGTTTTTCTTGGTTTTCTCAATTTTCTTTTTTAGTGATATTGAACAAAAGCATGCTGGTCGTGGACAAGGCACCTCGGCAAAGGATAAAAATAGAGAATGAATGAATAAATCATAGGAATCAATATTTCACTTGGTGCCACATTAACCTTGCTGTCCCTCATCCCGTTTTTGTCTCCACAGCTGCAGGTCGCTAAACTCCTCTAGGAAGGCTGGTCTCCATCTGACCTGAACCATCCTAGGAAGCCTCTGACAACCTGGCTGTCTTGGAAGAAAGCATCCCTAGGAAGGAGACCAAGTGCAACATGCAAAATACTTTTCCAAAGTAGATTTTTTTGCCCTCCTAACAAGATGAAGAGCAATAATTTCAGGCAACTGAAAAAAGCAATTTATTCAGGGAGGGTTCAGTCTTTCTCTAGGGTTCAGAGATCAAGGATTGGGTATATGTGATTAGAAATCAAGAAATCAATAAAAGTCTTTGGTGTGCAATGACAGCTTTGTTTTGTTACATGGGATAAAAGACACACACACACATACACACACACAAAGACCCCCTCCTGCTGTAGGTTGTGTCTTTCCTATTCCACCCAGCTTTGCTTCTTTCTGGATGCTTTGCAACTTTAACCAGGGAGTTTGGAAGGCGGCCCTATTGTTTGTTTGATGAAAAGGCTAGTTTAGGCCCACTGAGGGAAATAGCTGTCAGGGTTCCAAGCAACACCCTCAGTGAAAGAAGATCCCGAGGCTTTAGTTTCCTCAAAGTTCCATTTTATTAGAGAAGTTATATTGGCACATCTGGGAAAACCCAAATCTGAAAGCTTCCAGGTTTTCCCACCAGTCAAAAGTTCAAGATCCTGCCCCAACACCCACAAGTTCATCACATGTTCCAATCTTCCACTGCCACAAAGAACAGATTTCACCCATTGAGTTCAGGCCAGGTGCAGAAACAAAGGATTACCTTGGCTTTCTAAGAAGAATGGTATTATGGCTACATATCACCCAACTCCATACAACATCCCCTCCCATTTTCCCAAATAGAAAGTGTGGCAGGCCTGAAATCCAAAAAGAAAATATGGCTTTCAGGCATGACACACGCCACTCCAGGTGCAGAGCATGTTGACCTTGACTCAGGTAGAAAGAATGTTATTTTGACTGCATACCTCCCATGCTCCATACAACCCCCGCTCCCAATTTCCCACAATAGAATATGTGGCAGCCTTGAGGACCAATGTAAAATATGACTTCTAAGCCTGACAGTGTCTCTGACTCAAAGGGAAAAATAGTGTAATGGGAATTCACTGCCCAGAATAAAATATTTCCCCAAGGATGATCTCCCAAAAGAGAAGAAAAGATAATCCCCTTAAGAATAGGCAGGAAATCTGAGGAGGAGGAGCTGATGTCGCAACGACATCTTGGAGCCCCAAGATTGCAGTCAATACTTTTGCCGCTGGACGGTCCTTTTGGACCTAAACCGTCCTGAAGAGATGGTGATAGGGAAGATTATGTCCTGCTGATCTCAGGGACACCGCAAAGTCCCTGATTGATCCAGGAGAATATCTTTTTGCTGGTGACAGAAGCTCAGCCATTGAAGCTGCTGAAGTTGGGACAGTTCCGGAACGGGAGGAAAACGGAAAGAGAAAGTGTGCCCATCTGGTGAGGAAATCTTATTATTATAAAAGAGACTAACCCCCCCAAAAAATTAAAGCTAAATTAAATTTGAAAACAGAAGAGAACAAGCGGCGAAATTAAGCTACATTAGACAGTATGTTATCCTTTTTTTTTCTTTTATGGATGGAACTTTTGCAAATGTTTCCTATTCTTCAAATTGAACGGATTAGTTTTTCTTCTATTGCTTTTTATATTTCTTTTTTTTATACCTATGGATTAAAATCTTTTTCCTTATTTTTATAATGCTGGACTGGAAGGTTTTTGTCCTTTTGCTCCATTTAAGAATTTTGTTTTCTTTAAGCCTGGAATATAAAGAAGATAAAAGGAATACAAAGAGGGCTGTAATAACAGAGGGAAAGGAAGTAACACTGCCACTTGGAGGCTGGAGGCTTGGAAAGCTTGGAAATATTGTCTATTCTTTTTTCTCTTTGATCATTTGATTTTGCATCTCAAGGTTCCTCAGCTTGTTTACAGAAAGTAATAGTGAGAAGAGCATGGTGTCAGTGTTCCAAATATCATGCAGAATTAAATCATTGTCCAAAGCAAAGTTATCCTTAAAACTCCAATTTAATGAGACAGACATGTTGGCATTATGCTGTGAAATGTCAACTCTAATGTACATCCTGTGGGTTCACCCAGTTGAAAGTTCATCATCTACCACACCCCATAATTCATCACATGGTCCAATCTTCATCTTCCATGCTGGCATGTACACCCCTCTGCTTCCGGCCAGGTGTCGAGGTGCGGAGACAAAAGACAACCTTGAGCTTCTAAGAAAATCCATAACAATACATTCCACAATCCTACTCCTTTCTATTCCCCCCTCCCAACTACTACACTAATGAAACAGCATAAGAAATTAATAAAAAGTGTGGCAGGCCAAAGATCCTAAAAGGAACAGAACTACAGGCCTGACACATGGGTTGTTTATACAGGTGATTCTTGGGAGCTTCATTGGCAGCTGGAGTGGATGAAAACAAAGCCTTGTCTTGAAAGATTAAAGGAGATAAAGCCACCCCTTGGCTAGGAGCCTAGAACACTATCTTCAAGAAACCAAGATTAGACTTAGGGAATGCTTTCTCAATGGCTAGTAAAGTGGACTGTTGTTTCCTGCAAAGATTCCCCTCCCATCGCTCCACCTATAAACTCTTTAGGAGGGGCCACAACAGTAGCCAGCTGTCCCTATTTCCTTCTATGTTGTCTTCTCCACAGCTGCTCCCTTCTCTTCTCAGCTCTATGCTCACGCATATCAGGGACAACCTCCCTCTGTTCCTCCTCACTGCTCCCTGACTCAGATGCCACCTGGTGGCCAACATGCCTCTCTAGTCCCTGCTCTGACTCTAAACACCCAGAGTCTTCTTCATCCTCCAGAGCAGTCCCATAATGGTCATCGCTGTCAGAGTCCACCAACAGCTCAGCCAGCTGCTGCTGGGCTACAACACTATCCCTCACTGCAGGGCCCTTCCCCCGGGTTTGAGTTTGAGTTTGAGTTTTATTGGATTTATATGCCACCCTTCTCCCAAAGGACTCAGGGCAGTGTACAACATTAAAAAACACACATCACGAAAGTTAAAAAGAATTAGATACATATCCAAAAAGAAAACCCAATTAATAGGACAATAACATTTTAAAAAATGAGATAAAATTAACATTAACAGGCCAGGCCGGCTTGCTGGAAAAGCCAACTTTTTAAGGCGCTTCAGAAGGACCGGAGGTGAGGGATTATGCGAAGCTCCGGGGGTAGCTCATTCCAGAGGGAAGGCGCTCCCACAGAGAAGGCTCTCCCCCTGGGGTCACCAGCTGACACTGTCTGGCCGAGGGCACCCTGAGGAGGCCAACTCTGTGGGATCGTACTGGACGGTGGGAGGCTACTGGTGGCCGTTGGTGGTCTCGCAGGTACCCTGGGCCTAAGCCATGGAGTGCTTTAAAGGTCATAATTAATACCTTGAATCGCACCCGGAAAACAACCGGCAACCAGTGCAGGCCGTCTAAAAGAGGTGTGACATGGGAGCACCTAGGTACCCCCATGACAACCCACACGGCCGCATTCTGGACCAGCTGAAGCCTCCAGGTGCTCTTCAAGGGCAGCCTCATGTAGAGAGCATTGCAGTAGTCCAGGTGAGAAAGGACAAGGGCATGAGTGACTGTGCACAGAGCATCCCGATCCAGGAAGAGGCGCAACTGGCGTATCAGGCGAACCTGGTAAAAGGCCCCCCTGGTCACGGCCGTCAGGTGTTCTTCTAAACTAAGCCGCGAATCTAGGAGGACTCCCATATTGCGAGCCTCCTCTGAGGGGGCTAAAATTTCTCCCCCTATCACCAAAAATGGAACAAGATGTACAAATCGGGATGTCGGAAACCACAGCCACTCAGTCTTGGAGGGATTGAGCTTGAGCCTGTTTCTCCCCTTCCAGATCCGCACAGCCTCCAGGCATCGGGACATCACATTGTGGGCATCGTTTGGGTGGTTTGGGGTAGAGATGAAACATTGGGTATCATCAGCATATTGATGATACCGTACCCCAAAATCACGGATGATCTCGCCCAGCGGTTTCATGTATATGTTGAACAGGAGGGGTGAGAGAACCGACCCCTGGGGCACCCCACAAGTGACGTGCCTGGGGGTCGATCTCTGCCCTCCAGTCAACACAAACTGCGACTGATCCGACAGGTAGGAGGAGAACCACCGTAAAACGGTGCCCCCCACTCCCAACCTCCCGGGTCATCGCAGTAGGATACCATGGTCGATGGTATCGAAAGCCGCCGAGAGGTCTAATAGGACCAGGACAGAGGAGCAGCCCCTGTCCCTGGCCTGCCAGAGATCATCGACCAACGTGACCAATGCTGTCTCTGTGCTGTACCCGGGCCTGAAACCCGACTGAAACGGATCCAGGTAGACAGCTTCATCCAGGTACTGGGGAAGCTGACGTGCTACCATACTCTCGACAACCTTTGCTACAAAGTGAAGGTTGGAGACTGGACGATAGTTGGCTAAAGAAGCTGGGTCCAGGGAAGGGTTCTTAAGGAGGGGCCTCACCACCGCCTCCTTCAAGGCAGTGGGAAAGAACCCCTCTCTCAATGAAGCGTTGGTAATCACCTTGAGCCAGCCTCGTGTCACCTCCTGGGAAGCCGAAACTAACCAAGAGGGACACGGGTCCAGCACACAAGTGGCAGCACTGAGTCTCCCCATAATCCTGTCCATGCCTTCGGGGGTCACAGGGTCAAACCCATCCCAGATAGTCTCCTCAAGATTCATCCCCGTCAGCTCGCCCGAATCTACCCAGTCAGAGTCCAAGCCTTTCTGGATCTGAGCAATTTTATCCTGCAGATACTGAACAAATTCTTCAACCCTACCCTGCAAGGGGTCTTCCCCAGTTCCTTGGTTAAGTAAGGAGCGGGTCACCCTAAACAGGGCGGCTGGGCAGTTATCTGTGGACGTGATAAGAGCGGGAAAATGTTGCCATTTTGCCGCTTCTATCACCACTAAGTAGGATTTAATATGAATTCTTACTAGTGTTCGATCAGATTCGGACCGGCTGGCCCTCCAGCCACTCTCTAGGCGTCTTTTCTGGCGCTTCATCTCCTGGAGCTCCTCGGTAAACCAGGGAGCCACCCGGGATCGATACCGGGTCAGAGGCTGCAAAGACACAACGCGATCCAACGCCCCAGCGGCCGCCCTATCCCAGGCTTCCACTAGGGCTTCAGTCAAGCTGTGAGCAAGGGATTCAGGAAAAGTCCCAAGCTCCATCAGGAACCTTTCGGGGTCCATCAGGTGCCTGGGGTGGAACCATCTAGTCAGTTCCACCTCCCTGCAGCGAGGGGTAGCGGTATGGAAGTCAAGCCTGATGAGGAAATGATCAGACCATGACAAGGGTTGAATAGAAATATCCCCTAAATCTAGATCATTCGTCAACTGCCCAGAGACAAAAATCAGGTCGACCGTGTGTCCCCCATTATGGGTGGGGTCTTGAATTAACTGAGTTATGTCTATAGCTGTCATGGAAGCCATGAACTCCTGAGCTGACTTGGATGTCTCGCCAATGGAAGGCAGGTTGAAATCCCCCAGGACCATGAGCCTGGGGAAATGAACCGCCAATCCAGCTAACACAGTCAACAGCTCCGGCAGGGCCGATGAAATGTAGCAGGGAGACAGGTACCTAACAAAAAGGCCCACCTGAGCTCCAAGGCCCCACTTCACAAAGAGGGACTCACACCCGCCTATCTGAGGCACAGTGACCTCCTGAGGTCTGAGACTTTCCCTAATAACCACTGCCACCACCACCCTGCCCCTGCCCTGGGCTCTCGGCTGGTGAAACGCCCGGAAGCCTGGTGGGCATAGTTCGCTAAGGGGAATATGCAAATGGCCAAATGGCATAGTACGGTGGTCCAGGCAATGGCGGTAATACGGGGGGCACAACGAAGCCCCCTCCCACTCCAATCACGCCTATGCCAACTCCTGTAGCCATCTTCTGCTGGCGTTAGCATCCATGCCAGCTGCCTCAGCCCCTCCCCGCTGATCTAATTTATCATGTTCATAAGCAAGGAGGAGGGGGGAAGCAACTGGGATAACACCACGGCGTGGGGAGCGGCAGCTGTAGAGACCCCAGACCGGGTGTCCCACCGCAGCTGCTGACCACACCCATGCCGGCAGCCCCGACACTCTCCATTCTCCTTTCACTGCTAACCGCCCCATTTCACTCACGATGTTCCGGCTATAAGGCAGGACTTCGCAGCTCAGGGGTATCCCCGAGGTCCCAGGAAGTTCTCATAGCTGGACCTGGAACCAACGATGGAATAGGGTACCCCTGCAAGCCCCAAGAAGGACAACCATCTCCCCGAAGCTCTCCTCAAACGTGACAGGACACCATCTTGGGCATGCGTAGTAGAAGAGTTCAGGCTTCACTGAACAAGCATGTTATTAACTTAACCCCTGCACTGATTCGCTTATAAAGGTTATAAAATGAGCCAAGCTCACTTAACTGCCTTGCTGAACAACAGACATGGGATCATTTGGTTCAGCTGCAGTTGCAAGTTGAGGTCTTCCTGCAGATGTTGATCACAGCTTCACGTTGCCTCCAAATCCAGAAATGGCGTGATTTTTAAAATTCCGCTTTCTTTGCTCGAGAAATAAACAATCACGGAGATGCAGATCTGGTGTCCTCTCCACTTCTCTTTTGCCTTTGACTGCTGAAAAGTGCGTGGAGGGGAGAGGGGACATCAGCCAGGGGTCCTTGTCTTTGAAGACCCTCCTCAACCTTCTCAATGGCAGCCAGATCCTTCCCCATGGCCCCTCAAGGCCAGCTTGTCCTCATGTCCTTGCCTTCAGCCCAGTCCAGCCCAGCAGCGCCCCCTCACCAGTTGCAAAAGTATTAAAGCTGACAGTATTTATCCTGGGTGGGTGAAGTCACTTTTGCTTCCCTGACCACCCCACCCATACCACAGAAGAGGCAGTTCACCCTTGTGGGTGGCCTCAAAATGACATAATGATGTGGTTTTTAATTCCCCTTTCTTTGCTTGAGAAATAAACAATCACAGAGCTTTACTTTTACTTTACTTTACTTTATTTTAAGCTTATATACCGCCCCCTCTCCCAGAAGGGACTCGAGGCGGTGTACAGTCAAGTTAAAAACATAAATACATAGGAGTAATACAAACATAGTTACTTAAAAGAGGAGGTTGTAAAAAACTGTACCAAAGTAAAGTAATTAAAAACAATGTTAAAAATAACTCCTAAAAATACCCAAATTAAAAATATCTGCCAGGAGGTAAGAGAGACTATAAATGGGCCAGGCCGGCTAAATGGAACAGGTGAGTCTTCAGTTTTTGTCGGAAGGAGCGGACGTCGGTGGTGGTTCTGATATCGGGGGGGAGGTCATTCCAGAGGGTTGGGCCCATCACAGAGAAGGCTCTACTCCTAGGCGCCACCCACTGGCATTGCTTAGTGGACGGCACCAGGAGGAGTCCCTCCCTGTGAAAGCGAATTGGTCGCAGGGAAGTGTGTGGTAGGATGCGATCCCGCAAGTAACTAGGTCCTGTGCCATGGAGCGCTTTAAAGATGGTAATTAACACCTTGAAACGCACCCGAAAGACCACAGGCAGCCAGTGCAGCTCGCGCAGGAGCGGTGTTACGTGGGAGTATCTAGTACTCCCCATAATGGCCCACGCGGCTGCATTCTGGACTAGCTGCAGTCTTCGGGCGCATCCTAAGGGAAGCCCCATGTAGAGGGCGTTGCAGTAGTCCAGCCGAGACGTCACCAGTGCATGAGTGCATGCGTAGGGCATCCCGGTCCAGTAGGGGGCGCAATTGGCGCACCAGGCGAACCTGGTGGAACGCCCCCCTTGCCACGGCTGCCACATGGTCATCCATTGACAGACGGGCATCTAGGAGGACGCCCAAATTGCGCGCCCGTTCCACAGGGGGCAATTGCTCGCCCCCTATGGCCAGTGATGGTATCAACTGGCTGAACCGGGGTGCCGGTAGCCATAGCCACTCAGAATTGGAGGGGTTGAGCTTGAGTCTGTTGTCCCCCATCCAGACCCCGACAGCTTCCAAACACCGGGTCATCACCTCAACAGCCTCGTTGGGGTGGTTTGGGGTGGAAATGTACAGCTGAGTATCATCAGCGTAGAGATGATACTCCACCCCAAAACCACGGATGATCTCGCCCAGCGGCTTCACATATGCGTTGAACAAAAGGGGCGAGAGGACCGACCCCTGCGGCACCCCACAAGTGAGTGGCCTCAGGGTCGACCTCTGCCCCCCTGCCAACACACATTGTGTCCGGTCGGAGAGGTAGGAGCAGAACCACCGCAAGACGCTGCCTCCAACTCCCATCCCCTCCAGCCGGCGCAATAGGATACCATGGTCGATGGTATCAAAAGCCGCTGACAGGTCTAATAGGACCAGGATAGAGGAACAACCCCTATCTCTGGCCCTCCAGAGATCATCTACCAATGCGACCAAGGCCGTCTCCGTGCTGTGTCCGGGCCGGAAGCCGGACTGGCGTGGGTCTAGATATTCGGATTCTTCAAGGTATCGTGGAAACTGCTGTGCCACCACATTCTCTACAACCTTCGCTAAAAAGGGAAGGTTGGAGACTGGACGGTAATTAGCTAGCTCCATCGGGTCAAGGGAAGGCCTCTTGAGTAAGGGCCTCACCACCGCCTCTTTCAAGGGGGTATTTAAGGACCCCTCGCCCAATGAGGCGTTCACCAAGCTCAGTAGCCAGCCTCGTGTCACTTCCCAGGATGCCAGTACCAGCCAGGAGGGACACGGGTCCATTAAACATGTGGTCGGTCGCAGCCGTCCACGCAACCTGTCCAAATCCTCGGGGGCAACAGAGTCAAACTCCTCCCAGAATGGTCTCACAAGACTCACTGTTGACGGCTCCTCTGGTCCACTGAAGGGGGCCCATCCGCTCCGGATCTGAGCGATTTTGTCCTGCAGATATTCCCCAAACTCCTCTGCTCTGCCCTGTAAAGGGGCTTCCCGCATCCCCTGTGATAAGAGGGAGCGGGTCATCCGAAACAGGGCGGCAGGGCGGTTATCGGCGGACACAATAAGAGTGGCACAATGTCTACGTTTGGCCACTCTTAATGCCACAAGGTAGGTCTGTGAATAGGCTCTTACGTGTGTTCGATCAGATTCGGAGCGTGAGGACCTCCACCTGCCCTCTAGGCGTCTCCTATGGCGCTTCATCACCCTCAGGTCCTCGGTAAACCAAGGAGCCCGGGTGGGTCGTCGCCGCAGGAGAGGCCGCAAAGGCACAACTCGGTCCAGGGCCCCAGCGGCCGTCCTATTCCAGGCGACCACTAGGTTCTCGGAGCGAGATCGGGTCAGGGCTACAGGGAATGGCCCAAGCCGAGGGAGTCCACTGTGCCACAGACGTCCGGGTGTGAATCCCTTGTTGTGAAATGAGGCCCTGGGAGACAGTTGGGCCTGCTGATAGTATACCTGGCTCCTCGCTATACATCAGCAGCCCTGCCTGAACTCCTCGAGCTGATCGCATCAGTGGCGGTTGAGACCCCCAAACTCTTAGTGGTGGGGGATTTTAACCTGCCATCGGTGGGAGAAGCATCCGAGGGGGTTCGGGAGTTCATGGCTTCCATGACAGCCATGGACCTGACTCAATTGATTCAGGGCCCGACACACGAGGGAGGACACACCTTGGACCTTGTTTTTGTCTCTGGCCAGTGGTTGAGTGATCTGGGAGGAGGGGACTTAACCATCACTCCCCTGTCATGGTCAGATCACTCACTCCTCCGACTTGACTTCCCTGGTGCTACCCCCCGCTGGGGGAGGCGGAACCGGAAAACACCAGATGGTTCCGCCCCAGGCGCCTGATGGAACCAGATAGGTTCCAGACGGAGCTTGGGCCACCTCCTGTAACCCTGACCCGCCCCCGGGTAGAGGACCTGGTGGTCGCGTGGAATAATGCGACTACCGGGGCCTTGAACCGGGTGGCGCCTTTGCGGCCTCTCCGGCGGCAACGATCCACCCTGGCCCCTTGGTTTACCGAGGAGCTAAGGGTGATGAAACGCCGTAAGAGATGCCTAGAGAGTCGTTGGAGATCCTCCCGTTCCGAATTTGACCGAACACAGGTACGAGCCCATTTAAGGACGTACCTTGTGGCATTGAGAGCGGCCAAATGTCAATATTGTGCCGCTCTCATTGCATCCGCAGAGAACCGTCCTGCCGCCCTGTTTCGGGTGTCCCGCTCCCTCTTGTTTCAGAGGCCGCGGGAGGCCCCTTTACAGGGTAGGGCAGAGGAATTTGGGAAATATCTGCAGGATAAAATCGCTCAAATCCGGAAGGATTGGGTCCCTGTCAGTGGTCCAATGGAGACGTCCGTGGCGAGTCTTGAGAAACCGATCTGGGAGGAGTTTGACTTGGTTGCCATCGAGGATTTGAACAGAATGCGTGGACGACTGCGACCCACCACATGTTTACTGGACCCGTGCCCCTCCTGGCTTGTACTGGCATCCTGGGAGGTTACACGTGACTGGCTCCTGGGCCTAGTGAATGCTTCATTGAGTGAGGGGTCTCTTCCGGCCACCTTGAAAGAGGCGGTGGTGAGACCCTTGCTCAAGAAGCCTTCCCTGGACCCTATGGAGCTGACCAATTATCGTCCTGTCACCAACCTTCCCTTCCTGGCGAAGGTTGTAGAGAGTGTGGTGGCTTATCAGTTTCCACGACATCTGGAGGAAAATGATTATCTAGATCCATGCCAGTCCGGCTTCCGCCCCGGGCACAGCACGGAGACGGCCTTGGTCGCGTTGGTAGATGATCTCTGGAGGGCCAGAGATAGGGGTTGTTCCTCTATCCTGGTCCTATTAGACCTCTCGGCGGCTTTTGATACCATCGACCATGGTATCCTGTTGCGCCGACTGGAGGGGTTGGGGGTCCGGGGCACCGTTTTGCGGTGGTTCGGCTCCTACCTTTCCGGCCGGACACAACGTGTGTTGGCAGGGGAGCAGAGGTCAACCCTAAGCCCCCTTACTTGTGGGGTGCCACAGGGGTCGGTCCTCTCGCCACTCCTGTTCAACACATATATGAAGCCGTTGGGTGAGATCATCCGTGGTTTTGGGGTGGGATATCATCTGTACGCTGATGATACTCAGCTGTACATTTCCACCCCAAACCACCCCAACGAGGCCATCGAAGTGATGTCCCGGTGTGTGGAAGCCGTACGGGTCTGGATGGATGACAACCGACTCAAGCTCAACTCCTCCAAGACGGAGTGGCTGTGGGTACCGGCTCCCCGGTTCAGCCAATTAATTCCATCTCTGGCCATTGGGGGCATACAACTTGCCCCCGTGGAGCGGGCGCGCAATTTGGGCATCCTCCTGGATGCCCGGCTGTCCATGGATGACCATGTGACAGCCGTGGCAAGGGGGGCGTTCCACCAGGTTCGCCTGGTGCGCCAATTGCGCCCCCTACTGGACCGGGACGCCTTACGCACAGTCACTCATGCGCTGGTGACGTCTCGCCTGGACTACTGTAACGCTCTCTACATGGGGCTTCCCTTGAAATGCACTCGGAGGCTACAGTTGGTCCAGAATGCGGCCGCGCGGGTAATTATGGGGAGTACTAGGTATTCCCATGTGACACCTTTCCTGCGCGAGCTGCACTGGCTTCCTGTGGTCTATCGGGTGCGTTTCAAGGTTTTGATAACGATCTTTAAAGCGCTCCATGGCTCAGGACCTAGTTACTTGTGGGATCGTATCCTGCCCCATACATCCCTGGGACCAATTCGCTCACACAGAGAGGGACTCCTCCAGGTGCCGTCCACCAGACAGTGTCGTGGGGCGGCGCCTAGGAGCAGAGCCTTCTCTGTGGTGGGCCCAGCCCTGTGGAATGACCTCCCTCCGGATATTAGGACTACCTCTGACCTCCGCTCCTTCCGTGTAAAGCTCAAGACCCACCTATTCCAAGTAGCTGGCCTGGCTCAACCATAGTCTGATCATATCGCTCCTGACGGGTTTTTTATTTTGGTAATTTATTTAGGGGATTTTTAATATTGTGATTTTAATTGTTTTTATCCATCTGCCCACCTCCTCCTTGTATACGTCTATATTATATGTATGTTTTGTCCATATTTGTATTTTTATGTGTTTTATTGTACGCCGCCCCGAGTCCTTCGGGAGAGGGTACGACTAAGAAATAAATATTATTATTATTATTAAGCTCCATCTGGAACCTGTCCGGTTCCATCAGGCGCCTGGGGCGGTACCAACTTGGACAGTTTGGTTCCGCCTCCTCGTGGTGGGGGGTAGCACCAGGGAAGTCCAGCCGGAGAAATGAGTGATCTGACCATGACAGGGGAGTGATGATTACATCCCCTCTTCCCAGATCAGCTGCAGATCTGGTGTCCTCTCCACTTCTCTTTTGCCTTTGACTGCTGAAATGTGTGGAGGGGAGAGGGGAGATCAGCCAGGGGTCCTTGTTTTTGAAGACCCCCTCCCCCTAGTCTAGGGCAATAGATTCCTGCCCCACAGCACCTCAAGGCCAGCTCGGCCCCATATCCTTGCCTTTGCCCCAGTACAGCCCAAAAGCACTCCCTGCCCCCAGTTGCACCGTTATCAAAGCCGAGAGCATTTATCCTGGGTGGGTTAAGTTGCTTCTGCTTCCCTGACCCTCCACCCCTCAATACCAGAGAGGAGGCAGTTGACTCTTTTGGGTGGTCTCTTGGCCTCTCGAGAATTTAACTTGCTGTGGGATAATTTAACAGTTCAATTACCGAAAAGAAATCCAGAAACTATGCTGATGTTCGCCATCCCCATTTCATGTTGTCCCTCCTTTGGCATCCATTCCTCATCGCTGGAAGCATTCAAGAGACTGGACTGCCATCTGTCAGAAAAGATGTAGGTAGGTCCTCCTGTTTGGGGGGCGGGTTGGACTAGATAACCTAACAGGTCCCTTCCAACTCTATTCTCTTTTTTTGTCTTTTAATGACCCCGTAATCCCTTACATCAGGGTCAACTGAATGGAGCTGAGTCTTCACTGGCTGGATGCCCTTCCTGTCACCAGTGTGGAGTTTTGCTCAGCAGATAATTACTCACTGTGCCCAGAGAGAGAAATAACTGCCCCTACCTAGGATTGACCTCACAGCCTCCTGATTGTGCGGCAAAAGGGGTCGGCCCCATACAGGGTAAGGGGCTTCCTTCTGAATTGCACTATTTGGGAATCCAGAAGCCCGGAGTTCCCATTGAAGCCCAGCGGGAGATGAGGGGGTGTTACAGCTGCTCTCTCTCTCTCCCCCCTTAATTTTATTTTGTGGGCTGTTTCTAAAAAGCATCCAAGGAGGGGTGGGAAGGAAGTGGAAGCTCCCCCGCCCATCCCCACCACATCTCCCATGCCCCACGGCTTCCTAGGCACTGCAGGAGCCGCAGAGGCCAAGGGCGATGGAAGCGCAGCCTCTTTGCAAGAGCAAGAAGGGAGGGAGGGAGGGAAGAAGAGAAAGAAAAAAGGAAGGAAGGAAAGAAGGAAGGAAGGAAGGGGTGGCAGGAGGAAAGAAAGAGACAGACAGAGGGAGGAAAGAAGCAAAGGAAGGAGAAAGGGAAAGAAGGAAGGAAGGAGGGTGTGAGAAAAGTCCCTGAGTTCTTCTGGATTTTTCCCTAGAAACCCAGGAGAAAGGGAGAAGAGGAAAGGAGTGGGAAGGAAGTGGAAAAGGGAGGTAGTGATGAAGGAGTAAGGGAAGGAAAGAAGGAGAAAGGGAAAAAAGGAAGGAGGGAATAGAAGCCAGGGAGGAATGAAGAAAAGAGAAATTAAGAGGGAGATAGGAGGGAAGAAAGGAAAGAGACCGACGGATGGAGGTAGGAAGGAAGAGGAGGGAGGGAGGAAAGAGAGAGGGAGGGAGGAAAGAGGGAGGGAGGGAGAGAGAAAGAAGGAAAGAAGGGAAGGAGCGAAGGAAGGAAGGAAGGAAGGAAGGAAGGAAGGAAGGAAGGAAGGAAGGAAGGAAGGAAGGAAGGAAGGAAGGAAGGAAGGAAGAGAGGAGAGAGGGAGGATTGGAGACCAGGTCGCATCGTACCGGCCCGGTATTTCCTTCGCACTGGTAGACCGGGGTCCTGTGTTTACAGTTGGCTGTCTCTCTAAGCTGCCAGCTGTCTTCGTGAGTGGTAGACCGGTTGTCTTTCACAACTGGTAGACCGGGTCCC
>NC_138554.1:141617197-141805371 GCF_964273705.1 Natrix helvetica | reverse complement strand
TCCCTTCCTTTCTCCTTTCCTTTCTCCTTTCCTTTCCTTTCTCTTTTCCTTTCCTTCTTTTCCATTTCCTTTCCTTTCTCCCTTCCTTTCTCCTTTCCTTTCTCCTTTCCTTTCCTTTCTCCTTTCCTTCTTTTCCATCGCATTTCCTTTCTCTTTTCCTTTCTCCTTTCCTTTCCTTTTTCCTTTCCTTTTTCCTTTCCTTTCTCATTTCCTTTCCTTTCTCCTTTCCTTTCTCCTTTCCTTTCTCCTTTCCTTTCTCCTTTCCTTTCTCCTTTCCTTTCTCCTTTCCTTTCTCCTTTCCTTTCTCCTTTCCTTTCTCTTTTCTTTTCCTTTCTTTCCATTTCCTTTCCATTTCCTTTCCTTTTTCCTTTCCTTTCTCTTTTCCTTTCTCTTTTCCTTTCTCCTTTCCTTTCTCCTTTCCTTTCTTTTGTCCTTTCCTTTCTTCTTTCCCATTTCCTTTCCTTCTTTTCTATTTCCTTTCCTTTTCCTTTCCTTTCTCTTTTCCTTTCCTTCTTTTCCATTTCCTTTCCTTTCTCCCTTCCTTTCTCCTTTCCTTTCTCCTTTCCTTTCCTTTCCTTTCTCCTTTCCTTCTTTTCCATCGCATTTCCTTTCTCTTTTCCTTTCTCCTTTCCTTTCCTTTTTCCTTTCCTTTTTCCTTTCCTTTCTCATTTCCTTTCCTTTCTCCTTTCCTTTCTCCTTTCCTTTCTCCTTTCCTTTCTCCTTTCCTTTCTCCTTTCCTTTCTCCTTTCCTTTCTCCTTTCCTTTCTCTTTTCTTTTCCTTTCTTTCCATTTCCTTTCCATTTCCTTTCCTTTTTCCTTTCCTTTCTCTTTTCCTTTCCTTTCCTTCTATTCCATTTCCTTTCCTTTCTCCTTTCCTTTCTCCTTTCCTTTCTCCTTTCCTTTCTCCTTTCCTTTCTCCTTTCCTTTCTCCTTTCCTTTCTCTTTTCCTTTCTCCTTTCCTTTCCTTTTTCCTTTCCTTTTCTTCTTTCCCATTTCCTTTCCTTTCCCTCCCCCTCCCTTCCCTTCCTTCCTTCCTGGGGATCTGAGGGAGAGGGAGGGGACCCTTTTCCTCCTTACCCCCCTCCCCAACATCTGCTCTGATGGCAATTATGGTTAAAAAAAATTCAGGTGCTCAGGGATGAAAATGTGCTGCTCAAACACGATACTTTTCTGCACACTCTGAAAAAAAATTAGAGGGAACATTGGAGTGCAGGTGGACAGATTCTGTGCGGCAGCCCTGGGGATCCATCGCAAACATGTGTCTTCTCCATTGTAGCAAAGTTATATAACAATTGTGGCAAACCCTTTGCACTGCTTAGTCCCTTCCCCTTTAACATTAAACCTACAATGGGCCACACAGCTTAGGGATTGCAAGTATCCTATAGTGAGACCATGTCTAATTGACACTGGATTTTGTTATAGATTTCAGTTGTTATTTATTATTTTATACTAGAAGTTTTAAGTGTATATATGCGGAGTGCTTTTTCCCCCCAAAGTTTTTTTTAATTTTTTAAATACAAATGTACACATATTATAGAAACAAAGTGTTAACTGGAATTTCCCTTTTACATCCCTTCCTTTACATGATCCATTTCACATCATAACTTAATTTTCACTTTCAGACAAATTATTTTCTTCCATTATTTTCCATTTTTTTATACTCATTTTTTCTTAGTACGTAAACAATATCTTCAATTGCCTCTTCAAAAATTGCACCAAATTATCATTTCATATTTCTCTATTGGTCTACTTTGCTATAAACAATATATAACCCCTAGTTACATTTCGACATAGAAAGCATTTCTTTCTATTTTTTCTACAATTAACAATATACTACACTTTCTTTATTTCTTAATTAGCTGCAGAACAATAACACTCATACTACTATTCCCTTTAATCTACTAATACTACTCTTTTCCCCCTTCCTCTTTTATGCATTTTCTCTTGGGCTCTCACGAATCCCACTTTTAATCGTTTTTCTTCCTCTCCCGCTTTCTCCTAACTTCTTCTTTTTCCTTTTCCTGTTTTTATGGTTGTAGTATCTTTTCTTCAGACTATTCATTTTTATTATTCTGGTACTTTTCCCCAGGGTTTTCCCTGTTCTCCTCCCTTCCTTACTACCTTGTGGTTTCTTTTTGGGAGGATCTCCCTCTTTCTCTGCTTTTCCTTTGTAACTGTAATTTTTACAGATTTTAAAATGTTGGGGTTATGACACATTTACCATATTTTTTGGAGTATAAGGTGCACCGGAGTATAAGACGCTCCAAGATTTTGAAGAGGCAATTTTTTAAAAAAAGTAGGTAGGTAAACAATGCTCCCTCTAATTTTTTTCAGTGTGTGCAGAAAAGTATAGTCTTTGAGCGGCATATTTTCATCCCTGAGCACCTGATTTCTTTTAGCCATAATTGCCATCAGAGCAGATGTTGGGGAGGGGGGCAAGGAGGTAAAGGGTCCCCTCCCTCTCCCTCAGACCCCCAGGAAGGAAGGAAGGGAAGGGAGGGGGAGGAAAAGGAAAGGAAATGGGAGAGAAGAAAAAAAAAGAAAAGAGAAGAAAGGAAAAAGGAAAGGAAATGGAAAAGAAGGAAAGGAAAAAAGGAAAGGAAATGGGAAAGAAGAAAGGAAAGGAAAAGAGAAAGGAAAGGAAAAAAGAAAGGAAAGGAAAAACAACTGTAGCATCTCTGTCTAGTTGTATTTATCTTTAACAAAAAACAAAAATCAAGCAGGGTGATAGATTGCAGAACGGCTTTCAGCAGTGAGTGTCTTATCTGAGCAATATGAAGACCTTTTCTTGAGTTGAGTTTGAGTTTATTAAATTTATATACCACCCCCTCTCCCCGCAGGGACTCGGGGCGGTGTACAGACAGTACATATATAAAAACAACAGGGCAGAACACGAAACACTAGACAAACAATGTACACATACAGTCTGTATAATACCCAAACTAATTTATAGTTAAAAACAATCTAAAACCAAATTAAAACCCCAAAATTTACATTTTAAAAAGCCATCCAGGAAGGTCCGTAATAGGTTGTACTTGTGATTACAATTGGGCCAGGCTGGCTGATCGGAACAGGTGGGTCTTGAGTTTCTTACGGAAGGAGCGGAGATCAACAGTAGTTCTAATATCAGGGGGGAGTTCGTTCCAGAGGGTTGGGCCCATCACAGAGAAGGCCCTACTCCTGGGCACCGCCCGCCCGCATTGCCTAGCGGAAGGTACCCGGAGGAGTCCCTCCCTGTGTGAGCGGATTGGTCGTAGGGATGTATGGGGTAGAATGCGATCCCGCAGATAACTAGGTCCCGAGCCATGAAGCGCTTTAAAGATGACAATCAACACCTTGAAACGCACTCGAAAAGCCACAGGCAGCCAGTGCAGCTTGCGCAGAAGTGGTGTTACATGGGAGTACCTAGTACTCCCCATAATTGTCCGCGCGGCTGCATTCTGGACCAACTGGAGCCTTCAGGTGCATTTCAAGGGGAGCCCCATGTAGAGAGCATTGCAGTAATCGAGACGGGAAGTCACCAGGGCCTGAGTGACTGTGCGAAGGGCGTCTCGCTCTAGTAGGAGTAGCCACAGCCACTCCATCTTGGAAGGGTTGAGCTTGAGTCTGTTGTCTCCCATCCAACCCGGACGGCTTCCAGACACCGGGACATCACCTCGACGGCTTCGTTGGGGTGGTTCGGGGTAGAGATGTATAGCTGAGTGTCATCAGCATACAGATGACACTCAACCCCGAATCCTCGAATGATCTCACCCAGCGGTTTCATGTATGTGTTGAACAGGAGAGGTGAGAGGACCGACCCCTGCGGCACTCCACACGTGAGTGGCCTCAGGGTTGACCTCTGCTCCCCTGTCAACACACATTGCGTCCGACCAGAGAGGAAGGAGGAGAACCACCGCAATACGGTGCCCCTCACCCCCATCCCCTCCAGCCGAAGCAGTAGGATACCATGGTCGATGGTATCGAAAGCCGCTGAGAGATCTAATAGGACTAGGATGGAGGAGCAACCCCTATCTTTCACCCTCCAGAGATCATCCACCAACGCGACCAAAGCCGTCTCAGTGCTGTGACCGAGCCACACTCTCAACAACCTTCGCTAAAAAGGGGAGGTTGGAGACAGGACGATAATTGGCTAACTCTGCTGGGTCCAGAGAAGGCCTCTTAAGTAGGGGCCTCACCACCGCCTCTTTCAAGACGGCTGGTAGGAACCCCTCCCTCAGTGAGGCGTTCACTAGTCCCAGGAGCCAGATTCATGTAACCTCCCAGGTTGCCAGTACAAGCCAGGAGGGACACGGGTCCAGTAAAAATGTGGTGGCCCGCAGTCGCCCGCGTAACCCGTCCATGTCCTTGGCGGCAACAGAGTCAAACTCCTCCCAGAGTGGTACCTCAAGACTCGCCTCTGGTGTCTCCCCAAGATCACTCAAGGAAACCCATTCGCTCCGGATCTGAGCGATTTTGTCCTGCAGATATTCCCCAAATTCCTCTGCCCTACCCTGCAAAGGGGCTTCCCGCGGCCTCTGTGAAAGGAGGGAGCGGGTCACCTGAAACAGGGCGGCAGGGCGGTTTTCTGCGGACGCAATAAGAGTGGCATAGTATCGACGTTTAGCCACCCTTAGTGCTACAAGGTAGGTCCGTAAATGGGCTCTTACCTGTGTTCGGTCATATTCGGCGCGAGAGGATCTCCATCTGCTCTCTAGGCATCTCTTGTGGCACTTCATCACCCTCAGCTCCTCGGTGAACCAAGGGACCAGGGTGGTTCGCTGCCACTGGAGAGGCCGCAAGGGCGCAACCCAGTCCAAGGCCCTGGCAGCCGCACTATTCCATGCGGCCACCAGGTCCTCCATCCGGGAGCGGGTCAGGGCTACAGGAAGTGGCCCAAGCTCCGTCTGGAACCTGTCAGGTTCCATCAGTCGCCTGAGGTGGAACCATCTAAGATCTTCTGGTTCTGCCTCCCCGCGATGGGGGGTAGCGGAAGGGAAGTCAAGACAGAGAAGCGAGTGATCTGACCAATGCAGGGGAGTAGTAACCAAATCCCCTATTCCCAGATCACTCTTCCACCGACCAGAGATAAAAAAAACAAGGTCCAGCGTGTGGCCTCCCTCGTGTGTGGGGCCCTGAATTATTTGGGTCAGGTCCAAGGCTGTCATGGAAGCCATGAACTCCCGAGCTACCTCGGATGATTCACCCGTCGATGGCAGGTTGAAGTCCCCCATAACTAATAGTCTGGGGGTCTCAACCGCTACCTCCGCAATCACCTCGAGGAGCTCTGGCAGGGCCGCTGATGCATAGCGAGGAGCCAAGTATGCAATCAGCAGGCCCAACTGACTCCCTGGGCCCCGTCTCACACCTAGAGTCTCACACCCGGATATCTGAGGTACGGCGAATTCTCTCGGTGTCAGGCCTTCCCGTATAGTTACCGCTACCCCGCCACCCTTACCCCGGGCACGAGGCTGATGGAATACACGGTATCCTGGTGGGCACATTTCCACGAGGGGTAAGCCCCCCTCGTGGACCAACCAGGTTTCCGTGATCCCTGCAAGGTCCGGCTCCCCCTCAGAAACCAGATCGTAAATGAGGGGGGCCTTATTAACCACGGACCTTGTGTTACACAACATCAGCCTCATGCCCTGGTTCTGTAAACCCTGACCACCTAGAGTGCGGGGGTTGGTACAAACGACCGGGCGTATCCAGTGCCCACGGTCTCCCAACCGACTACAGGATCTTCTTCTATCATCGCATCCACCCCTTCCTACGACCGTTGGAATATAGGAACTCTCTAAAGGAACGACGTTCTCATTCCCCTCCCCCACTCCACTCTCTTCCCCCCCAGTCCCACCTGTTCGCCTGGCTCTGCCCCCATTCCTGGTCTGGCTACCCCCTCCCCCCACCCTGGATCCCCCTAAAACAGTTAACAGACATTTACACAGAAACCCCCTAAACCTCCTCTTCCTCCACCTCTCTGGATTAATGCATCCGTCCTCGAGGTGGGCCCTTGTAAGGGCGGAGGGCCATGCCTGCGAGAGGGGGGACTCCCGCAGTAAAATAAGGTCAGACCTCAAATACATGATAAATACACAGGGCTAAAGATCGATTCTGGGTGCTAGAGGTGTTAAATAAGTCTACCCGTTAGAAATCTTAACAGCGCGGCAGCCAAGGTTCCAAGATGAGAGAGGTGACTAAAGAAATAGGTAGAGCCAGCAATTTACAGTTCTCAATGGTAGGGGGTTAAGCAGATCTTAAAACCCGTGAGAGGGCAAGCAGGTGATCCATAGTGGGCGGGGGGGGTCAACAGCTCCCCGCAATCCTTCCAAGCACCAATGGTGGGGGTTAAGCAGATCTCAGAATCCATAAAAGGGCAAGCGGATGATCCGTAGTGGGCGGGGGGGGTCAATGGCTCCCCGCAGTCCTTCCAAGCCCCAGCGCCGCTTCCGCGCCATTTCAGCCGGCCTCTGTTCTCCTCTCCAGCCTTCCGGCGGCCTCCGGCACCCTCCAACATCCTCCGGCGCCTCCGATGTTTCAAGCCCAGCTCAGTCCTCACACAACCTCCACTGGGCTTCTGGTAGGCTCGGGGCTCCCAGCGGGTCGGGGATCTGATGTTTAGTGCCCCCGATAATCTTCCAGGCTGCCACCGCCGTCACCGCCTCCCTCCGCCATCCCTCGTGTGGGACGCCATCGCGTCCCCATCGCTAGCCGCTCAGGGCGTCGCTGGTCTCACCTCGGGTTGTCGTAGTTGTCGTGGCTCACAAAAACGCCAGCAAATGCCGGCCAAACAGTTCGTAACAGCCAAAACGCCAGCTCCAACAGCCTACGACGCCTGCAACCTCCCGGAGTATGCCGGCGCGCCCGCACGCCGACCGCCATTTCCTGGCTCAACTACAGGTTTCAAACGCCGATTTCCTTTCTTCCACTCTCCTGTGCCGTCCGGCCACCCTGGGGGACCACTAGGGTCCTGAAATAAACCAGGGTGGTCATTGAGTAGGTTCGTGGTCCTCCAGTTCGAATAGAGAACCAGCAGCAACCCAGCCCGGTCAAAAGGAGCCCCGTGAAAACACGGAGCTCAGAGGCTGACCGCCATCCTCCAGGAAGCTCCTCCTCCTCCTCTTGAGCTTTACTTCAGGAAATCAGAAGAAAGAATAGTAATCACTATGTAGTGAGCAGACTAACCCGATTAGTTCACTTCCAAAAACTACAGGAAAAACATGACATTATAGAAAAACACAAAAAAGTTCTGGTTTTTTGGCAGCAATCTGCTGTGCAAGTCACTCAGTAGTGATTCATTAGCACTTCCTCAGTTATCCTGCATTAAAAAAAAGCTAGCAGAAAGCCCTAACATTAGCTGACTTAGGCTAGCAACATCAAAAGGGCTCTGAAAAAAAAATCCAGAGAGATGAGGATTCTGCTTCCATCATTAAAGAGAGCTGTCAATTTGCAATTATCAAAAACAAGATACCATTTATTTGGCCTCTGCACCAATCCATCCTCAAACTTTTGCCCCATATTCATGAGAAGTAGAAATCACAGGATGAAAGGTATGGGACTTGAGTTTATTTATTAGATTTTTATCCCACCTTTATTACTTCATAGGTAACTCAAGAAAGTGAACATACATAATACTTGGGTATGGAGAAAGGAAGGGAAGTGGAAAAGAAAGAAAGGAAAAAGGAAAGCAAAGGAGAAAGGAAAGGAAAAGAGAAAGGAAAGGAAAAGGAAAAGCAAAGGAAGATAGAAGAAGGACAGAAAGGGAAAAGGAAAGAGTGGAATGGTACTGCTCAAAAACCAAGTCTCAAGATCGTGTGGACCCCTTTGGCTCAGGCAGTCCAATTCCCCGCTGCTTCCCTCTCTCTGCAAAGCGAAGGGATCTCAGAAAGGCTGCCTAGCCCAGAACGGGGCTTCAGAGAACGCAATGCCTGAGAAACCCCCGATGTGCAGGGAAATGCAGGCTACAACCAGCGAATCGCGTTTTCCCAGGAACCAATGAAGCCCCAGAGGACCAATGAGAATTCTCCTTTCTGTAGCGTCATCAGTCTCCGGGTAGAGTCTTCCTTGATTTGACCAATCACCAGATGGAGGAGAGAGTTCAGTGCAGAGAGAGGGGAGGGGGGATATTTTCAGTAATATTTTAAGACGTTAAAAAAATACTGCGGGCAGTTTGAAACTTCTGTGCGGTGTTTTCTTGTTATATGCGTGGCCACGCAGGCGCGCAGCTTAGAGGGAACAGTGTAGGTAAATAGAGGGAATGAGAGGGAGAGAAAGAGAGATAAATACAGCGGGTAGGTAGGGAAAGAGAGAGAGAGTAGTTAGGAAGATAGGTAGATAAAGGGATAGAGCGCGAGAGAGAAATAGAGAGAGAGAGAGAAATTCAGGCAGGTAGGTAGGAAGAGAGAGAGTGAGAGTAGATAGGTAGGTAGAGGGATAGAGAGAGAGAAATAGAAAGAGAGAGAGAGAAATACAGTAGATAGGGAGGGAGGGAGGGAGAGAGAATGTAGGTTGGTATGTAGAGGGATAGAGAGAGAGAAATATATATATATATATATATATATATATATATATATATATATATATATATATATATATATATAGATAGATAGATAGATAGATAGATAGATAGATAGATAGATAGATAGAGAGAGAGAGAGAGAGAGAGAGAGAGAGAGAGAGAGAGAGAGAAATACAGTAGATAGGGAGGGAAAGCGAGAGTAGCTAGATAGGTAGGTAGATAAAGGGCTAGAAGAGAGAGAGAAAGAGAGAGAGAGAAATACAGTAGGTAGGTAGGTAGAGAGAGAGAGATCATGTAGGTAGGTAGGTAGGTAGGTAGGTAGGTAGGTGGATAGAGAGAAATAGAGAGAGAGAGAAATACAGTAGATAGGGAGGGAGAGGGAGTGTAGGTAGGTAGGTAGGTAGGTAGGTAGGTAGGTAGGTAGGTAGGTAGATAAAGGGAAAGAGAGAGAGAGAAATACAGTAGGTAGGTAGGAAGAGGTATAGAGAGAGAGAAAAAGAAAGAGAGAGGGAAAAAATACAGTAGATAGGGGAGGGAGAGAAAGAGAAGGTAGGTTGGTTATGTAGAGGGAGAGAGAGAGAGAGAGAGAGAGAGAGAGAGAGAGAGAGAGAGAGAAATTCAGCAGACAGGTAGGGAAAGCGAGAGTAGCTAGATAGGTAGGTAGATAAAGGGATAGAAGAGAGAGAGAAAGAGAGAGAGAGAAATATAGTAGGTAGGTAGGGAGAGAGAGAGTAGATATGTAGGGAGAGGGATAGAGAGAGAGAAAAAGAAAGAGAGAGAGAGAAAGATACAGTAGATAGGGGAGGGAGAGAAAGAGAAGGTAGGTTGGTTATGTAGAGGGAGAGAGAGAGAGACAGAGACAGAGACAGAGAGAGAGAGAAATTCAGCAGACAGGTAGGGAAAGCGAGAGTAGCTAGATAGGTAGGTAGATAAAGGGATAGAAGAGAGAGAGAAAGAGAGAGAGAGAAATACAGTAGGTAGGTAGGTAGGGAGAGAGAGAGAGCATGTAGGTAGGTAGGTAGGTAGGTAGGTAGGTAGGTAGGTAGATAAAGGGAGAGAGAGAGAAATAGAGAGAGAGAAATAAATACAGTAGGTAGGTAGGGAGAGAGTGTATGTAGTTAGGTAAGTTGGTAGAGGGATAGAGAGAGAGAAATAGAGAGAGAGAAATAAATACAGTAGGTAGGTAGGGAGAGTGTGTATGTAGTTAGGTAAGTTGGTAGAGGGATAGAGAGAGAGAAATATATATACATAGAGAGAGAGAAATGCAGTAGATAGGGAGGGAAAGTGAGAGTAGCTAGATAGGTAGGTAGATAAAGGGATAGAAGAGAGAGAGAGAGAGAAATACAGTAGGTAGGTAGGTAGGTAGGGAGAGAGAGATCATGTAGGTAGGTAGGTAGGTAGGTAGGTAGGTAGGTAGGTAGAGGGACAGAGAGAGAGAAATAGAGAGAGAGAGAAATACAGCAAATAGGGAGGGAGAGGAAGTGTAGTTAGGTAGGTAGGTAAGTAGGTAAGTAGGTAGGTAGATAAAGGGAGAGAGAGAGAGAGAGAGAGAGAGAGAGAAATACAGTATGTAGGTAGGTAGGGAGAGAGAGATCATTTAGGTAGGTAGGTTGGTAGGTTGATAGGTAGGTAGGTAGGTAGGTAGGTAGGTAGGTAGAGGGACAGAGAGAGAGAGAAATACAGTAGGTAGGGAGGGAGAGAGAGAGAGATCATGTAGGTAGGTAGGTAGGTAGGTAGGTAGGTAGGTAGGTAGAGGGATAGAGAGAGAGAAATAGAGAGAGAGAGAAATACAGTAGATAGGGAGGAAAAGGGAGTGTAGCTAGATAGGTAGGTAGATAAAGGGATAGAAGAGAGAGAGAAAGAGAAAGAGAGAGAAATACAGTAGGTAGGTAGGGAGGGAGGGAGAGAGAGAGAAATAGAGAGAGAGAAATACAGTAGGTAGGTAGGAAGAGAGAGTAGATAGGTAGGGAGAGGGATAGAGAGAGAGAAAAAGAAAGTGAGACAGAGAAAAATACAGTAGATAGGGGAGGGAGAGAGAGAGAAGCTAGGTTGGTATGTAGAGGGAGATATATATATAGATAGATAGATAGATAGATAGAGAGAGAGAGAGAGAGAGAGAGAGAGAGAGAGAAATACAGTAGATAGGGTGGGAAAGCGAGAGTAGCTAGATAGGTAGGTAGATAAAGGGATAGAAGAGAGAGAGAAAGAGAAAGAGAGAGAAATACAGTAGGTAGGGAGGGAGGGAGGGAGAGAGAGAGAGCATGTAGGTAAGTAGGTTGGTAGATAAAGGGATAGAGAGAGAGAAATAGAGAGAGAGAATACAGTAGATAGGGAGGTGTTTCTGTTTCTGCTGGCACAGCACTTGATCAATGGAATTCTCATCAATCAGTTAAAAAGCTTTCCAAAAGGAAAAAAAAGGTTTTGCACTCTGCAAACCTCCCAAAAATGGCCCGTTTTTCACGGAAACAGGTCCTATTTTTTCCCCAAAAAAGGCATGAATATCCGGGGGGGCTTGCAGAGTGCTCCGGGGGGGGGGGGCAAAACCAAGGAAAAAATGGCCCATTTTTCACGAAAACGGGCCCATTATTTTTGTAAAAGAAATTTGCCTGCATAGCCTTATGGAGGCTTCTAGAGTGTTGCTGGGGACTGGGAGGGCAAAAAAAGCCCATTTTTCACTCCTTTCTGCCCTCTCCAGCCCCCCGGAGTTTCTGAAAGCCTCCTAAAAGCTATGCACGGCCATTTTGGTGAAGGTGCAGTGGTGAAAAATGTAAGCTGCGTTGGGCTTGCGCGGTGTCTGAAGGGCGCTTGTGAAAGTGGTCTGGTTTGGAGCGACCCGGTTTATGAGTTGTGAAGACAGCAAGCTTAGCGAGACCCGATCTACCCATTGTAAACACAGGTCCCGGTCTACCGCTTGTAAAGAGCCTGATGTACCAGTTGCAATGATAGAAGGCTTAGCGGGGCCCGATCTACAAATGTGAAGACAGGACCCGGTCTACCAGTTGTGAAAGCAGAACCCGATCTGCCAGTTGCGAGGACAGCAGACTTAGCGGATCCCGGTCTACCAGTTGTGAAGACAGAACCCGGTCTCTGAATGCAAAGGAAATACCGGGCCGGTACGATGTGACCTGGTCTCCAATCCTCCCTCCGACCCTCTTTTCCTTCCTTCCTTCCTTCCTTCCTTCCTTCCTTCCTTCCTTCCTTCCTTCCTTCCTTCCTTCCTTCCTTCCTTCCTTCCTTCCTTCCCTCCTTTTCCTTTCCTTTCCTTTCCTTTCCTTCCTTCCTTCCTTCCTTCTCTCTCCCTCCCTCCTTCCTTCCTCCCTCCCTCCTCTTCCTTCTTTCCTTTTCTCCTTCCTTTCTCCCTTCCTTCCTCCATCCATCTGTCTCTTTCCTTCCTTCCCTCCTACCTCCTTCTTCATTTCTCTTTTCTTCATTCCTCCCTGCCTCCTATTCCCTCCTTCCTTTTTCCCCTTTCTCCTTCCTTCCTTCCCTTACTCCTTCATCACTACCTCCCTTTTCCACTTCCTTTCCACTCCTTTCCTCTTCTCCCTTTCTCCTGCGTTTCTAGGGAAAATTTTTAAATTTAATTTAATTTTATTAAATTTATACACCGCCCCCTCTCCCCAAAGGGACTCGGGGTGGTGTACAGACCACAAATAAAACAATATACAAAACTTAAATCCAGGAGAACTCGGGGACTTTTCTCACACCCTCCTTCCTTCCTTCCTTCTTTCCCTTTCTCCTTCCTTTGCTTCTTTCCTCCCTCCGTCTGTCTCTTTCTTTCCTCCTGCCACCCCTTCCTTCCTTCCTTCCTTCCTTCCTTCCTTCTTTCCTTCCTTCCTTTTTTCTTTATTTTCTTTCTTTCTAACTTTCATCCCTCCCTCCCTTCTCTTCCTTCCTTTTTTCTCTTTCCCTTTCCTTCCTTCCTTTTTTCTTTCTCTCTTTCCCTCCCTCCCTCCCTTCTTGCTCTTGCAAAGAGACTGCGCTTCCATTGCCCTTGGCCTCTGTGGCTCCTGCAGTGCCTGGGAAGTTGTGGGGCATGGGAGATGTGGTGGGGATGGGCTGGGGAGCGTCCACTTGGATGCTTTTTAGAAACAGCCCACAAAATAAAAGGAAGGGAGAGAGAGAGAGAGAGAGAGAGAGAGAGAGAGACAGAGACAGAGACAGAGACAGAGACAGAGACAGAGACAGAGAGAAAGGCTGTAACACCCCTCATCTCTCGCTGGGCTTCAATGGGAACGCCGGGCTTCTGGATTCCCAAATAGTGCAATTCAGAAGGAAGCCCCTTACTCTGTATGGACCCCTTTTGCCGCACAATGAGGAGGCTGTGAGGTCAATCCTAGGTAGGGGCAGGTATTTCTCTCTCTGGGCACAGTGAGTAGTTATCTGCTGAGCAAAACTCCACACTGGTGACAGGAAGGGCATCCAGCCAGTAAAGACTCAGCTCCATTCAGTTGGCCCAGTTCCACCCTGATGTAAGGGATTATGGGGTCATTAAAAGACAAAAAAGAGGAGAACAGAAGAGAATAGAGTTGGAAGGGACCTCTTAGGTTATCTAGTCCAACCCCCCCCCCCCCCCCAAACAGGAGGACCTACCTACATCTTTTCTGACGGATGGCAGTCCAGTCTCTTGAATGCTTCCAGCGATGAGGAATGGATGCCAAAGGAGGGACAACATGAAATGGGGATGGCGAACATCAGCATAGTTTCTGGATTTCTTCTCGGTAATTGAATTGTTAGACTTAGAGACTTCGTAGCCTGCTGTGAGAGAGCGGCTGTTGGTGCTCCTAATAAAGAAAGTTTAACTACAAAGGGCTTGTTGTGTTTGGGAGCTGAGTCAGAACAGGTCCCAGTTGGGGTTATAAGCACTGTTCCCTCTAAGCTGCCTGCCTGCGCAGCCGCGCATATAACAAGAAAACACCACGCAGAAGTTTCAAACTGCATGCAGTGTTTTTTAACGTCTTAAAATATTACTGAAAATATCCCCCCTCCCCTCTCTCTGCACCGAACTCTCTCCTCCATCTGGTGATTGGTCAAATCAAGGAAGACTCTACCCGGAGACTGATGATGCTGCAGAAGGGAGAATTCTCATTGGTCCTCTGGGGCTTCATTGGTTCCTGGGAAAACGCGATTCGCTGGTTGTAGCCTGCATTTCCCTGCACATCGGGGGTTTCTCAGGCATTGCGTCCTCTGAAGCCTCGTTCTGGGCTAGGCAGCCTTTCTGAGATCCCTTCGCTTTGCAGAGAGAGGGAAGCAGCGGGGAATTGTACTGCCTGAGCCAAAGGGGTCCACAGCATCTTGAGACTTGGTTTTTGAGCAGTACCATTCCACTCTTTCCTTTTCTCTTTCTGTCCTTCTTCTATCTTCCTTTGCTTTTCCTTTTCCTTTCCTTTCTCTTTTGCTTTCCTTTCTCCTTTCCTTTCCTTTTTCCTTTCTTTCATTTCCATTTCCCTTCCTTTCTCCATACCCAAGTATTTATGTATGTTCACTTTCGTGGGTTACCTATGAAGTAATAAAGGTGGGATAAAAATCTAATAAATAAACTCAAGTCCCATACCTTTCATCCTGTGATTTCTACTTCTCATGAATATGGGGCAAAAGTTTGAGGATGGATTGGTGCAGAGGCCAAATAAATGGTATCTTGTTTTTGATAATTGCAAATTGACAGCTCTCTTTAATGATGGAATGCGAAGCTGCACTGGTGTGGGGGTCCTTGCCACCTGCAAGGACCGGGGGGAGGCTTGCTTCTCCGGGGACCCTCGCAAGGGTGCATGCTATAGCATGGGGGCACCTGGCTCAAGAACAACTCGACACCATGAAGTCCTCGAGGTGGGGGTGCACACAGATTGCTCCGTCCGACCCCTTTTATTAGGAAGCTTACACAAAGAAGTAACATTCTATTGGTCAAAGAGCCAAGCATAAGCATAGATAACTACTGCCACATATACAGAAACATGATACTGCACATAGCTTCTTCATGGTCACCTGATTTACAGGAAATCTTGTAAATATTCAGGAATGGAAAAGCGAAACTTATCTTGTACTTGGGCCTAGCTTCAATCCAGGCCAGTGATCGCTACATATCCTCTGTTTTTATTTTCTTAAAGCAACTCAAAACCAGGGGCTTTCGATGCCTCCAGAGTGCAGGTCTGAGGTAGCAGGCTGAGACCCTTCGGTTCCAACCTACCGCTCTCACCAAATACCTCTTTGGCATCCAGTTCCCCCTCTAAGTCGCTCTCATTATCAAGGAAATTTAAAAGCGGTTGTTTGACATCATCACCTGAATGTTTAACCACATGACTAAGAAATTGAACCGTTTTACGTGTTTCAGCAACATTGTCATCCAAATTTTATAAGCGATTCTTTAAGAATTTAAGCAGTCTTCCCAGCACACATGGTCCTATTGTACAAACAAGAAGGAGGAATATTACGGGGCCTATGATGGCAGAAAGTAAAGTAGTCAACCAAGGGGAAAGAGTAAACAGACCTTGATACCAACTATGTGTTGCTTGCCTTTCCCTTTCTCGTTCTTTAAGGCGTTTGCTCAATTCTGCCATGGAGTCAAGTACAATACCTGAGCTGTCTGTATAAAAGCAACACTCTTCTTTTAGGGCAACACATAATCCCCCGCTTTTCAAAAACAAAAGATCTAACCCACGTCTGTTTTGCAAAACAACTTCAGAAAGAGAGGTCAAAGAGTCTTGGAGGGCCACAATGGATGTTTCTATGCGCTGGAGGTCAGCATCAACATCAATGCTAAGGCGGCGAATTTGCTGATCATTAACCACAAGACCAGTAATTCCAGTGGCAGCTCCTGCTGCCCCCAGGCCCAAAAGGACCGACAAAGTGAGTGCTGTAACGATCTCTCCTTTGGCTTTCAAAAAATAGTGAGAGGGGACCATGATATCAATAAATTGGAAGTTGGAAAAAACAGATATCTTAGGCAACAAGTGGACCTGGATACAAAAGGAGCATTGTTGTTGAAGAATGTCTCCTTGGACACAGGCAGTGGCTCCTGTAGAGCAAGCCCAAATGGAGCCATTGGTGGGAATAAAAAAGTATCCTGTAAAATAATTTGAAAAATCAGCAGTGGGGTTGGAAGAAAACAAAGTCACCCAACCCCCATGAATACCAGATGACTGGACAGAAGAAGACATCCGAGATTTAGGCAAATAAATCATACATTGATGATATAAATCTGTAGAAACATTAATACAATATTGTAAATAATTAGAGGGAACATAGCCTATGCAACAACCCTGACCAATAATAGAAAAAACAGTAATAGAAGAATTACTCCAACGACATGTGGTATCTGAAGTAGCATTTACAAAGGGGAAGGGTGAGCCAATGGCCTCATAAAATGGTGGTTGGGAAAAAAAGGCACATCCAACACTCCGGATCAGCATTAGGAAAGGCATGACTGTTATTAAGAGCAAAATAGGAGGAGGAAATAAGAGACAATAAAGCTTATTACTTAAAAATATACAGTTAACTACTTTAGCACATGTTACATTTTCAGGAACTGCTACTATCAATATATACAAAGCAATTGCATCAGGGGGAGGATCATAAGCAATTAATCCTCAATGAGAAATAGTCTTATAATTCGAACCAATAAAATGTTGAATTACTGCAGACAAAATTCAAACAGGATCCAAACATGTAGAAAACAAATGTTTCATGTACAGTTCAAGTCAGTGTGTGTAATGTTAGTTGTACCCATAGATTTTTATTGCAGTCACTGTTCAAATGAGTTTTTTGGTGAGATGACAAAACAAGTAAACATAAACAAATGATGAGTAATGATGACTAAGAACTTGGCAAAAATGGCAGCACATAAGTTGTCGTGTCGTTGTTTCAGCACTGCTTTGGTGGTTTTTGGTTTTTCTTATCACTGGACAGCTGTTTTGGCAAGATCGTATTGGCCACTGTGCTGTCTGTAAAGTCATCTTGGTCATCTCTGGAACTGGATTTGGGAACTGGTACGACAATATTCTTGTCTAGACAAACATCACGTACTAGAATCCATAAAAATCTGTGAAAACAAGCACAGCATATCCTCGTCCCCCTTGCGGGGGAGGCAAACAAACTTTTTAAATCTATTATGTTACCTACGCCAAATTAGCCAAATTGGGGTACACCAAATTGTTAGGTACCCAAAATCACTTCTTTTTTATTTGTTTGAAAAAACAGTCCTTAAAGGACCAATTAACACATTCCACAATGGCTTAACCTGTGGAATTTGTAAGGAAAAAAAAAAAACCAAAAATTTAAAACTATGTTCCAATTAGTACAAAATTACAAAAAGGCCAATGAAAAATAGGCCAGGCCATTGTTAGTCTTTAAAAGGAAAAGTGTGCCCAAAGCAATAAAGGCTGAAAAAAAATGAGAAAATGTGGCCAAAAATTAAAAAATAGATAATACAATAATAATACAATAGTAGAGTTGGAAAAAACCTTGGAGGTCTTCTAGTCCAACCCCCTAACTAAATAAATGAATTTATTTTTAAAAAGCCAAAAAAAAAAAGGAAACATAGGTGACATCCATTTGCCATAGTGATTAAAGGCCAAATTAAAAAAATTAACTTCCTTGTCCCCAGAGGGGGATGCCCCAGAACACTGGGGGCAAAATAAAACAATTTGTTTGGCCTGGTTGAGTGGCATATGGCAAAATTGTGCTAGTCCCCAGGCATTTTGATAAAAAAATTATCAAAAAAATAAATCTGAAGAAAAAACATATTTTTTTTAAAAAAAAACCTAAAAATTTAAAAATAAATTGACACAGATAATGAAAGTCAGAAATATAGTTTAAAAGTTTGTTAAGAAAAAATGTGAAAAGTTAAAATAGCAACAGACAATTTTTAGTGTTGCAAGAACAACAGTATTGCAAGGTAGGAAACTTTCATGAGAGTCCTTATAAGCAATTTGACCTTCCATCCAAAAAAAACAGTCTTATGAAAGCAGAGAATCAAAAACAATAGACAAGCAAAAAAGTCATTAAAACGGAGCCTTTTTATTTTTTAAAAAAACATCAAAAGAATTAACTAACAAATTACGCAAACCAAGAATGGAATGCTCAAAATCTCATTAATCTTTTCAACTGTGGCAAGGGCACGAAAAAGAGAAAAAATAAATCAAAGAAAAAACTTTAGATAGCGGCAGACAAAGACGGACAAATCCAAACAAAAATTCCCCAATAGCTGCCATAAATTAATTAGCAAAATAACTCCGTGTTCATTTAAACAAAGAAAAATTTGGAGCAAAAAAATTTATAACATTTCATGCAGTTATGCTTTACTGAAACAATCTGCAATTCATACAATACAATACAATAACAGAGTTGGAAGGGACCCTAGAGGTCCACCAGTTCAACTCCCCTGCCCAGGCAGGAAACCCTATACCATTTCAGGCAAATAACCATCCAACATCCTCTCAAAGACCTTCAATGTTGGGGCATTCACAACCCCTGGAGGCAAGCCATTCCATTAACCAACTGCTCTAACTGTTAGGAAATTTTTCCCTAGCTCCAAGCCATCTCTCTCCTTCACCAATAAACTAAACATACCCAGTTCCTGCAACAATTCCTCACATGCTCTAGTCTCCAGTCTCTCAACCACCTTCATTACCCTTCTCTGCACTCCTTCCAATCAAAATCATTCTCAAAACCAATAATTACTCTCTAGTGTTGGAAGAAATGTCCTTCTGGGTTCGGCTCCAAGTGGGGAAAAAGACACTGGAGACATGGAGGCTGCTTGGAAAGATGGTTTTAATGGTGGACAGGACCGCATGGCTTGAGCCCTGAACAGAAAAGGTGATCACATGCTTCAATGTTGGTGGAGAAGAAGAGAAGGGAAGAGAAGGAGAAGAGCAGACAAGAAGAAGGGCTGAAGAAGGGCTTGCAGGGATTTTTATAATCTGTTCTGCCCCACCTCTCTGTTTCCTGTTCCTGTGTAAGAAGTGTATTCTGATTGGTTGTCAGACTCCCATGGGCCCGTGCAAGGGCAACCCTCTAGGCTGTTTTGAATCCAGGTTTGATTGAGTTTAGATGCCATGTGGTCAGTTGAGTAAAGGCTTATTATCCTGCCTTAATCCCATCACAGCTGAAGAGGAGAACTCTTTATTATGTAAAGTGGACTAGCTTGGCCTTCTTAATGGCCCATTGACAAAGTGGGATGGGCTGGAAGCCGCAGGAATTTATTTTGTGTTTAAAATGTGTTTCTCCCTTTTTTTACATCCAGGAAAATATAATATTCTGCCTTTTCAATATTTCCTAGGATATTTCATTTTTCTGGGAGAGGGCTGGGTGATAACTTCCTACACTAGCATTCAAACATAACATTTCCCTTTGCTAATTTTACCAACAATTCCATCTGAGCCTCAAAATTATCTCTCTGTTGTTATTCTATAACATCTTACACAGGCTCTTCCAAAAAAGGGGGGGAGGTGGGGGGGAGGGAACATTTCAAAAGAAAAGAATGTGGGAGGGGAAACAGCAAGCAGAAGCCGACACAGAGTCTTTCTAAAGAGGGAAAAGTGTGTGTGTGTGTGTGTGGGGGAAACAACAGACATCCCCGAGAGGGGGAGGTGGGGGGAGGTAAAAGGCTTTTCTTGCGAAGCAGGGCAAGGAAGGATAAAAAAAAGCAATCCTTTAAACTAATTATTTCATAATCTTGTGGAATAAATTTAGGTGGAGAGGCAGAAAACATGTTTATTCCCCTCCTCTTTTGCTAATCGTTTCTCTAACCATGGAGGAGCTGAAAAATTAACATCTCCATGAGGAGTTGAGAGGCCAATTGAAGATCATTTTGGAGAAAAAATTTTTACTTGATAGATAACACTTTTGCAGGGGCTCTTTGTCTTGTGGAAATAAATTCCCAATCTCCCACATAGACATTTTTATGGAGCCTTTTCCAGATAAGCCGGACATTGTTTTTCTAAGTACTAGAAAAATTTACTTAAAGAAGCTTTAGAAAGAGGATAAATAGTGATGCCGTTAACCTTTTGCAAGCAATTTTCCTCCTTCACCAAGATAAGAAGCTCGTCCCTATGCACTGACGAAGCTTTGGAAAGTGAAGTCCCCATATCAATCCTTTGCCAGGTGCGTAAGACGGGGGGGGGGGTGAAGGCGACGCAGACCTAGACAGGAATCACGTCGGGGTCACCAGTTGCGAAGCTGCACTGGTGTGGGGGTCCTTGCCACCTGCAAGGACCGGGGGGAGGCTTGCTTCTCCGGGGACCCTCGCAAGGGTGCATGCCATAGCATGGGGGCACCTGGCTCAAGAACAACTCGACACCATAAAGTCCTCGAGGTGGGGTGCACACAGATTGCTCCGTCCGACCCCTTTTATTAGGAAGCTTACACAAAGAAGTAACATTCTATTGGTCAAAGAGCCAAGCATATGCATAGATAACTACTGCCACATATACAGAAACATGATACTGCACATAGCTTCTTCATGGTCACCTGATTTACAGGAAATCTTGTAAATATTCAGGAATGGAAAAGCGAAACTTATCTTGTACTTGGGCCTAGCTTCAATCCAGGCCAGTGATCGCTACAATGGAAGCAGAATCCTCATATCTCTGGATTTTTTTTTCAGAGCCCTTTTGATGTTGCTAGCCTAAGTCAGCTAATGTTAGGGCTTTCTGCTAGCTTTTTTTTAATGCAGGATGACTGAGGAAGTGCTAATGAATCACTACTGAGTGACTTGCACAGCAGATTGCTGCCAAAAAACCAGAACTTTTTTGTGTTTTTCTATAATGTCATGTTTTTCCTGTAGTTTTTGGAAGTGAACTAATCGGGTTAGTCTGCTCACTACATAGTGATTATTATTCATTCTTCTGATTTCCTGAAGTAAAGCTCAAGAAAAGGTCTTCATATTGCTCAGATAAGACACTCACTTCAGAAAGCCGTTCTGCAATCTATCACCCTGCTTGATTTTTTTTGTTTCTTAAAGATAAATACAACTAGACAGAGATGCTACTGTTGGTGTTAATTTCACTATGTAATTAGCTAATTCACTAATTTCACTTTTTCCTTTCCTTTCTCTTTTCCTTTCCTTTCTTCTTTCCCATTTCCTTTCCTTTTTCCTTTCCTTTCCCATTTCCTTTCCCTTTTCCTTTCCTTCTTTTCCATTTCCTTTCCTTTTTCCTTTCCTTTTCTTCTTTCCCATTTCCTTTCCTTTCCCTCCCCCTCCCTTCCCTTCCTTCCTTCCTGGGGATCTGAGGGAGAGGGAGGGGACCCTTTTCCTCCTTACCCCCCTCCCCAACATCTGCTCTGATAGCAATTATGGCTAAAAAAAATCAGGTGCTCAGGGATGAAAATGTGCCGCTCAAACACTATATTTTTCCGCACACACTGAAAAAAAATTAGAGGGAACATTGGTCCCCATGGCCATGTGATTTACATTTGGACACTTGGCAATTGGTTCATATTTATGACGGTCGCAGCGCAGTGACGTGCGGTGAGGTTTATGGCTGGTGAGGCTGGTGACATCATCAGCGTGAGCCACGGTCGGGCATGGGACCACACACGTGGTCCCATTCCCCCGGGGAATGGGACAGCTTTGTTGCCTCAAATAATGGCTTAATGCCTTCACTTATTGGCTTTGGTTGGATATAAAGCTAAGTAAAATACATTTACAAAGCTTGGCAACTGAGTTCGACCTCGGGACAGAGACCATTCTGCCGAAGGAAGGGGAGTGGGGGGGAGCGGGAAGCGGGGAGGGGGGTGTCTAATAAAAAGGTGGGAGGGGGAGAGCCAGGTTTGCTCAGGGTTCACGCTCTGCTCCAGCTACGGGACGGCCACCCCATTCGGGAACTCCATGGGGGGGGTGCTCCTCGCCTCACGTTCCGGCGCTCACACCCGTCGAAAAACTCCCAGGGAGAGAATCCCACATGGGGAAGAAAAGGGGCTTTTGGGCAGGTGAGACGAGCGCCTCAAAAGAGCAGCCCGAAGCTCCGTCCGGCCCTTCCTTCAGCACTGAGCGCATTCTCAGGCTGCCCCGAGGGTTGTTGCTTGGGACATCCCGTCTCCTCGCAGCATCTCTGGCAGGGAAAGGCAGCCGTGCTGAATAAGCAGACTTAGCCCCGAGGAGGCGCGCTTTGCCCCTGGACGTTAGAAGCTAGCGCTGAGGAGCCTCCTGAACACACGTGGTCCCATTCCCCTTGACTCAGGAAGGAGGGGAATGGGACCACGTATGTGTAGGAGGCTCCTTTTCCCTTTTACATTTTTTTTTCATGATGAGAGCGGTGAGGCTCTGCCTCCCCTGACTGCACGTCACTGTCGCAGCGTCCCGGGGTGTGTTTGTGTCACGCGATCCCCTTTGGCGACCTTCTGACAAACCAAGTCTATGGGGAAGCTGAATTCACTTATTGACTGACTTAACAACGGCAATGATTCACTTAATGGCAGTGGGAAGAAAAGTCGTCCAATGGGGCCAAACTCCTTTCAATGTCTCACTTAACAACCTAGGTTTTGGGATCCATTCTGGTCGTCAGCCGAGGACTCCCTGGGCTCATTTGAACCACCTGAATTTCCCTGTCTTGTGACAAGCCTAAGGTCATCATAGCCTGACCCTCCACCCAGGGCAGCAGCCCCCACCCCATCCCCCCTCCCAGGAGCCAAGATTTTACCTCCGGCACTTCCAGCCATTTCCCGACAGGTTGAACTGCACAAGCCTCAGATTTCTGGATGAAAAGCAAAACAGAGTCAGCCGAAGGACAGGAACTCACTTCAACTCCAAAAGACACAAGCAAGAATGGAAGGGGGTGGGGTTTTAAAAGGACCCGCCCCCTTCCTCACCGCCCAGGGGGCAGACCCATCTGATCCTGTCCCCGCCTCCTTTTCAACCAGCCCTCTTGTGATCAGACTGATGAGCTTTGAAGCCAGAAAAGGCTGGTGACTCCCCGCCCCGTACAGGCAGTCCTCGAGTTACGATGGCAATGGCACCGCCCCAAATTTACATCCCTGAAGTCAGTTTTGACCTGTTTTATGGCTGTGCTTGCTGATGTCATTAAGCGAATCGCAAATTGCTTTTGCTTCTCTGGAAGAGTCGCCGTTCTCTAGGCAGCGGGGGAGGGGGGAAGTCTAGCATGGGGGAACCTTGGAGGTCCTCTAGTCCAACTCTCTGCTCAAGCAGGAGACCCTGAGAGAATCAAAGAATCACGGAGTTGGTAAGGACTTTGGAGGTCATCCAGTCCAACCCCCTGCTCAAGCAGGAGACCTGGACAGAATCATAGGACAGAGTTGGAAATTGTGGAGCTGGGTCTTTAAGGACCTGCCTGAATTCCTATTCCCTCTCCTTCCTGCCTCCTCTCCCTCTCCCTCCCCTTCCCTACTTCCTTCACATCCTCCCTCCTGTTCCCTGCCTCCGTCCTCTCCTCCTCTTTCTCTCCCTCCTTGTCTGTTCCCTCTCCCTCCTTCTTGCTCCCCCACTCTACTTCCCCCTCCCTCTCTGCCTCCCCCACTTTCCTCTCTCTACCTACCCCGTCCTCCCTCCCTCCCTCCCTCCCTCCCTCTGCCTCCCCCCTCACCTTTTACCGCCTACAGTCCTTCCCAGGGAAAGCGAAAGTGGTTGCCTCCCTTGGCCTGGGAAGGGCCGCCTGGAAACCAGTTGATTGAAGATAAAAGCCCATGTGAGTCACATCTCTTCTCCTCTTCTCTTTTCCAAGCAGAAGGGCCTTGCTTCCTCCGCCCTGTGCAAGCCGCTTTGCAGGAGCGACCCCTTCCTCCCCACTCCCTCCCTGCAGCCAAGTTCAAGGGTGGAGAAAAGCACCCTTGGTGGGGTTCCCCCCCCCAAGATCCTTTCCTTTTTTTTCTCTCACTCTCACATGTCTCTCTCTCTATCCTTTCGCTCATCTGTTTTTCACTCTATCATCTCTCTCTTTCTATCTATCCTCTCTCTCTCTCATCTTTCTCTATCTTTCTCTCTATCCTCTTTCCCTCTGTGTGTGTCTCCCTCCATCCAATTTTTTTCCTGGAGATTTCGTCACAGCCAATGAATCCGGGTGGCTTAACAATTTGGAGAAAATATTGCAATTAAAAAGGAACTTTAAAACCGGACAACCCTTTTTAAAAAAAAGAAGAAAAAGAGGGAAAGCTGAAAGGCTTCCAATTCAACACAAACAAAGAGTTCTTTGGCTCTTTATCAAGGCAGCCAGGAAACGGGGAGGGCGGGGTGGGGGCTTAGAAGCATCCAACGCCCCAGATTGGGGACCAAAGCCAGGAAATGGCCATGGAAATAAACTGTCATCCCAAATGTGGCCATCATAGAAAAGGAAGCCTCCTAAACCCAGGTTTGCTGCAGGTACAATGAATCCCCCACACAATAAAATCCGATTTCCTCTTCAGCAAACTCTGATTCAGAAATTCAGACTCCAGCCAAATTCCAAGGGGTCCCTTCCTTTGCTGACCTCAACGCTGCTTCTTTGTTCTTTGTGGTTGTCGCCATTCCTACACAACCTCCATTGTTGCTGTATCACCCGCGGAGCCACCGATGTCCCCCGTCGTTCTGAGCAGCCTCCTCCCCAATTCCCCGCTCCGTCCCTGGGCCTCCTGAGCCACCGGCCCCAAAGATAAGGGGCCTCTGTCTCCCCCCTTTCAATGGAGAGAGTCCTCGACTTACAACGGTTCATTTAGTGACCGTTCAGAGCAGGGGTGGTTTCATTGCAGCCAAACCGGTAGTAAAAAAAAATGCTACCAGTTCGTCCAAACTAGTAGTGTTTTTACTACTGGTTCAGGTGAACCGGTAGCATTTTTTACTACCGGTTAGGGCGAACCAGTTCAAACTGGTAGCATTTCACCCCTGCTTCAGAGTGATGATGGCACAGGAAAAAAAAGGGACTTACGGAAGGTTTTTCACACTTAGGACCGTCGTGGCAGCTCCATGGTCAGGTGTTCAAAATTCAGACTCTTGCAAACTGACTTGTAGTTATGACGGTCGCAGCACAATTACCCAAGGACAGTCGGAGTTCAAGCAGGAGACTTTTACAGAATGACAGAATAATAAGAGTTGGAAGGGACCTTGGAGGTCATCTAGTCCAACCCCCTGCCCACTCTCGAGACCCTTACAGAATCACAGAGCCGGAAGGGACCTTGGCAGTCATCCCTGGAGCCCAACATTTATGTTGCTAAGTGAGACATTGCTCAAGTGAGTTTCAACCCGACGTTCCTTGCCAAAGTTGTTCAGTGAATCACTGCAGTTGTGAAGTTAATCCTCTGGCTGTTCAGCAAATCAGCCTCCCTCTTGTCACAAGGTCGCAAAAGGGGATCACGCAACCCCGGGACGTTGCGACCGTCATAAATAGGAGTCTGTTTGCCAGCATCTGAATTTTGATCACATGACCACAGGGATGCTGCCAGGGACCTAAATGTGAAAGTGGTAGTAACTCCATTTTTTCAGTGCCGTTGTAACTTCGAACGGTCACTAAGGGAACTGTTGTAAGTTGAGTATACCTGTATTTCCCCTCCCCTCTGCCTTTTAAGCGCATCGTGGCATGGTGCTGATTGGGCTGAGTGGACCACCTTCACCAGTGTCCCTGGGTCAGACTTAAGTAAAAACTCAATTCATCAATGAAGGTATCGTTTCCTTTATCAAGTCAAGTGAATTACCGCAAGGCAAAGCCAGAACTGAAAATTGCGCACCCAAATCCCCCAAGTCTTAACTGTTCCTTCCCTTACTTGCCTTCCATCATTGGGCTGCCCCGTCCAATCAAATTCACACGAGAATGTTTTAAGAGCGGGTCGTTTCCGTTCCCATTCAGTTGTGCTTGAAGCCCATCTCAGAGAGCCCGAAGCATCCCCCCTCCCATCTGCCCACCCCACCCCCCCAGATTTCATGGCACCTGCTACTAAATGGTTGCAAAGAGCAAACACGAACTCCCTGACCCCCAACACACACACACACACACACACACACATACACAAAACGCACACAACCTTTTTGATAAGCAAGGAGATTTATTATGATGCAAAGGAAAACATGTATATATTTCTTGTGATGTAGAAAATAGGTGGCAGCCATTAAGAATACATAAATTAGGAAAATGGGGTGAAGAAATACCCCAAGGCTGTCTTGCCTTGATGCTTTTTGGGGCCAGAGGGAGTGAAAGGGAAACGTTTTCAAGATTTTGCTACTATTAGCAAAAGGGCAGGGAGAGAGGGAGGAAAAAAGGAGGAAGGAAGGAAGGAAGGAAAAGAGGGGGGAAAGAGGGAAGGAGGGAAGACGGAAAGGAAGGAAAGAGGAAGGAAAGAATGAGGAAGAAAGGGAAGAACGAAGCAAGGAAAGGAGGAAAGGAAGGGAGGAGGGAGGGAGGGGAAGGAAGGATGGAAAGAATGAATGAAAGTCCTTTCATCCAAGGGGAAAAACCAGGTTCTCGGGAGACGGAATTGGGTCGGGGAGACTCTGCTACCAATTTCTTATGCAGGTGTTCTGGAGGGAAGCCGAAGGGAGAAGAGCAGAGTGGGGACCTTTTGCCAAGTTGCCACTATGAGGCCGAGGCTCAGAGATAATTTTTTTTGCGTCCCCTAAAACAAGGGGCACCAGGGAAAGTTTTTGTTATTCTTGAAGTTCTCCTTGTCGGCCCTCATCATGTCTTCCGTGTAACAAGGAGCTCCTTTGTTCTTCTGCACCAGCTCATCAATCATGGTCATCAGTTCGGCCACCTGAGCCTCTCGTTCTTCTCCTTTGGCCTTGTTGTTGAAAGCCAGAAAGCGGCCACCACAATTGTACGCCTGCTCTCTCAGCCCGACGTTCCCCTTGGCGATGAAGTCCTCCAGAGTCATATATTCCAGATCTTCCTTCCGAGTGAACAAGAGGATCATATAATTCTTGGCCTTCAGGCTGAAGATCTCCTTGATGAACTGAGCCACGTACTCGTCCTCTCGGGTGAAACGGGTGGGACGAATCACATGCAGAATGATGTGGGGACCCGGGGAGCAAAACTTCAAGCACTTTCTCACTTCGTTGGCCGTTTTTTGATAGGGACACCAGGTGTCGAGGAATCCAGGCGTATCCACGACCACCACCTTCCTGCCATTCACCTCGGCCTCCTCCTTTTGGCAACACTGAGTGATGGAACAGGGAGCAATCCTGGTTTCAAAGACTTGCTTTCCCAGGATTGTGTTTCCCGTTGCGCTTTTCCCGTTGCCGGTTTTGCCCACCAGGACAATCCTCCGTTCCTGCCCTACAACCGAAAGGGGGAGAGGAGACAAGAAGGGGACCAGTCAGGAGCATTGCAGATGGGTAGGCTGTTGCCTGAGGGAGGGGTCTGCGGGTTTGCCCCCCCCCCCCCGCAAAGAGTGGACCACTCATAATGAAGACAACACACAAGGTTCCTAGATGCATGAGTGGCACAGAATGTTATCTGAAGCCTGCTTTTATTAAGAGCCGATAAGGAAATAAAAGCATTCTGATAGATAATTGGTTAAAATACAGCGTTATGCCTAATATGGTTATTTTTAGCTATACCTGCTTAAGCGCTTTTACCACGTGTTTCCTATGCAGCTAGTAACATCCTCAGTTTGAAAGTCCCTGTTAAGATGGTTTCGATATTACTTTAGCTTTGCAAGCACAGCTTTCTAATTTGGGACCTCCCAGTGGGCATTCATCTCAACCCGCATTTACTACTCAATTTATTCCACTCCCAAATTCCATATATGTGTTCCAATCAGGAAAACTGATCTGCACATATACCATGGCGACCTTGTTCCCACAGGGGTCATAGGCGTTATCAGTCATGAATCCCTGAGTGCTCACAAGCAATCTCAATCCAACCTACCATGAATGCCTTTCTTCTCTCTCGCTCATTTCCCTTGAACATTAATAGGTCAGATTCTTATAGTGAGCTTAAGCTTGCAATCAATCTTGATACTCATTTGAACTGCTGAACTTCCTGATTTTCCTGGCACTTGGCTCTCCCTCTCTCTTTCGTTCCTTTCTTTCTTTCCTATTTTCTTTCTCTCTCTCATTTTTCTGTGTCTCTCTTTCCATATCTGTCTGTCTGTCTGTCTGTCTGTCTGTCTGTCTATCTATCTATCTATCTATCTATCTATCTATCTATCTATCTATCTATCTATCTATCTATTATCTATTATCTATCTAACTATCTATCTATATCCATCCATCCTTTGTGGGAGATGACTGGGCTGAGCCGAGGGAGGGGTCAAAGGCATCATAAGTCACGAATTGCTATGCGCTCGCAAGCAATCAAAATCCAGCTCATCTTAAACCATGGCGATTCATTTAAGGTGGCAGCAAGAAAAGTCATCAAAGGGGGGGGGACTCCCTTCAACAAATGTCTCACTTAACGACAGAAAAATTGTGAACTCCATTTTGGTTGTAAGTCGAGATCTACATGTACTCTCCCATCCGGGAAAGCTCAGAGCTTCCCTTAACAACTGTAGTGAGAAAAATCGTAAAATGGGGCAAAGCTCTCTTCAATATCTCACTTAACGACATAAGTATTGGGTCTCCATGCTGGTCGTAAAGCCGAGGACTTCCTGTAGCCTGAATCTCCTTATTTCCGCAGTGCTTAACAAGCGTAAGGTCATTATAGCACAGCGATGGCAAACCTTTTTTGGCTCGTGTGGCATAAGTGGGGGGAGTGCAGGGGGGGAGTGTGCGGGCTTGCCGCACCCATAATGCAATGTGCTCCCCCCAGTGCGCATGCGTGCACTACAGGCACTGCCCCCCCATTTTTACATGGTTTTATCGCCCTCCCCAGGCTCCAGAGGCTTTATAGGAGCCTGGGGAGGGCGAAAACAGCCTCTCCCGCCCCCGATGCCCTCCGGAGGCGTCAGAGAAGCCTCCGGATGGTCCCTGAAGCCTTCGGAGCGCTCAAAACGACCCTCTAAGCAAACCGGAAGTCCGTTCCCAAACTTCCGGTTTGCCTACAGGGCAGGTTTTTTGCGCTCCAGAGGCTTCATGGAAGCTCATGAAGCCTCCAGAGGGCGTCGGGGGGGGGGATGCTCTTTTCGCCCTCCCCAGGCTCCTATAAAGCCTCTGGAGCCTGGGGAGGGTGAAAAATGGCTTTAAAAAAGGGTGAACTCAGCTGGCCAGCTGACAGGGCAGTGCCTCACGTGCCCTGACAATGGCTCCGCGTGCCACCTGTGGCACACGTGCCATAGGTTCGCCATCCCTGTTGTAGCTCATCCCACCCAACCCCCCCGCCCCCCCAGGACTGCAGCTCTTACCAACTTCCCCCTTCAGCCCAAAAAATTTACCTTGCAAAAATCCAGACATTTCCAGAGAAATTGCACAGCACAAATCTACTGTAGGTGTTTCTGTGTGAAAAGCAAAACTAGAATCAGTTAGAGTCTCTCCACCCACCACAGGACCCAGGGAGAAATCAGTGGGAGGAAAGAAGGAGGGAGGGAGGGAGAAAGAGAGGAAGGAAAATAAGAAGGAAAGGAGGAAAGGAAGAAGGGAGGGAGGGAGGGAAGAAGGAAGGAGGGAAATGAAGGGGGAAGGAGCAAGGCAAAGAGGGGAGGGAGGAGATAGAAAGGAGGGGAGGGAAATAAGGAGGGAGGGAGGAGGGAGGGAGGAGGGAAGGAATTAAGGAAGGAGGGAGGGGAGAGAGATGGGGAGGGAGTCATGGAAGGAGAAAAGGGAGGAAAGAAAGAAAAAGGGAGGGAGGAAAAAACAAAACAAAAATCAGAATCAGCCAGGAAGTCTCTGACCCCCACCCAGGGAGGAATCGGGGGGGGGCTAACAGGGGGCCCTCCCCACTGATCCTGCGCCCTCCTCAGCCCATTTTACAGATCAATAGAGTCGGAAGGGACCTTGTGGGTCATCTAGTCCAGGGCTTGGCAATCTTAATCATTCAAAGAGCCATTTGGACCCCTTTCCCACAGAAAAGAAAACTCCGGAAACCACAAAACTCTTCCCATTCCTGACTATTTCCTGAGCCGCCACAGAACTTGCAGATGTAGTTGAATTAAACGTTTCTGTTTTCTTCTGAAGGTTTTCTTTTCTTGGACTTATCCGTGGTTGGCCCACCGGGGTTGAAAAGCTGAATAAATTGTGTGCTGGTGGGTGTCGCACACTGGCAGTTGTGATGACAAGGAGCCACAGCAGAGGGATGAAAGAGCCACATGCGGCTCCAGAGCCGCAGATTGCTCCTCTCTGATCTAGTCCAACCCCCCCTCCCCCCAATCAGGCAGCCGTTACATTTTGGGGGCGGTGCTACTTTGGAGAGTTTTTCAGGAAATGAGGGGGGGGGGGCTCGACGGGACCCTCTTCTCCGGGGCTTCCAGCTGCCTTCCTGGGAGGGAGGGAAGGAGGTGGCTTCGCCAACATGCCAATGCAAGATGGTCCCTGATTGGCTGGAGGTTTGACAGCCAGAGTGGGAGAATGGAGCGTCCCGCTTGGTTGCCCCGTCTGACAGCGTGTATATAAGTAGCTGTCAGACAGAAGCTTTGCCTTTTGCTGGTTCAGAGCTGTTAATAAGCCGGTTTGAATTAGGACCCGTGTCGCCTCAGTCCAGGTCTCCCTTCAGAAGAGAGGGAGGGAGGGGTGTACTCACCTACTCATGTATCCCCCTCCCCTCTTTCCCTCCCCGGAGAGTCTCCCCCGGACAGATACCAACCTGAGCGGCTCCTTCTGGCGGAGGGGGAGGGATGCGGCCACCGCTTCTCTTTGCTCCACTGAAGGTCCACGAGTCGCTGCCCGTCTGTCCATCGACGGCCGCGCAGAAATAGCCTTGGCCGAACCGAAAGAAGGGAAGCGGGGGGGGGGGCTGCCGGGGGAAGGGCGGAGTCTCTTTGGATTGGCTGCACCGACGGAGAAAAAAAGGGGGGGAGAGGCATCTGCCGCCATCCCAGCCCCCTCTCCATCCTCCACGCCTCCCCCTCCCCGCAAAGTCCCAACTTGGCTAAAGGTGGCATCTCCCACCCGCCCAAATTTGGCTAGACTGTCTGTCTGTCTGTCTCTCCCTCCCTCCCTCCCTCCCCCTCCCCCTCTCTCTATTGGACTAAATGGCCTCGAAGGTCCCTTCCTACTCTTTTTGTTTTATTCTATTCTGTCGGAATCCTTCCTGGGGTGTGATGCAGCTGTCGCTTGGGAGAAGAGCCGATGCGCCTGCGCTAGCTGGAAGCGGCGGAGGGGTGGGAGAGGGGGAAAGCGAAAGTGTTCGGGGCTGCTTTGTTTGGAAGTCACGTGATTGAAAGAAAGTGATTCTCCCCCCACCCTCAGTCAACATACACACGCGCGCGAGCGGAAACAAAGGCGCCGGCGGCCCCCACCCGCTCACAGGATGCAACCGGGTCATTGAGCGCAAAGACCTTTTTTATTACTTTATTTTACTTTATAATTTATATCTTTACTTTAATTTTAAATTTTTCGTTTTATCTTTTGCATAGAGCGCCCCCCCCCCCGCACGCCCTATCCCCAACTTCCTTGGGACCTTGGAGGCTGTCTAGTCCGACCCCCTGCTTGAGCAGGAGAGCATTACAGAATCACAGTCGCAAGCGACTTCAGAGGATATCTAGACCAACCCGATACTCAAGGAGGAGGAGACTTACAGAATTAAAGAGTTGGAGGGGACCTTGGGGGTCATCTAGTCCAACCCTTGTCAAGCAGGAGACCTTACAGATTCACAGCTGGAAGGGACCTCCGAGGTCAACTAGTCCGACCTCCCCCTCTCCCACAACTCAAGCAGGACACTGAACTGACCAACCGGATCTGGTCAATGCCCTGCCGCGTAGCCCCCCCCTCCCCACCCGCAGAAGACGCTCGCCCCGCCTCCGATGTGGTGTGGGGGGGGGGGACAGGCGAACAGGCGGGGCGTTTCCCGTCTGGACTTTTCAGAAAACGCAGCTGGAAGCGCTCGGTTAGTCTTTGGAAGGTGGCGGAGCCAAGATCTCCCCCCGACCCACTTTCCACCCAGCCTCGGCTCTTCTTCTTTCCGTGGGGGGGCTCCCAGCGCCCCCTCCTGCGGCCGCAGCTTCGCGGGACGCCAAAGTTTGTCGGAGGGACGGAATCGACCCCCCCACTCCGGCTTTCGCTTTCCGACCGAGACGCCCCCAGTCCTCTCCACGGAGCGAGAGCTCAGGTAGGGCGGGCCGGGGATCTCAGCCGATCTGGTGAGGGGGAGATGGGCGGTGCGGCGGGCGGGGGCAAAGGGGGGAAACGTGTCGATCGCTTGCAAAGCGGGACAAGGAGAGTCCGTAGCCCTACAGGGGCGTAGTCCCCCCCCCCCGCTACGTCTTTGGGGACGAAGCCCCCCCTCGGAATCTTAAGGGACGAAACCCAACCCCCGGGGTCTAAGGGACAGAAACTCCCGGGGTCTTATGGGACAGAGATACCCTCCCCCCCCGCCGGCATCTTAGGGTACTTATTCCCCCCCCCCCGCCCCTGCGATCTTAGGGGACGACCCTCCGCCGGGGTCTTCAGGGTAGATTTGGGGCCTTAGAGGACGTAACCCCCACCCGGTGTCTTAAGGGACGGAGCCCCCCCTTCCCAGTTGGGGGACGGAACTCCCCCGGACTCTGCAAGGGGAGGTGGCATCTTCCTTCCTGTTAACCCATCCATTGGCACCTGGGAAACCCCCAAAAGCCCCCTCAGCCCCAAGGCACCGAGTCTTAGGAATCCACCCGCCCGGCTCTAGTAACCGGAAGCCGCAAAAGAACTTTCTGTACATGCCCAGAAGCATGGGCAGAGGAGAAAATCCCGGGAATGTAAGAGACAACGGTGGTATCCCCTCCACCGCCATAGGGCTCAAAATACCCCCCCCAACGGTGAAGCCCAGGGATAATAAAAGAAGCCACTGGAGCTAAGGGGAGACTCCCTCCCCCCAAACAGCTAAATTCTGCCCAGGTTGGACTAGATGACCTCCCAAGGGTCCCTTCCAAGTCTGTGATTCTGCAACGGTCTCCTGCTTGACTTGGGGTTGGACTAGATGACCTCCAATGTCCCTTCCAGCCCTGGGACTGATGTGCTGTTTTACTTTTCAACAGAACAGAATCACAGAGTGGGAAGGGACCTCAAGAGGTCATCTAGCTGGAGCAGGAGACCTCACCAAAATGAAAGTTTTCTTTGGGGGGCTGGAAGTGTGAGCCCAGGTTGGGGGGGTCGGGTGTCATGAGCAGGCCTTTGGGGTCTGAGGAAGGAATGGGCCCCCAGATGGGGTAGGGGCAGCCCTCCTGCGTCTTTGGAGATTGCCGTGGCAACCCTGTGACTCCCCCTCCTCCTTCTGATCTTAACACAGATTGCACCGTCCAAGGAAGAGAAGAGAAGAGAAGAGAAGGAGAGAGAAGAGAAAAGGAAGGAAGAAGATAGAGAAGGGAAGAGGAGAAGAGAAGGAAGGAGAGAGAAGGGAAGGAAGAGGAAGGAAGAAGGAAAAAAGGAAAGGAGAAGAAAGAGAAGGGAAAAGGAAGGAGGGAAGAAGAGAAGGAAGAAGATAGAGAAGGGAAGAGAAGAGAAGGGAACGAAGGAGAAAGAAGGAGAAAGGAAGAAGGAAAGAAGAAGAGAACGAACGAAAGAGGCGAAGAGGAAGGAAGGAAGGAGACAGAGAAGAGGGAGGGAGAGAGAAAAGAAGGGAGAACGGAAGGAAGAAATGGCCTACCAGTCGTTGGGCGACCCTTGCCAGGTAGGTATGGGGAGAAGAATGGGGCGCTGTCTTCAAGGGAGGGTCCCGGCCCTTCCATTCCCGAAGTCAGGACTGCCTAAATGGGAGTTCTGGCAAAGAGGCAGCCCCAGGCGGCTCCACGCTTGTCTTCCCAGTGCCTTGAGTTTGATTCCGGTGCCTTGGAAGGAGAGGATGCCAACCTCTTTTCTCATGTGCCCCCCACCCCGCATTATCCTCCAGGGTCTCTGGGGCGGGCTCCCCCCTCCTGGTTTCTTGGCTCCCAGCCCCACCCACCCACCCACCCACCCAGCCAGCTAATCTCTCTCCTGCTTTGCACCCGGGGCCGGGAATCTAGAACTTCCTGGAGCAGAGCATGGCTAGCTGGGAAGAGGCCCTTCCCTTCCCTATCCTTCCCTATCCTTCCTTCCTTTCTTTCTGATTTCTTTTCTCTCTTCCTCTCTCTCTTTTGTCTTCTCCCTACCTTTTCCCATCCCTCCCTCTCTCCTTCCTTCTTTCTTTCTTCCCTCCCTCCTGCCCTTCTTTTTCCCTCCCTCCTTTCCCTCCTTCCTTCTTCCTTCTCTCCATCCTTTTCCTCTCTCCCTCTCCCTTTCCTTCCTTCCTCCTTCTTTCTCCCTCCCCCTCCTTCCTCCCTCCCTCCCTCCGTTTCCCTCCCTCCCTTTCCTTCCTCCCAAATTCCTCCCTCTTTCCTCCCTGTCTCTTTCCTTCCTCTCTCTTTCATTCCTTTTCTCTTTCTCCTTCCCTCCCACCCTTCTTTCCCTCCCCCTTCCTTCCCTCCATCCCTTTCCTTCCCTGTCCCTTCTTCCATCCCTCCCTTCTTTCCTATCCTCTGTCCCTTCCTTCTCTCCTTCCTTCCTCCCTCCCTCCCTCCTTTCCCTCCCTTCCCTCTTCCTTCATTCTTGGTCAATCCTTTTCAAAGCTCCCAGCTGGGGTCCAATTCCTGACTATGATGCCACTTTCCCAGGGACACTTCACCTCCCTTCCCTGCCTTCGTCCCTCCTTTCCTCCGTCTCAAACCTGCCACCCGCTGCCTGTCTGTGGATTATCCTACCGGAGTCGTTCCTAATTCTCCATTTCTCTCCCCCCAGCCCCAAATATTTCAGACTGCCGTGGAGTGGAGAGGCTTAACAGGTAAGAAACACAATCACAACGAACAAAAAGGACCGTTTTTTCCACACGTACAACCATGGCAGCGTCCCTAGAGTCTCCGGGGTCCCAGGATCCGAATTTAGATGCTCAGCAACTGACTTGTACTTATGACGGTTGCAGTGTCTCGGGGTTATGTTGTCCCCTTTTGTGACCTTCTGACCAGCAAAGTCAAGAGGGAAACCAGATAATACTCTCTCTGTCTGTCTATTCTTATCTGTCTATCTATCTATCCTTTTCCATCCATCCGTCTGTCTGTCTGTCTGTCTGTCTATCTATCTATCTATCTATCTATCTATCTATCTATCTATCTATATCTATCTATCTATCTATCTATCTATCTATCTATCTATCATCTATCTATCTATCTATCCCTTCCATCCATCCATCCATCTATCCATCCATATTTATCTATCCTGTCTGCCTATTTCTCTGTTATCATCCATCTATCCTATTATCCATCCATTTCTTTCTCTCCCCCATCTCTACTTCTACCATCTCCCTCTCCATCTTTCTCTCCCTCCCTCCCTCCCTCTCTCTCTCTCTCTCTCTCCACCTCTCCCTCCCTCTCCCTCTCTCTGTCAACAGTTGAATACATGAACTGAATTCCATTGAGCAGTGTAACTATACTCTGCCCTAACACTGTCCCCCTGTCTTCCAAACTCCCAGCGGACCATGCCGAACTCCGGCTCATCCTGGTCGGAAAGTCCGGCGGTGGGAAGAGCGCCACGGGCAACACCATCCTCGGACAGAGGGCGTTTAATTCCATCTTGTCAGCAAAAAGCACCACCCTGAGGTGCCAAAGGGGACAGGGAAGGTGGCAGGGCACAAAGATCTCCGTGGTCGACACACCAGGCATGTTTGATTCTGACGATTACAATGAGTATGTGCGACGGGAGGTCATATCTTGCATTGACTTCTCCCGGCCTGGCCCCCACGCCTTGATCTTGGTGACCCAGGTGGGACGCTTCACCGCCGAAGACGCGGCTGCCGCAAAGTGCGTCCAGGATATCTTTGGGGCAGAATCCACCAGGCACACGATCGTCCTCTTCACCTGTGTGGAGGATTTGGGTGGGGACCCCCTGCATGAGTACGTCCGAAACTCCGACAACAAAAATCTGCGGGATGTGATCTGGCAATGCCGCAACCGCTTCTGCGGGTTCAACAACAAGGCCACGGGAGACGAGTGGGAGAGGCAGGTCTCGGAGCTGATGGAGATGGTGCAGAGAACCGTTTCAGAGAACGGGGGCGAATACTACACTAACCAGCTGTATTTGGAGCCCAACCTGAAGGATGGCATTGTCAAAGCTTTCCTGGCGGAGAACCAGAAAGCCCGAAAAATGGCAGCAAATGCTTTGAAGTGGAAAAAAATAATTTTAGTGGCTGCAATCATCACTACAGGTTTCATAACCATATATATTCTAGTCAAACTATCTTAAGTCTTCTTTCGTTCGACATCTTCGGGACAGATCTTCTGATCTGAATGTGGGAAGGGGGCTGGTCTAAGTTCATGTAGATCATGGGAGACCAACCATTTGGGCCCCGGGGACTGGTTCCGTGGAGAGAGGTTTTTCTGCAGACTGAAGGAGCCGTGTTTTCACCTGCCGTCTGCAACCTGCGGATGCGGCTTTGCTTCTTTCTGCGAACCGGTTTCTGGCATGCCACACACCAGTGCTGCTCCACGGCCCTGGGGACGGGGACCCCTGATGTAAATGACCACATTGAGCCCAAGGAAGGGGTCGAGGCTGTCATGAGTCTTGAGTCCCATCCTGCCGATGAGATCTGTCCATCTGATTTTGAATTCTGCTAACTTTTCTCTCCCGCTAATTTAGTGCTGACTGTTAGTTGTCCAGATTCTTGTGTATTAACCCAAATAATAAATCGAACATGCTGTAACTTCCCAGATGGTTCTTTGCTCCACGCTGTAACTTAACATATGGTCTTAATCCTCCGTGCCATGCTTAACTTAAGGTATGTAACTTAAGACATAGTCAACATAGTGACTAAGTTACTATGGACATAATAGACATCAGCAAGGCATTTGACAAAGTAGACCACAACCTACTTTTTCGTAAGCCAGAAAAAAAGTGGGATAGACAGCTTCACCACCAGATGGATTTGCAACTGGCTGACAAACCGTACTCTACAAGTAGTCTTTAATGGGTCCAAGTCTACATGGAGAGAAGTAAGCAGTAAGGTACCACAAGATTCCGTCTTAGGAACAGTACTCCTCAGTATCTTCATAAATGACTTAGATGAGGGAATAGAAGGGAAACTTACCACATTTGCAGGTGATACTAAGCTGGCAGGAATAGCCAACACCCTAGAAGATAGGCTGAAGATCCAGAGGGATCTCAACAGACTTGAAATCTGGGCCCTAACTAACAAAATGAAATTCAATGTAGAGAAAAATAAAGTCCTAACTTAGGTAAAAAACCCGAAAAGTACCCATATAAACTGGGTGAAACCAGGCTTAATAACAGTGACTGTGAAAGGGATCTTGGAGGGTGCAGAGAAGAGCAACCAGGATAGTTAGGGCATTGGACGCTAAAACACACGATGAATTGAATTTGAATTGAATTTATTAGATTTGTTAGCCGCTCCCTCTCCACGAAGGGACTCGGGGCGGCGTACAATAAATAAAAAAGCACATATTATACAATTAAACATTCCACGGAGGAGGTAAAAAAATCACACAACAATCATTACAGTACATAGAAATAGTAATAATAAGATTAAAAATTAAAATACCCCAGTATAAAATTACAAGTTTAAAAGATTGCCAGGAGGATTAAAATGGAACTATGGTTGAGCCAGGCCGGCTAGTTAAAAAAGGTGGGTCTTGAGTTTTGAACGGAAGGAGCGGAGGTCAGTAGTAATCCTAATGTCGGGGGGGAGGTCATTCCAGAGGGCTGGGCCCATCACAGAGAAGGCCCTGCTTCTGGGCGCCGCCCTTTGGCACTGCTTAGTGGACGGCACCCGGAGAAGTCCCTCTCTGTGAGAGCGAATTGGTTGTAGGGATGTATGGGGCAGGATGCGATCCCGCAGGTAGCTAGGTCCTGTGCCATGGAGCGCTTTGAAGATGGTGATCAACACCTTGAAACGCACCTGATAGACCACAGGGAGCCAGTGCAGCTCGCGCAGGAGAGGTGTTATATGGGAGTATCTGGTACTCCCCATAATCACCCGCGCGGCCGCATTCTGGACCAGCTGTAGTCTTCGGGTGCATCTCAAGGGAAGCCCCATGTAGAGAGCATTGCAGTAGTCTAGGCAGGACGTCACCAGCATGTGAGTGACTGTGTGAAGGGCATCCCGGTCCAATTGGGGGCGCATTTGGCGCACCAGGCGAACCTGGTGGAACGCCCCCCTCGCCACAGCTGCCACATGGTCATCCATGGACAGCCAGGCATCCAGGAGGACGCCCAAATTGCACGCCCGCTCCATGGGGGCCAGTTGCTCGCCACCAATGGCCAGAGATGGGATCATCTGGTTGAACCGGGGGGCCGGAAGCCACAGCCACTCCGTCTTGGAGGGGTTGAGCTTGAGTCTGTTGTCACCCATCCAGACCCGTACGGCTTCCAAACACCGGGACATCATTTCGACGGCCTCGTTGGGGTGGTTCGGGGTGGAGATGTACAGCTGTGTATCATCAGCGTACAGATGATATCCCACCCCAAAACCACGATCTCACCCAGCGGCTTCATATATGTGTTGAACAGGAGAGGCGAGAGGACCGACCCCTGTGGCACCCCACAAGTGAGAGGCCTCAGGGTCAACCTCTGCTTCCCTGCCAACACGCGTTGCATCCGGTCGGAGAGGTAGGAGCAGAACCACCGTAAAACGGTGCCCCTTACCCCCAGCTCCTCCAGCCGGTGCAGTAGGATACCATGGTCGATGGTATCAAAAGCCGCTGAGAGATCTAATAGGACCAGGATAGAGGAACAACCCCTATCCCTGGCCCTCCAGAGATCATCTACCAACGCGACCAAGGCCGTCTCTGTGCTGTGCCTGGGTCGGAAGCCGGACTGGCGCGGGTCTAGATAATCATTTTCCTCCAGGTGACGTGGAAACTGTTGGGCCACCACACTGTCTACAACCTTCGCTAAAAAGGGAAGGTTGGAGACAGGACGGTAATTGGCTAGCTCCGTTGGGTCCAGGGAAGGCTTCTTGAGTAAGGGTCTCTTTCAAGGCGGCCAGTAAAGACCCCTCGCCCAATGAAGCGTTCACTAGTCCCAAGAGCCAGTCTCGTGTAACCTCCCAGGATGCCAGTACAAGCCAGGAGGGACACGGGTCCAATGAACATGTGGTAGCTCGTAGTCGCCCACGTAACCTGTCCAAATCCTCGATGGCAACAGCGTCAAACTCCTCCCAGAATGGTTTCTCAAGACTCGCCTCGGGCATCCCTCCTAGCCCACTGAGGGGGACCCATTCCCTCCGGATTTGAGCGATTTTATCCTGCAGATATTTCCCAAATTCCTCTGCCCTGCCCTGTAGAGGGGCTTCCCGCGGCCTCTGCAACAGAAGGGAGCGGGTCACCCGAAACAGGGTGGCAGGGCGGTTATCTGCGGACGCAATAAGAGCGGCACAATGTTGACGTTTGGCCGCTCTTATTGCTACAAGGTATGTCCTTAAATAGGTTCGTACCTGTGTTCGGTCAAGTTCGGAACGGGAGGATCTCCATCGGCTCTCTAGGCGTCTCTTGTGGCGTTTCATCACCCTTAGCTCCTCGGTAAACCAAGGGGCCAGGGTGGTTCATTGCCGCAGGAGAGGCCGCAAAGGCACCACCCGGTCTAAGGCCCCGGCGGCCGCATTATTCCATGTGGCTACCAGGTCCTCTATCCGGGGACGGGTCAGGTCTACAGGAGGTGGCCCAAGCTCCGTCTGGAACCTATCCGGTTCCATCAGGCGCCTGGGGCGGAACCATCTAGGACATTCCGGTTCCGCCTCCCCGCAGCGGGGGGTAGCACCAGGGAAGTCAAGTCGGAGAAGTGAGTGGTCGGACCATGACAGGGGAGTAATAGCTAAGTCCCCTATTCCCAGATCACCCGTCCACTGGCCAGAGACAAAAACAAGATCCAGCGTGTGGCCTCCCTCGTGCGTGGGACCCTGAATTAATTGAGTCAGGTCCATGGCTGTCATGGAAGCCATGAACTCCCGAACCGCCTCGGATGCTTCTCACATCGATGGCAGATTGAAGTCCCCCATAACTAAAAGTTTGGGGGTCTCAACTGCCATCGCTGCGATCAGCTCGAGGAGTTCAGGCAGGGCCGCTGATGTATAGCGAGGAGCCAGGTATACAATCAGCAGGCCCAACTGTCTCTCTGGGCCCCATCTCACGATAAGAGACTCACACCCAGATATCTGTGGCACAGTGAACTCTCTCGGCTCCAGGTCTTCCCGGATAATCACCGCTACCCCACCGCCCCTACCCTGGGCCCGTGGCTGGTGGAATGCTCGATAGCCTGGTGGGCACATTTCCACGAGGAGTACACCTCCCTCGTGGCCCAACCAGGTCTCTGTTATTCCTGCGAGGTCCGGCTCCCCCTCCAAAATCAGATCATTAATGAGGGGGGCCTTGTTAACAACGGGCCTCGCATTGCATAACATCAGCCTCAGGCCCTGGCTCTGTAGATCCTGGCCACCTAGAGTGCGGGGGTTGGTACAAGCGACCGGGTGTGACCAACATCCACGGTCTCCCAACCGACTGCAGGTTCTTAGTCTGTCCTCGCACCCACCCCTCCCCACGACTATTGGTATGACAGAGCCCTGTGCTGGAATGCTATTTTCCCTCTCCTCCCCCACTCTGCTCCCTCCCCTCCCTCCCACACCTATTTGCCTGGCTCTACTTTCACTCCTGGCCTGATTCACCCTCCCCCCTGCCCTGGAACCCCTTAAAACTGTTAAAAAACAATTGATTAAAAAACCCCTTAATTTCCGCTTCCTCCACCTCTCTGGGTTAATAAACCCATCATCAAGGTGGGCCCTTGAAAGGGCTGGGGGCCATACCTGCGAGAGGGGGGACTCTCGCAGTAGCAGTAGGTCTCACCTTGAATGTATTGAGTTCATATAGTTGTCATAGGGGCGAGCTCATTTTCGGGTGCTGTGATTGAAATCATAGGTTTGTTCGTAAGCCAGGGCTCCCTACAAAAGGGGTAAGCAGATGATGGTTGTCCTTACCCTGGATGGAAAGGGTAGGTTGGTGAGCTAGCCGGCTAGCCAGATTGGTCTAAAGGTGGAGTCTCAAGGTGGTACTGGGGGGCAGTTTGTAGCAGGGCGTTAAGGGCAAAGCCATAGTCAAGATAGTAAGTTGAACAGGGGAGGCAAGTTGTCAGCAAGGATGGAAGGGTAAAGAGTCATACCTTCAGCAAATGGCCACCAGTCTCTCAAGTGTCTCTCCTCCATATCCAGTCTCCGACATGAGTGGCCATTTGCCTCCTTGGCAACCCGGCGGCCCGGGGCTGTTGTTCCCAAGCCCGCAGGGCCGTCTTGGCTTCCCTGAAGCTTCCCTGCAGTCCTCCTGCTGATCTGCTAGCGTTCTCTGGCGCCCCGGGCCTCGTTCTCTCCTCTCGCAGCCCCCCCGCTGGTCCGGGATTCATGGTGGCCGAGAGGTCTGGCGCTTGGCGTCTCCGACCACCTCCACTACCGCTGTCGCCAAACCTTCGCCGCCTGGGCTGCATGGGTTGTCTGGGTCGTCCCCACCCCGTCGCCACTCCTTTCCTCCCTCAGGCTATTGCCGCACCGCTCTACTCCACTCTGCTTTGCTCCATTCCGTTCCACACAAAAGCGGCAGTCGCCAGCTCCAGCTCCAGCTAGCGCGCTTCTCCGCGCTCCTCTGCTTCTCTGCCTGGCTGTCTGACCACCCTGGTGGGCCCGCCCAAAGCCAGGGCAAAGCCGGGGTGGTCGTCAACAAATTTCCTGCCCTCAGGATGGAGCAGAGGGCTGGCAGCACCACCCCCCCATCAGGGAGGCCCCCCGCAATCATGCGGAGCTCACAAGCCGGTTGCCATTTCCCTCCGGAAGCTCCTCCTCCTTCCTGAATGGTTGCAGGAACTGGGCATGGCTAATCTAGTGAAGAGAAGGACCAGGGGAGACAGGATAACAGCCTTCCAATATTTGAGGGGCTATCACAGAGAGGAAAGAGTCAAGCTGTTTACCAGAGGACCTAAAGTCCAGACAAGGAATAATGTATGGAAACTGACCAAGGAGAGATTAAACCTGGAAATGAGGAGGAATTTTCTGACAGTGAGAACAAGCAATCCATGGAACAGAAGTTGCCTTCGGAGGTTGTGGGAACTCCATCACTTGAGACTTTCTTTTTTTTTTTAAACAAAGTTTTATTGGTTTTTTGGTGTTTTACAAAAGGAAAAGGTATGGGGAAAGTTACAAATTGTGGCAGCCGCAAACTGCGGTAGGTATACGCCCCCTCCAGACTCATGGTGTACATTTGCATAGCATTCAAATATTACATAATAACATATAGTCAGTGTGGTAAATTCATAAGTAATTTCAATCAATTTGTGTCATGTGGATTTTCTTACTTATTTGTGTGATCTGAGCTTTCTTGATGTCGCCCCGTCTCCCCCCGTTGGCCGTGCTCCGGCCCCTCCCGTGTCTTGTGCATCTACTGGAATATCTTCTGGTTTTTCTAGGAGTAGTTTATTTTTTTCCATAAAGGCCTGCGCCTCTATGGGTGTATTAATTCTGACTCTTGTCTCCTCCCAGAATATTAACATACCTTCAGGCAGCAACCAACGAAACCACACCCCCTTCTGGTATAATTTATTCGCCAATTGCGAATAATATTTTCTTTTCTCCCTCACTTTCTTGGGGATCTGTTTCAGTATGGTTATGTCCTTATCTTTGTATATCAGGGCTTGTCCCCTTTGTGTATTCAGAATTTCATCTCTTGTGCTTTTCCTAAGAAATTTAATGTGTACCTCTCTGGGGACATTGTGTGTTCTAGCATATGCGGAGTTCACTCTATAAACCAGGTCTATTTCCCACCCCATCTGTTGTTTTTCTTTCTGGGTATACTCAGCCAAGATAGTTGTCATGATGTCCCTAATGTTTTCATCATCTGTCTCCATCACATTCTGAAACCTAAGATAAAAGGACATTCTCTCAAACTCTATTTTCATTTGTTGGGTGTCAAGCTCTTTGTTTCCCTTTTGCACGCCCTCCAACCCCCCCCCTCATCTCAGCCGCCTCCTGCTCCAAAAGATCCAGTCTCTGTGAGTTCTTATTAATATTTTCGTAGTTCCCTCTAATTTCTTCTTTCATCTCCTTCAGTTGTTTCTTTATTTCCTCTTGTCCCTGTAGAATTTGCTGAAACATTTGATGAAACTCCAAGTCCGTAGTTTTAACTTGTTTGAAGGCTGTCAATGTTGATTGTGTGCTCGGACTTGAGGTTGCAGATGTCGGGGCAGAGGCAGCAAAGCCGGACTTTCCAGGAGGTGGTCTTTTAGATGTCATTGTTAGTAATAAAGAGTCCAGTCAGTATAGAGAAGAATCAGTCAGAGTGGTAGAGCAGCCAAGGGAGTCCGGGGGGTAGAGAGACCAGGCACAAGGGAACTCTCTAATCACCCTGGCAGGGAACAGACGTTTTTCACTCCAGAAAGTTCAAAAGCAAACAATCCACAAGAGAATTATCCAAATAACACGGAGACAAAGACTGGAAGCCTGAAGCTAAGAGGTGGAGTCAAGTTCACCTTTCATGAAGACAACGGAAGTGTGCCATCTTGCCCTGCCAACTTCGGGTACTGAGGCAACAAATAAAGTTTTCAAAATTCAAAGTTCCCAAGGCTTCCAGATCCCATTGTCTTGAAACCTAAAGGTTTAAATCCGAAGATCCATTTAGTTGGAGTGTGACCTCTTTGGTTTGGCTCTCCCCCTCCTCCTTCCCTTGGGGCTACGAGCACGTTTGTTTCTAGCCGCTTGTCCGAGGGGGGGGGAAATCCCCCTCCCCTCCAGCCACACCTCTCCGAATTAGCCAAAAGTTCCAATTAAACACAACTGACGAGTTTTAGAGTTGGTGATAGGTATGAAAGGAGTCTACACCTCACCGCATCGCCGCCGCGTCCTTCAACTTTCTTTTTTTCTTCCGGACAGCCTCGCAGCGAAGACGCTTTAGCGCGTCTCCCCTTCGCGCTCCTCGGTGCCTGGAGCGAAGCGAGAGCCCCCCCGACGGCCGCCGCCGATGCAGGGGTCCTCCCGCTGCGCCGCTCCTCCGGCAGAACGCCTCTCCAGGGCGTCCTGTGCCCCCCAAGGGGTGGGGAGCCCACCGGGGATGCGCGGGGCGAGCAGTCTCTGCCCGTCACCGTCAGCCGCCGGAACCGGAAGCCATCACTTGAGACTTTCAAGAAGAGATTGGAGTGCCATTTGTCAGAAATGATGTAGGGTCTCTTGCTTGAGCGGGGGGGGGGGGGGTTGGATTAGATGATCTATAGGGTCCCAACTCTGTTAATCTGTTAAATCTGTCCCGATCCTTTGCTCCATGCCGTCACTTAACATATATGTCGATCCCCTATGACACCCCAAAAATATGGTCTCGATCCTTTGCAACACACCATAACTTCACATATGGTCTTGATCCCTTGCGACATGCTGTAACGTAACAGGGTCTTGATCCACTGTGCTTGAGGTATACGCTCATTTGGAAGATTTTAAAGACTAATGTACAAGCCCAGATGACTTTTCTTCGGGGAGTAAATGGACAACAAAACGTAGTGGATTTTGTTTAGGCTGCATTAACCAGGGGAATAGACTCAAACTCACGAGAAGCGTTAGTACTGCTTTTACGGGTGGTAAGACCATTTCAACCAGGGGTGTCAAACTTGATTTCATGGAGGGGCTGCATTATGGTTGCATTTGACTTTGGGGCCAGGGTGGGCATGGCCAGCTCAGCGTCACTCATGTTGGGGTTGCCTGAGGTGGCCCAAGCGCTCTGCCAATGAAAACGAGCTCCCAAACTCCGTTTTGTCTGTGACGGCCTCCTGAAGCCCTCTGCCAGTGAAATTCGAGCTCCGGGGGGGGGGGCATGGACGGTTCGTGCAAGCTCCATTTTCAGCTGCGACAGCTTCCTGCAACCCTCTGCCGTGCGCGGCCCTCCCAAGCTCCATTTTTCCTGGCAGAGGCACTGCAGGCTGCTCCTTCTCTGTTTCCAAGGCAGCCCTGCGGGCCAGATCTAACCACCCCATGGACCCGGGGCAGTGTTGGGTTTTAATTTATATTACTACGAGTTTGCTCACGCACTCACGCACTTGCATGACACTTCTGCGCATGCGCAGAAGCAACCAGGTGGGTAGGCAGAGTCTCCCACCACTGCCACTACTAGTTTGCCTGATCTGGGACAAATTGTTCTGTGCATGTGCAGAACTGAAAAACAACATGGCGACCTCGTTCCCACAGGGAACTGGTTCGGGGACGTGACAGGCCTGCCCGCTACCTCTTCTCTCGAACCGGCCTGTACCGGTAGAAACCCACCAGTGGTCTGCAGACAAAAACATACCAAGGCCATGTCAGCCTCTGAGGCTGCCCCCTGGGTATGCTGAGCTCCTACCATCCTCCGGCTAATCTTCATTGCCTCTGTTGGACTGCGATAGCCTCATCTCTCTCTCTCTCTCTCTCTCTCTCTCTCTCTCTCTCTCTCTCTCTCTCTCTCTCTCTCTCTCTCTCTCTCTCCACTCAGCCCAGCAGCTGAAGCAACCGCAGCTATTATCAGCCAGACAAGAAGCATGACTCCATGGAATCAAGGCTTACCGCAGTGACGATTATCAGATACACCCCTGGGAAAGCGGGTTCAACTGCCAAAATGAACTTATCTTTAATGGATGGAGGAATAGACCAGTGGGGAGGGGGCTGCTTGGGAGGTCTTTATGCATTCCAAGAGGGCACTGGGGGGAGGCTCAGGGGGAGAGAAAGTGGGAAGGTGGGAGGGATTGGCCCCTGGGGGCTGAGTGGGGCTCAAGGGGTTGGCTTATAAGGTGGAAGGCAGCATGGAGGAGCAGCTCCAACAACTATTCCATTTTTTCAAGAATTGGGGGGTCAGTTAGCACCGGTGTGACAAGGAAGCATTTAAACCAGGTGTTTTGTTTTTTAAATTGTTTCATCGGGACCTTGACAACTAAGATGATTAAAGGCCCGGAAACAAAAACGAATGAAGAACGGTTGCAGGAATTGAGCACAGCTAGTCCAGAGAAAAGAAGAACTCTAGGGGGGCATGGTAGCAGGAGTCCAGTATTTGGGGGGCTGCCCCAAAGAAGAGGGGGTCAAGCTATTCTCCAAAGCACCTGAGGACAGGAGAAGAAGCAACGGGTGGAAACTAGTCAAGGAGAGAAGCAACTTAGAACTAAGGTGAAACTTCCTAACAGGGAGGACAATTCACCAGTGGAACGGCTTGCCACTGGAAGTTTGAGTGCATCACTGGAGGCTTTCAAGAAGAGACTGGACTCCAAGGTCCCTTCCAACTCTGCAATTCAGTGCTTCCTGTTCGAGCAGGGGGCTGGGCTAGCCCTAGATGACGTCTAAGGTCCCTTCCAACTGATGTCCTATGTCAGGGACGACGGACCTTTCTGTCCTCACATGCCAAAATTGTGTGTGCCCCGACACACGATGCAATGCACCCCACCCACCTGTACATGTGCGTACAACCCCCCACCCACAGGTGCATGCAACACCCCACCCATCCCCAAGCTTGAGGGAGAGTTTTTGTCCTCCGGAGGCTTTTCTGGAGCCTGGAGGAGGGCAAAAATGGCCTCACCCGGCCTTCCGGAGAGGCTCTAAATCAGCAGGCCAGCATATGCATGCATGCTGGAGCTGACATAGGGCAATGGTTCGTGTGCCCACAGGGATGGCTTGCCATAGGTTTGCCATCAGGATTCCATATTCTTCACAGATTAGCAGATTTGGAAGGGATCTTGGAGGTCTTCTAGTCCAACCCCGCATCAAGCAGGAGATTTTGCAGAATCACAGAGCTGGAAGGGACATCAGAGGTCATCTAGTCCAACCCCCTGCTCAAGCAGCAGACCCTTACAGAATGACAGAATCACAGAGTTGGAAGGGACCTTGGAGGTCATCTAGTGGAGGATGTGGGGACCAGAAAAACACCCCCTGCTGCAGCCATGCATTCATTTGCCGCTTGGACCCACCTGCAGGTCGCTGTCCTGGAGTCTTTCACCAATCAGGATTAAAGTTCCCCATCAAAGCCATAACATGCCGCCACCTCCACGATGCTTCCAGGTGGTGGCCTAAGGGTGGAGCTCTCACCTCACAATCAGGGGTCTGTGAGTTCGATCCTAGGTAGAGGCAGATATTTCTCTCTCTGAGCACCATGAGAATATATCAGCTGAACAAAACTCTGCCCTGGCAACAAGAAGGGCATTTGGCCATTAAACACTCTGCTAGCGAGACCACTTCCGGTGGCTGAAGGCGATGGACGCGTGCGTCCGCCTTCTCGCTGCTTCGGTGGGCTCCCCTGAATCCTAGGGGAGCACAGGGTGCCTTGGAGTGGCGCCCTGCCATAGGGGCGGCTTGCTGGGACCCCCTGAAATGGCGGCGGCCACGGGGGGGGGTATCCAGCTTTGCCTCAGGAGCCGTGGATCATAGGGAGTGCGCGGAATGCCAACGCGCGATTCGCTGAGCGCAGCCAGGAAGGAAGCGATCAATTTGAATGCAACAGCTGAAGCGCGGTGGGGTGGAGGCTCTCCCCGGGTCTTTTACAGTTTAACACCTTATTGACTGGCTTGCAGTTTTTTCTTGGACTTTGTTTCAACCAGTGGAAGAATCAAAATTGGAGGGGGGAGGGAGTTTCCACCCCCCTCGGAAAAGCGGCACTTGGAAAATCTCTCCCTCGCAAGGGAGAGAAAGTTTTTAAAAAGTTTAAAATACTTTCACTTCCCTTAATTAATGGGGGGAAAATCTTTTTTTTTTCCTCTTCTGACTACAACTGTGAGAGAAAGGATGGTTGAACTGATTCTTCTCTAAGCTATGTATGGGAACTCTGACTTTGTTGTTTCCTGACCACCGGTGCTGGCTGAGCCAAGATGGTTCACTTCCTCTTTCTTCTTTGTCTTTGAGCATGAGACTCCTTCCTTGAAAAACTTTGTTGCCTTGATTTAATTTTCACCCCAGAGACCTCCAGGAGCCTCTTCAAACAAACTTTTTCCCTGGATTTGGAATGTTTTGATCCACCCATCTGCTTTGGTCTTAAACTAAACAACTTATTCTCCTTTGGATCTGCCTGTTTGGTGGTCTCTACCTGCTGTGCTTTCCTACGGACACCATTCCCTGTATAGAACAATAACTATCTCTGAGCTTCATGATGGGTCCAAAAAAATTACCACCTGGAAAGGCCTCATCGGCCCTGACATCTTCTACGTCCAGCCCCATTGCCCACCAGTCACAATTGGGATCTTTTTTACAACCTAAAGCCCCTGAAGAAAGCTCAAAGGACTTGTCTACTGAGCAGATGCTTCAGGCTCTCTTAAAGGGACAGGACGAAATGAAAAAATAGCTGCAGGACTTAAATGACCAGCTCAGAGAGACACAACAAAAAACTATACAGAATGAGCAGAGGATAGGTGTACTGGAGGAGGATGCGGCTGGGATGAGGCGCGACCTGGAGGCAGTCCAAAGGGGGAACGCAGAATTTGAGAATCATGTGATAAAAACGGAATTTGAAAGGTTGTCTTTTTTTCTTAGGTTTCAAAATTTACCAGAAGTTGAAAATGAAGATCTTAAAGAGATCATGACCACAATGTTAGCAGAATATATTAATAGAGATAAACAACAGTTTGGGTGGAATGTTGACCTGATTTATAGGATTAACTCAGCCTATGCAAGAACACATAATGTTCCAAGGGAAGTTCATGTTAAATTTCTTAGAGAAACCACAAGAGATGAGGTTCTAGGAGCTCAAAGGGGAAGACCATTAAAATATAAGGATAAAGAAATAACCATTCTTAAGCAGATCCCAAAGAAAGTAAGAGATAAGAGAAGGAAATTTTCCTTCTTAGCAAAAAAATTATATAATAACGGGGTTTGGTTTAAATGGTTGTTACCAGAAGGCATGTTGATTTTTTGGGAGGGCAGTAGAATCAGAATTAATACAGTTGCGGAAACAGAGGCTTTTATGAAAAAACATACTGCTCTCTTAGGTGATGTGCGGGATGATGTCACACAAGAAACAAAGCAGGGAGGGGCTGAGGCTATGCCAGTGGAGGGGGGGGAGGATGCGACAACAAGAAGACTCAGATCACAAAAGTGAATTGAAACACTATTCTAAATGTTGTTACAATGTATTTTCAAGGAAGTGACAAAAGTAAAATGATTGAAACATATTGATGATTTTGTGTAAACTTAAAACTGCTAATATCTATGCAAAAGTTTATAGTTTTTTATTTCTCCTTTTTGTAAAAGTTGCAAGACCCGGGGGGCTTCTCTCCCCCCACACAATGTAGCTGTCAAAATGTTCCATAACCTCTTAACCCCTTTTCCCTTGTAAAACTTTTAAAATCAATAAAAAATTTTGACAAAAAAAAACCACTCTGCTAGCTCCATTCAGTTGCCCAGACTCCCCCCCGCAAGGGATTATGGGGTCATTAAAAGAAGATGGTGATGACAATGAGGTGACAGGGGGAGGAATGGGAGTGAGTATGGGGGAGGCAGGGGCCCATGGGAGATGGAGTTGAGTTGCGTCAGAAATGAACTTGTTCAGGAGACACGCCTGAACTTTCTTCTTCCCCTTTGGCCACTGGACATCCAACCCTTCCCCGCCTGCTTGGTGAGGAGAGGGAAGAGACTTGGAGCAAAGGTAAAGGGGGGGAGGACCAAAGAGGGCATGACTTGCCAGGCAAATGGACCCCTTTCCTGGAAAGCTTTCAGGGGAAACTCTGCATTCCCACCCACCCCCTGTTCCTTGGCCCCCTTCTCCTCTGCTTTGGTGATGCATTGCTGCAACAGAGCCATAGACTGAGAGGACTGAACACGCCCTTCTCCCCAAATCACCTCTTCAAAACACATGGCCTCTTTCCTAAGCAAGGAGTAGATTTATTAGCGGTTGAAAGAGAAACAATTTCCCTCCTGAGTCCACATTAGCCCTCGGAAGGCGATCTAGAAGAGTACAAAAATGGCCTCGCGAGAAAACAGGTGGCCCCTATTAGAAAAACATGAATTCTCCCCAGGAAAACAGGGCTGGTGAACAAGAACCTCAAGGCTGCCCTCTCTTGATGCTCTTTGGTGCCCACTGCGGTTGAAGGGAGACTTTTTCAGGATTCTGCTACTGTCCTTGACACCTCTAAAGTCAAGCTCTAATATTTCTCATGTCAGTGGTTTCCTGGCCTGGTCTACTTCGAAGGACTGAGAGGTGGGAAGCCCAAGAGAGTGTGTCTTTCCGAAGGGAAGTAGGTCAGCCTGGTAGAAAATTAGGCTATGGGGCCAATTGAGTATGTGTGTTTGTGTGTTTCCATCCTGTCATCCAGGGGGGAGAATCTGGCCTCTGTGTCAAAAGTGAGCTTTTCTGTCTGAATTGAGTTCTGCCACCAATTCTGAGATACACTTTGGTCAAACTCCTCAGGGAAAGCTCGGATCACAAAATGGAGTGGTTTTTCAGCTTCCCAGAGCCAGGCGAACATGAATATGTATTTCTTTTTCCCGGACGAAGGAATCGGCCCAGGATCTCTTGACGCGGGTCCTTGGGAGGGCTCCAGGTGAGGGCAGGATTGGGACTTGGAGCAGAAGGGGGGAAATGCAAAGCTGTTGGAGCAGAAGGTCAACTAGAGAGGCTTTCCGATCTTTGTTAGACAATAGAACACCAGGATAATTTCTTTACTTCCTCATATTCCTTTTTGTCTTTCTTCAGCATCTCTTCCGTGTAATAAGGAGCGCCTCCGTTCTTCTCCACCAGCTCATCAATCATGGTCATCAGCTGGGCCACCTGGTCCTCTCGTTCTTTTCCTTTGGCCTTGTTGTTGAAAGCCAGGTAGCGGTTCCCACACTGCGCCATCTGGTCCTTAAGCGCAGAGTTTCCCCCAGATAGGAATTCCTCCAGAGTCTGCCCTTCCAAGTCATCTTTGCGGGTGAACAAGGTGATCAAGTAATTCTTGGCATTCAAGCTGAAGATCTCACTGATCAGCTGAGCCACCTTCATCTCCTCCTCGGAGAAACGGCCGGGACGCATGACCTGCAGAATGACGTGTGGACCCGGGGTGCAGAAGTTCACACAATTGCTCACTTCCTTCGCAGTTTTCTGCACCGGGACTTCAGTGTCAAAAAAGCCCGGTGTGTCAACCACCACAATCTTCCTCTCCTTCCAGCTCGCTTCGCCCTTTTGGCAAGTCACGGTTACTGACTTTGAGGACATGAGCGCTTTAAAGGCTGAGGATCCCAGAATGGCATTTCCCGTGGCACTTTTGCCGTTGCCGGTTTTGCCCACAAGCACGATCCTCTTTTCGGACCCTACAACCCAATGAGGACAAGAGAGAAGAAAGGGGAGTTGGGCAGCAGCGTACGTCCATCATAGCCTGTCCCTCCACCCAGGACGGGGAGTCCCATGCCCCAGCATATAACTTTTATATTCTGTTGTTGTGCTCTATCCCCATCTAGTGGCCATAGGGAGAAATATGCCCCAACATACAATCTTTATATACCGTTGTTGCTCTCGAGCCCCATCTTGTGGCCGGAGAGGCAAAATACCCAGTATATTGTTTGAAGCTGACCAACCCCTTTACCCATCAGCCAGCACTCTCAAACCAAGTGCACGCACGAAAATGAAGCCAGGCTCCATTTCTTTTAGCATTTGGAGAAGGCAGAAGCACAAAGAAGAATCCATCTTAATCTGTGGCACAGGGTCATCCAAGGACAAGCCCACATCCCACACCCAGAGCATCGCTGGTGAAATTTGGATTGCTTGTATTTATTCATTGTTATGTTCAGCAGTAACTCAACACTGTGTTAGGGTTCTAAATACCATGCAGAAATAAATCATTGTCCAAGGCAAAACATCCTTAATGGTGCAATTTATTCCGCAGGCATGTTAGCACGGCTATGGAAAATTTCAACTCTGAATTACATCCTGTAAGTTCACCCAGTTGAGAGTTCATGATCTCTCCCCACACCCACAAATCCATCACATGTTCCAATCATCATCTTCCACGCTGGCATGTACACCCATCTTCTTCCGGCCAGGTGTCGAGATGCTGAGACAAAAGATGACCTTGGCTTCTACAAAAGAATGTCAACAATCCATTCTACAATCCTACTCCTTTCTATTCCCCCCTCCCAACTACTACACCAATGAAACAGCATAGAGAATTATTAAAAAGTGTGGCAGGCCAAAGATCCTAAAAAGAACATAACTACAGGCCTGACAGGCGGCCTCTCCTCAAAAGAAAAACGTTTCCTGCAAAGAGAATAACTTAAAAGTTAACATAACAAAATTAACCACCTCTTCTCCACCCAGGGGAACCCCTTGACTTCTCGGGAAACTTCCCATTGACTTGCTTTACTAACTTCTCCACTTTCAGGTTCCCACTGTTGACCCAATTAGCTTCAGACCAAGGGTAACCCTTCCAATGCACTAAGTACTGTAAGCAACCCCTATTCAGCCTGAAATCTACAATTTTTTCCACCTCAGATTGTGTTTCCCCTTCCATCACTAAAGGAGGAGATTGAGCTTGGGTGGATGCTCTTCTGTTAGACCCAATTACTGGTTTCAACAAGCTACAATGAAATTCTGGGTCAATTTCCCCTAGACTTCTGGGTAGACTGAGTTGAACTGTAACTGAGTTAACTATCTTCACTATTGGGAATGGACCTAGAAATTTTTTACCCAATTCCTTGCTAAGCATTTCTAATCTTATGTATTTGGTAGATACAAAAACATTGTCCCCCACACGTTAGGGGTTTAGGAGTGAGCGACGTTGATCATCTTGCTTCTGGTAGGCTTCTGCCGCAACTGCTAGAGCCTTCTTCGTATTCTCCCATCCTTTCTTTAGCATGTCCATCCATTCACTCAAAGACATGAAAGAAGGAGGTTCTCTAGGCAACTCAGGCATGGCAACAACTTCCATGCCACTGGTAAACTGGAAACCCGCTAATCCTCTGCTGCTGTGGACCGCATCGTTGTACGCCACTTCGGCGAAGGGTAGCAAGTCCGACCAGTTGTCATGCTGATAGTCCACAAAACACCTGATGTATTGTTCCACCACCGCCTTGGCTCCCTCTGCTGCGCCGTTCATGCTGGGATGAACCTCTGAGCTCAGTTCTTGTGTGGACCCAATAGATCTCAGGACCTCTCTCCAGAACTTGGCTGTGAACTGGACTCCGCGGTCTGAAATGATCCTCTTGAGTACTCCATGCAGGCGATAAATGTGTTTCACAAACATTTTCGCTATTTCGTTTGCGGATGGCAATCCTGAGCAAGCAATGAAGTGTGCCTGCTTAGAAAACAAATCAATAACAGTCCAAATTACTTTATGCCCACTGCTGTCTGGGAGTTCCATGATGAAGTCCATTGCGACCTCTTCCCATGGCCGTTTTGGGCTCTCTGCTGCAGGTGCTGTAGGTTCTGGGCTCTTGGATCCAATCATCCACGGCTGGCCTTGTTCCTCCTCCGAGGCCTCCCCCTTGGTAGGACTCTTCATCACCTGAAGTTGGGGGTCCCCTTCCAGAGGTCGGTTGGGCATTTCCCCCTCCGAGGCCTCCCCCTTAGTTGGACTCTTTGTCACCTTCAGTTGGGGATCCTCCTCCGGAGATTGTTTGCCCTTTTCCTCTTCCGAGGCCTCCCCCTTGGTAGGACACTTCGTCACCTTAAGTTGGAGATCCTCTTCCAGAGGCTGTTGGCCCAGATGACTCTTCTGTGGTGGCATCTGGGGCCCTCTCTTAACCACCGTGGCAATTGGTACACACGTTTGTTCTTCGGCAATTCCCTCCTCCGAGGCCTCCCCCTTGGTAGGACTCTTTGTCACCTTAAGCTGGGGATCCTCTTCCAGAGGTCGTTTGCCCAGATGACTTTTCTGTGCTGGCATCTGGGGCCCTCTCTTTACCACCATGGCGACTGGTACACACATTTGTTCTTCGGCAATTCCCTCCTCCGAGGCCTCCCCCTTGGTAGGACTCTTTGTCACCATAAGTTGGGGATCCTCTTCCAGAGGTCGTTTAGGCTTTTCCCCCTCCGAGGCCTCCCCCTTAGTTGGACTCTTTGTCACTTTAAGTTGGGGATCCTCCTCCGGAGATTGTCTGCCCTTTTCCTCTTCTGAGGCCTCCCCCTTGGTAGGACACTTCCTCACCTTAAGTTGGGGATCCTCTTCCAGAGGTTGTTGGCCCAGATGACTCTTCTGTGGTGGCATCTGGGACCCTCTCTTTACCGCCGTGGTGGTTGGTGCGCACGTTTGTGGCATTGGGGCTGGAGCCAAGCACTCTGACGCTCTGTGGCCAAGTTGACAACAATGGTGGCATTTAATTGGGCCCCACGAGGAATGGAACCTAGTTACATCTCTAAACTCAGGAACCGTTTCATCACACTGCCTTGCTCTCCAACTTGCAGCTGCCCCCTTGGTAAACCCTTCTTCCATGGTGGAGATTGCTTCTCTGTAGGAAGGAGGGGTAAGAACCACTTGGGGCCTTGCAGGTGCACATTTTCCCGCCATCCACACTGCAGGCCTCTGTTTGGTAATCCCTTCTTCCATGGAGATTTCTTCTCTGTAGGAAGGTCTGGTAAGAACCTTTTTGGGCCTTGCAGGGGAGACTGGAACCGGTGGGGAGGTCAATCCCTCGGTTGGCCACTGCCCAGCTTTCTGCCATGGTGCCATCTGCTGAGGGAGGGCAGGTGCCCACTGGCATCCCTCCCATCCATGACCTGGGGTTAAGACCCATCCCGGGGTTGCTGCTTCACAGGTTGCAGCTCAACCAATGATGGCTGGCTAGGGGGTTTTACGTGCCAAGGACCCTCCTGCTGGCTTGGAGGAGTTATGGGCCAAGTAGGTGCCCTTTGCTGGCTTGGATGAGTTATGGGCCAAGTAGGTGCCCCCTGCTGGCTTGGAGCATTTCCCCATGCTGATGGCAAAGGAGTTGGTAAGTAGCATCTCTTCCATCCAAGTCCTGGGAGGAAAGCCCGATTTACTGCCCAATTTGCTTCATTTACTGTTTGCAGCCCCATTTGTGGTGGCTTGCAAGTGACAGATGCTGGAAAAATTCCTTCTTCCTGCCTCCTTTGAAATTCCCATTTTGAAAGGGAATCTTTCTCCCAGCTAATTGCAGGGTGACAAGCCATTTCATTTATTGCCATCTGGAAGGAGCCCAAACCTCTGTTCTAAGGGTTTTTTTTTTCCCAAGCCTTGTTTCCAAGCTGTGGGGAAGGAGGGGGAGCATGCACTCACAATTTTCCTGAAGAAGTCCGTCTGAGATTTCCTTCGTCTTGTCGCGTCTCCTCCTGCATTCCTCCAGATGCAATTAAACTGGAAACAGCATTCCATTGCCTTTGAAGTTCCGTACTCAGCTTCTTATCACCAAAAGCTTCTCATTAAATCTTCGCTGATATTTACGCTGTCCCGGTCAGCATTGGGAATGCCGAGACCCCATCACCAGATCTTCCATCACCAGCCCTTCCCCCTTGAAAGGGGGAGGGAGCTAGTGAATTATTTTAAAGTAGAGAGTTGAAATAATGTTAGGGTTCTAAATACCATGCAGAAATAAATCATTGTCCAAGGCAAAACATCCTTAATGGTGCAATTTATTCCGCAGGCATGTTAGCACGGCTATGGAAAATTTCAACTCTGAATTACATCCTGTAAGTTCACCCAGTTGAGAGTTCATGATCTCTCCCCACACCCACAAATCCATCACATGTTCCAATCATCATCTTCCACGCTGGCATGTACACCCATCTTCTTCCGGCCAGGTGTCCAGATGCGAAGACAAAAGATGACCTTGGCTTCTGCAAAAGAATGTCAACAATCCATTCTACAATCCTACTCCTTTCTATTCCCCCCTCCCAAGTACTACACTATTGAAACAGCATAGAGAATTATTAAAAAGTGTGGCAGGCCAAAGATCCTAAAAAGAATATAATTACAGGCCTGACACACTGCCTGTCTCGTATTTGGTTCTCATTGTATGTATCCCTGTTTTCCCCAGTTTCAGCATATCCTCTTCTTCCAATAAAGCAATCAGATCTACGTACACGGCCTGTTTTATTAGAGGATCGATGAGTCTTGCTGCATATCTCGAGCTGCACACAGACTAGCATGTAGTGAGGACAGAACAGGGAGTTCCCACCCACCCCACAAGCCCCACCCCCCAGGGGCCCAAGACTTTACCTCTTCCAGCCATTTCCAGAAGATTCAGACACACACGGGACCAATCTGGGGGATTTCTGGATGAAAAGTGAAACAGAATCAGCCAAAGGAGAGACCTGCTTTACTTGGAGGTTGCCAGGAGTTCCCCCACCAAAAGAGGAATTGGAGGAGGGGGTTTAAAACATTCCTCCCAACCCCACACCCCCACTTACCTTGACCCAGAGTCATCCTGATCCAACCCCCTGCTCAATCACAAGAGCCTTACAGAATCATGGAAGGACAGAGTTGGAAGGGATCTCGGAGGACATCTAGTCCAACCCCCTGCTCAAGCAGGACACCCTTATAGAATCAGACAGTTGGGATGGACCTTGAAGGTCATTTAGTCCATCCCCCTGCTCAGGCAGGAGAGACTTACAGAATCAGAGAGTTGGAAGGGACTTTGGAGGTCTTCTAGTCCAGCCCCTGTCCAAGCAGGAGACCCTGCCATTTCGCCTCCAAGCGCTGCCGCATTGGAGCCGCCCACCGCCAGACTTATCACCCGCTCATCCCATTAGCCACTGCCGCATCGGGTCTCAGGTCTGACCCAGCCTCCTCCCCGGTTAGGCTCCGGGCGCCCCGGGAAGAGAGAAGCGGACGTGGGAACCAAGGAAGAGGAAACGGCGCAGCCCTTTCCTCAAATGCAGCTCCCTCCCCTCCTCCGTCTTTTCCGCACGCCCCCTCCTCCCTCTACCTGCCGTAGGCTGATGGCTGGCGCCCCCTCCCCGTTTTCTTGCCCCCAGGGGAGAGGCGCTGCGGTCCAGACACCCACCTGAGACCCTCCTCCGCCAAGCAGCTGATGGGTGTTGTGGGGGCTTCGCGATCGCCGCTCTCCGGGCTCCACCGAGGGGGTTGCGAGCGTCTTCTGTGCTCGTCCGCCAAGGGCCGCCCATAAAGTCCTATTTCTCTGGGTGGGCGGGGCACTCTGGGTGAGCGGAGTTTCCTTGCCCTCCCTCATTCCTGAGATATTGAGCCCCCCCCCTTTCCCCCTCCTGGAGCGCCTCTTTGGCCCCGCAGGCTGCTCCCCCAAGTCTGGGGGTGGGGGAGTCAGGCTTGAATGCCCGCCCAGATGTCTTGCCACACACCCCGCTTTCCCCCTATAAGCTTTCCCCAATCTTTGCATCCCACATCATCCTGCCCCCCTCCTCGCCTCCAAGGAAACGCACCCTGGGAAAACACGCAGCAATCTTTCCCGGGGCGGTCTTTTTTTGGGTGTGTGTGTGTGTTTCTTTCCGGCATCCCCTGCTTTCCTGTTGAGGATGCTAATTGCACCCACGCACTCTCCCACTCCCCAGCTCTCTACTTCCTTTTAAGAGCTTGCCATAGCCCTTTTTTCTCAGATTGGGGGGGGGCAACCCAAGCATATGGGGAAGGTCTCTTTCTCACACACAAACCGGACTGTGCAGCTAGTGGCCGCCCAAATGTTGCGGGAGAACTGCGCACCTCCACGGCCCGGGGCTGGGCTCCCCCGTGAGCATCTTGCGGGCTGGGCAGCGGTGAGAGGCTGTCTGGAGATCGGGAAGGGCAGGGAATTGAGTCTGGGGTCTCTTAGGGTGGAGGGTGCCGGAGACGGATTCTGCTTGGCTCTGGGTCTTGCTCCTCCAAAGGTGGGTTGGCTGTGCAGCTCAGTGGTCAAGGGCTGGAGGGGTGGTCCCTCGCCTTGGAAATGGGACCCCCCCTTCCCAGCCTCCCGGCTTGCAAAGGCCAGCCCGTCCTTCAGGCCCATCTCCGGAAGCCCCCACCCCCCCACGCCCGTCTCCCCACCCGGCCGCTTTTCCTTTCATCAATTCACTTTCACTTTCGGCCCAGGAGTCACGTGCTTTCCCCGAATTGCCCGGCGGTTTCGGGCTTTCGATCGTCCGCCTGGCTGCGCCCGGGAAAAGCGCTTTTCGCTCCTTCTCTTTCTCGGTAGGAAGCTCTTCGTTGCTGAAATGGGTCTGGGGGCGGCGGCTTAAATGGGGAGGAGGAAGTCCCCCGCCCACCTGCTTCTCTTCTCAGGGGTCCGCGGCTTCCTGGTGCAACCGCTTCGCCAGAGCAGAAGCTGCGCACTCGGGGGTGGGGGGGGGGGCGGAGGACCGAGACATATTGGATGGGGTCTTCTTCCCCTAGGAGGGGGTCATGGGAACCTGGCGCAGCCGGCTCTCTCCCAAGCATCCTTCAGCCGTTTTGCAAAGGGGGCTTACGGTGGGGGACCGTGATGGGGAGGTCAGGGAATTGGGTCTGGGGTCTCTAAGGTAGAGGTGCTAGAGAGGGATTCTGCTCTGGGACTTGCTCCTCCAAAGGGAGCCCGGCTGAGGGGCTTTGGGGGTCACCAAAGTGTTGTCCCCAATTCGGGTCAGAGCCTGGGGCCGAAGCCAATGATGGGCGCCAGACACGAGGTGCAGGTTTTCTAATTGCTTTTAATTGGAATTCTCCTGATCAAAAGGCCAAGAACAAAGGACTAAGAAAGCTTTATGTATTTTCACTAAAGGAGAAGGCGGGACAAGGAGAGATAATAAGAAATATCCTCTAATCAACATTTTAGCAATAATTCTACAATTTGTTCTATTGGTCTATAGCTCTCCCATTCCTAAACCTTGGCTAGTGAATGCTCCAGGAGTTCTCTGATAGACATTTTATTTGCTGAAGACCATCTCTATTCCTAACTTTTAGCTGAGGTCTGCAAGTTCTCTAATCCTTGTTACTTTTATCAACTTTCTAACTACCCATAATCGCTACAAGCTTTACACATGCATATTTCCTGTTGATAAGCATTCTTTGCACTTTGACAGACAGACAGACAGACAGACAGACACACACACACACACACACACACACACACACACCAATTACAGTCTTCCTGATTTACTTTCAGGTGTGTGCCGTGACCTTGCTTTAGACCTTGCTGGCTGTGTCTCTGACTGGTCACGGCTGTTGGGGGGACCCTACCCCACCGAGAGGTTCCTCAGAGCTCAGCTGTCTCCTGGGATGGACAGATCCTCCTCTGGAGCCCCTGATTCAAGCAGGAAGAGGAAAAAAACTAACTTTGGGTTCTGCTTTCTCCCTGCAGAGATTTTGAGCAGTTGGAGATCTGAAGTGGCCTTGGAGGAGGGATGGACGTCCACAAAGGTAAAAGCCTCCTGGGAAATCAGGAGAGGGGAAGAGAAAGGAAGGGGAGAGGAGGGAAGAGGGGAGGGAGGGAGGAAAAATAAAGAAAGGAAGAGAAGGAAGAAAGAAGGAAGGAGAACAAAGGAAGGAAAGGAAGGAACAAAAAGGAAGGAAAGAAAGGAAAGAGGAAGGAAGGAGAAGAGAGAGGGAGGGAGGGAAAGAAGGGGGAGGGAGGAAAGAAGAAAAGGAAGGAGTAAGGGCAGGAAGCAAGGAAGGAAAGAAGGAAGGAGTAAGGGAAGGAAGGAAGGCTATGCGTGGGAGGGAGGGAGGGAGGGAGGGAGGAGAAGGGACAGAAGGAGAGAGGAAAGAACAAAAGAAGGAAAGAGGAAGGAGGCAGAAAGAAAGGAAGGAGAAGGGAAGGAGTGAGGTAAAAGGGAGGAATGAAGGAGAAGGGATGGAGAGAAGAGGGGAGGAGAAGGGAGGAAGGAAGGAAGAGTAGAAAGAAAGAAGAGTGCTTCAGCAGCACTCCAAGGCCACAATGGAGGTCCGGAGTGTGGTCTTCAGAGGTCCTTCCTGGACAATGTCCCAATTCCTTTTTTTAACGTCGTCTTCCAAACTTGCAGGAGAGGACAAAGAATTCCGGCTGATCCTGGTTGGAAAGTCCGGAGGTGGGAAAAGCGCCACGGGCAACACCATCTTCGGCCGGAGGGTGTTCGAGTCCATCTTGGGGGCCAAAGCCACCACCCTGAGGTGCCAAAGGGGAGAGGGAATCTGGCAGGGCACGAAGATCTCTGTGGTGGACACACCAGCCATGTTTGATTCAGAAAAGTACGATGAGATTCTGCAACGGGAGATTATGGCTTGCGTTGAACTCTCCCGGCCTGGCCCCCACGCCCTGATCTTGGTGACCCAGGTTGGGCGCTTCACTGCCGAAGATGCGGATGCTGCAAAATATGTCCGGGATATTTTTGGACCCCAGTCCACCAGGCACACAATCATCCTGTTCACCTGTGCGGAGGATTTGGGTGGAGACCCCCTGCAGGAGTACGTCCAAAACTCCGACAACAGGAATCTGTGCGACCTGATCCGGCAGTGTGGGAACCGCTTCTGCGGGTTCAACAACAAGGCCGCGGGAGCCGAGAGGGAGAGGCAGGTCTCGGAGCTGATGGAGATGGTGCAGAGAATCAATTTGGAGAACGGCGGGCGATACTACGTCAACCGGCTGTACTTGGAGCCCAGCTTACGGGATGAGCACATCCGGCTGTTCGTCGAGCAAAACCGAAATCCGTACAGGTGGATCCTTGACCTGGTCTTGTTTCCATTCTGCTTCACCTGTGGGGTTTGCCAAAAGGTGTACTCCACCACAAAAGCGGTATTTGTCGAAGTGTATTCCATCATGAAAACTCCAAAAAGGGTGTTTGTCGCAGTGTATCGCTACTTTTCCCCTGAAGTCCTGAAACGACATGATTTTTAATTCCGTTTGTTTGGGAAATAAACAATCGCAGACCTGCCAGTTTGGTGGTGTGGTGTCCCCTCCACTTCTCCTTTGTTTTTGATTGCTGAAATGGGCCTGGGGGCATCAGCTGGGGGTCTTCTTTGCCCTTCCTGGGGGCCAGTGAGAGACTCAGGTCCTTATCTTTTAACATTCTCCTCCACCTGCTCAAGGGCAGAATAACCCCATAACTCCTCAATGCCAGACCGGCCTCACATTCTTGCCTTTGTCCCAGTCCGGCCCAGGAGTGCCCCTTCCCCAGTTGCACCAGTATCAAAGGGGTGTTTCCCCCTTAAGCCAATAGCACCCCAGGTGCATGAAATCTGTTCTGCACATCTGATGGGAATTCAATATAGTTGTCATCCATCCCACTTAGTTTAACTAGCAAAGAAAGACTTCTGGTTCATTTTTTTCTCCAAGACTATACTATACGGAGAACAAATTGGTTAGAGATTAGAGCAGGGGTCCTGGACCCCCCAGCACTGGGCTATGACACACCAGAAACTGGGCATGTGATGCCCCATCCACAGGATGCAGGCAGCATGTGAAACCATGCCCGCTCCGGTCCATGGAAAAACCTCTCTCCACAGAAAGGACCCCCAGTGCCCAAATGGTTGGGGGCTGCTGGACTAGATGACCTCCGAGGATCCAGGAAAGGATTGGGGGCCACTGGATTAGAGCAGGCAGAATCTGTTTGCTCGGGGTGAAAATGATGCAATGAACTTCCTCCCTCTTTTCTTCTTTGGCCATCCCCCTGTTTCCTGTCCATGTCCAATTAAAAGTTCTGGAAACGGATCCCTTGTTTGCTCCCGTCTGGTCTGCCATCTTCGGCTGGCATCTTGCCATCAAAGCAAGTGCAGTTGTACATCAGGAGAAATTGGGAGGGGAGATGACAGCACCCAAGGTCAGGCATCCTGAGAAGGAATGTGAATTACCCTAAACTTCTTAGTGTTCTCAAAACACCTAGGCAGACTCTTATTGGCTGAAGACAGGCTGGTCGTGTGGGAAGGGCTGAGGTGTGGGGAAAGCTTTCTGTATCGTTTGAGCACAGGAAATTCAGTTCGGAGGGGATTCCCCCCCCCCCCCCGAATGGCAGCTCCGGGCCTGTGGGCTCAGCGGAGCTGACATGCAGCCCCTCTACCACGGAGACAGCAAAAGGAGTCAAGGGTCTTCTTTTTCTAAGGGATCAGACGGTGGCAGGTGTGACAGCGCTTTTCCCATCTCTGCCTTCTTTTGGCTGACCTTGTGCTTGATTGGTGTGTCTCAAAGTCAGGGCCAGCTCTGCTTCAATCGCAAACGCTTCCCCCCTTAACCACCCACTCCCCGATCTCTCCCCCTCCCGCTGTCGCAAAGGCGAAGCGAGAGGCAGAATGGCAGCCACGACTGTGTTTATCTCACAACGCCAAGCCCTTTCGTCACTCCCCTGCAAGTGCTGTCCGTCAATAGTCCATTTCCAGCTGGCCATAGTCCAAAGGCTTCTATGCACGAAAGGGGGGGGGGAGATGCGAGCAAGGTAACTCAAAGCCCAAATCCAAACACGCAGGAGAACCGCAAAGTTCCAGCCAAGTCAATGAAGTCCAGGAACTCCAAACACGGAAAGTCCTAACGAAAACAATGGAGCCAGTTGCCTCCAACAACCAAACGCCCCACCTGACTCCCTTAACTCGCTCTCCAACTGGTGTCCCTCATTTGGTGGGGCAAGGCTGCAGCCTCACTGTTCAGATCCACCAGCAGGGCTAAAGGGGGCGGCCGGATCATTGGGGGGGCGCTTTTCTTTGTACTCTTTCTAGATCAGTGATGGCTAACCTTTTCTGGACCGAGGGCCCAAGGCGCAAGCGCATGCCCGAACCCTCCAACGCAATGAGTGTTCCACCCCCCCCGTGCATGCGCTACACCCCCTGCATGCGCACAAATGCACCCCCCTGCACAGCCCCTTCAATGGCTGGTATGAATGGGTGTTGCCTCCAGGGGGGAGTTTGGAGGGGGGTTATTACTTACTTACTTACTTTATTTAGATTTCTAGACCGCCCCCTCTCCCGAAAGGGACTCGGGGCGGTGTACAGTCAAATTAAAACACAAATACATAGGAATAAATATAAATACACAAATCTTAAATTAAATGAGGAGGTTAGAAGACTGTATCTTAAAGTAAAGCAGTTAAAACCTTAAAAACATCCCCAATTAAAACCCAAACCCAATTAAAATAAATCCCCGGGAGGTAAAACTAAGAGAGTGCCAGGCCAGCTGTGTTATTTTTGTACTACTTTTATTTTCTATATTCTTTTCATTTCAACCTCCAGCCGTGGTGACGCAGTGGTTAGAATGGAATCCTGCAGGCTATTTCTGCCGATTGCCTGAAATTTGGGAGTTCGAACCCCCCCAGGCTCAAGGTTGACTCAGCCTCCCATCCTTCCCAGGTGGGTCAAATGAGGACCCAGATTGTTGGGGTCGAGAGGCGGACTCTGTCAACCACTTAGAGAGGGCTGGAAAAGCCCTGGGAAGCGGGATCTAAGCCTCAAGTACTATTGCTATTCACATCTTTTATATCATGTTTTTATTTCCTGTAAGCCGCCTTGAGTTGTCATGAGCGAGTAGGTGGCAATCTACGTTTTCCAAATACCTTAAACAATAACTAAATTACTGCTCCTGAGCCAGGGGCCACCGATTATTCTGTACCTGGGCATTTTTGTTTTTCTGGCCTGAGAGTAAAACCTTCCTTTTCTCACCAAAGAGCTGCAGAGTCTATCAAAATCCTTCTGGCTCTTGCACAGATCTTCCAAACTCAGCAATCTCTGTCTCTGTCTCTCTCTCTTTTTTTTTTCTCTGTCTCTCTCTGCCTCGGTCTCTCTGTGTGTATGTGTCTCACTGTCTCTCTTTCTGTGTGTGTGTGTGTCTGTCTCTGTCTCTCTGTGTTGGTCTCTCTCTCTCTTTCTGTCTCTCTCTCTGTCTCTCTCTGTCTCTCTCTGTCTGTCTCTCTTTCGGTCTCTCTGTCTCTTTCTCTGTCTCGGTCTCTCTCTCTCTCGGCCTCGGTCTCTCTCGGTCTCTGTCTCTGTGTGTGTCTCTCTCTTGGTCTCTGTCTCTCTCTGTTTCTGTCTCTGTCTCTCTCTCTGTCTCTGTCTCTGTCTCTCTCTCTCAGTCTTGGTCTCTCTCGGTCTCGGTCTCTGTCTCTCTGTGTGTGTGTCTCTCGGTCTCTCTCTCTCTCTGTCTCTCTTTCTGTCTGTCTCTCTCTCTCTCTCTTTCTGTCTCTCTCTGTCTCTGTCTATCTTTCTGTCTCTCTCTGTCTCTGTCTCTCAGTCTCTCTCTCTCGGTCTCTCTCTCTCTCTTTCTGTCTCTCTGTCTCTGTCTGTCTCTGTTTCTGTCTCTCTCTGTCTCTCTCTTTCGGTCTCTCTCTCTGTCTCTCTGTGTCTCGGTCTCGGTCTCTCTCAGTCTCTGTCTCTGTCTCTGTGTGTGTGTCTCTCTCGGTCTCTGTCTCTCTCTGTCTCTGTCTCTGTCTCTCTCTGTTTCTGTCTCTGTCTCGCTCTCTTTCTCTCTCTCTCTCTGTCTCTGTCTCTCTCTGTCTCTGTCTCTCTCTCTTTCGGTCTCTCTCTCTGTCTCTCTCTCTGTCTCGGTCTCTCTCTCTCGGTCTCAGTCTCTGTCTCTGTCTCTGTGTGTGTGTGTCTCTTGGTCTCTGTCTCTGTCTCTCTGTCTCTCTGTCTCTCTCTGTTTCTGTCTCTCTGTCTCTGTCTCTCTGTCTCTTTCTGTCTGAGTCTCTCTCTGTGTGTGTGTCTCTGTCGCTGTCTCTCTGTCTCTCTGTGCCTCAGTCTCTCTGTGTGTATGTGTGTGTGTGTGTGTGTGTGTGTGTGTGTGTGTGTGTCGGTCTCTGTCTCTCTGTCTTGGTCTCTCTCTCTGTCTCTCTCTCTGTCTCTCTCTCTCAGTCTCTTTCTCTGTCTTGGTCTGTCTCTCTGTCTCTCCGAGTCTCTTTCTCTCTGTGTGTGTCTCAGTCTCTCAGTCTCTGTCTCTGTCTCTGTCTCTCTCTCTGTCTCCCTCTGCCTCAGTCTCTCTGTGTGTATGTGTCTCACTCTGTGTGTGTGTGTCTGTCGATCTCTGTCTCTCTGTCTTGGTCTCTCTCTCTGTCTCTGTCTCTCTCTCTCTCTCTCTCTCTCTCTCTCTGTCTCTCTCTGCTTCGGTCTCTGTGTGTATGTGTCTCACTCTCTCTCTCTCTCTCTCTCTCTCTCTCTCTCTCTCTCTGTGTGTGTGTGTCTGTCGATCTCTGTCTCTCTGTCTTGGTCTCTGTCTCTGTCTCTCTCTCTCGGTCTCTTTCCCCCCACCCAAACCAGTAGGGAAAAAATGCTTTAAAAAGCGGGGGGAAAGCTTCCGACAATTGCTCACAGAAGCTTTATTTTTTACTACCGGTTCACAGGACCAAAGTCAATCGTCCCTAGCTGTTCGACCAAACTGGGTTAACATTGGCCAGAGAAGGCTGGTTTGCCTTATACAGAATTTATGTAAGAGAGCAGCAAAGTACCCCCAGAGACATGGGTCTGGGGGCTCGGATGTCTGGGAGGGTGCAGAGGAGTTCCTCTGGAAGGGGGGGAGTCCTTGTCAAGGCTGGGGAAGGAATGGGAGAGGGTATGGAAAAGAAAGGGCCCTTTGGGAGCTGGAGTTGAATATTGTCAACAATTCATGTTGGACAAACCTGAATTTCCTTCGGGCCCCTTTGGTCCCTGGACATCTGATCCTTCTCTTCCGGCCTGTCAGCAAAGAGATTTGCTAAAAGTGAAGAGGAACTATGCCAAAGGTGGAAGGACCGAGCAGGGGCTTGCTTTCCAGACAGAAGGACCCCCTTCCTGGACTCAGAGCGGAAAGCCTCTGGGGTTGGGGGAGACCAGTGGTGGGTTCCGGGTGGTACACTGGAAATAGCTGGGAGCAGCGGCCACCATTCTGGTATGGTGGCTCGTTTGGCCCACCCGCCTGCCCGGCCGCGGTGGGACACCCGGCCTGGGGTCTCTGAAGCCGGTGTGGGTGTGGTTGGCGGCAGTGGCAGTGGGATGCCCAGCCTGGGGTCTCTGCAGCTGCTGCTCCCCACGCCGTGGTGTTATCCCGGTTGCTCCCCCCCCCTCCACCTTGCTTATGGACATGATCAATTGGATCAGCGGGGAGTGGCTAAGGCAGCTGGCATAGATATTGATGCCAGCGGAAGATGGCTTCAGTAGTTGGCATGGGCCCAGTTGGAGTGTGGGGAGGGTCCTTCATTGTGGTCCCCTCTGGTATCACCGCCATTGCCTGGGCCACCGCACTGTGCCATTTGGCCTTTTGGCCCCTCCTCCTGTGACACTACGGACTGGGTCAACGGAGTGCGGTCCTGGCGACAGATATGAGTGCGGCTGGTGTGGACGGAGCTTAGCTGTGGGAGTCATTGAGGTTGGAGCAGCCGTCACTGCCGCTGCTGTCCTCACCACCACCATCACTGGGCGCATCACCACCTCGCAATCAGCCATTCCATTGGGGGTTCACCATCTCTACTGTTTGTGGGAGAGGCAGATATGGTGGGGGCTGAGGGCCAAATTATGTTCGTGGGACGCGGGTTCCCTGTTTAAGAGCAATTGCACGTTCCGACCCTCATCGCCCTTCTCGCACCCCCAGGTGCTCGGGATTACAAGACCCTGGTCTCCAGCTGGTGTCGCTTAATGCCAGGTCCATGGTACATAAGGCTCCCCTCATTTACGACCTCATACAAGAGGGTAGAGTGGACCTGGCGTCCATTATGGAGACCTGGTTGGGGCATGAAGGGGGTGTTCCCCTTAGTGAACTATGCCCACCAGGCTACCGGGCGTTTCACCAGCCGAGAACCCAGGGCAGGGGTGGGGGGGTGGCGGTGGTTATTAGGGAAAGTCTCAGACCTCAGGAGGTCACTGTGCCTCAGATAGGTGGGTGTGAGTCCCTTTTTATGAAGTGGTGCCTTGGAGCTCAGGTGGGCTTTTTTGTTACGTGACTGTCTCCCTGCTACGTTTCATCGGCCCTGCCGGAGCTGCTGAATTTGTTAGCCGGATTGGCGGTAGATTTCCACAGGCTTATGGTCCTGGGGGATTTCAATCTGCCTTCCATTGGCGAGACATCCAAGTCAGCTCGGGAGTTCATGGCTTCCATGATGGCTATGGACCTAACTCAGTTAATTCAAGACCCCACCCATAATAGGGGACACACACTCGGTCTGATTTTTGTCTCTGGGCAGTGGATGAATGATCTAGATTTAGGGGATATTTCTATTCAACCCTTGTCATGGTCTGATCATTTCCTCATCAGGCTTGACTTCCATACTGCTACCCCTCGCCGCAGGGAGGGGGAACTGACTAGATGGTTCCGCCCCAGGCACCTGATGGACCTTGAAAGGTTCCTGATGGAGCTTGGGACTTTTCCTGAATCCCTTGTTCACAAGTCGACAGAAGCCCTAGTGGGAGCCTGGGATAGGGTAGCCACTGGGGCCTTGGATCACGTTGTGCCTTTGCGGCCTCTGACCCGGTGTCGATCCCGGTTGGCTCCCTGATTTACCGAGGAGCTCCGTGAGATGAAATGCTGGAAAAGAAGCCTAGAGAGTGGTTGGAGGGCCAGCCGGTCCGAATCTGATCGAACACTAGTAAGAATTCATATTAAATCCTACTTAGTGGCGATAAAGGCGGCAAAACGACAACATTTTTTCGCTCTTATCGCGTCCACAGATAACTACCCAGCCGCCCTGTTTAGGGTGACCCTCTCCTTACTTAACCAAGGAACTGGGAAAGACCCCTTGCAGGGTAGGGCTGAAGAATTTGTTCAGTATCTGCAGGATAAAATCGCTCAGATCCGGACAGGCTTGGACTCTGACTGGGTAGATTCAGGCGAGCCGACGGGGATGAATCTTGAGGAGACAATCTGGGATGAGTTTGACCCTGTGATCCCGAAGGCATGGACAGGATTATGGGGAGACTCAGTGCTGCCACTTGTGTGCTGGACCCGTGTCCATCTTGGTTAGTTTCGGCTTCCCGGGAGGTGACACGAGGCTGGCTCCAGGCGATTACCAACGCTTCATTGAGAGAGGGGTTCTTTCCCACCGCCTTGAAGGAGGCGGTGGTGAGGCCCCTCCTCAAGAAGTCTTCCCTGGACCCAGCTTCTTTAGCAAACTATCGCCGGTCTCCAACCTTCGCTTTGTAGCAAAGGTTGTCGAGAGTGTGGTAGCACGCCAGCTTCCCCAGTACCTGGATGAAGCTGTCTACCTGGATCCGTTTCAGTCGGGTTTCAGGCCCGGGTACAGCACGGAGACGGCATTGGTCATGTTGGTTTATGATCTCTGGTGGGCCCAGGACAGGGGCTGCTCCTCTGTCCTGGTCCTATTAGACCTCTTGGCGGCTTTCAATACCATTGACCATGGTATCCTACTGCGACGACCCGGGAGGTTGGGAGTGGGGGGCACCGTTTTACGGTGGTTCTCCTCCTACCTGTCGGATCGGTCGCAGTTTGTGTTGACTGGAGGGCAGAGATTGACCCTGAGGCATGTCACTTGTGGAGTGCCCCAGGGGTCAGTTCTCTCACCCCTCCTGTTCAACATATACATGAAACCACTGGGCAAGATCATCCGTGGTTTGGGGGTACAGTATCGTCAATATGCTGTTGATACCCAACTTTTTATCTCTACCCAAACCACCCAAACGATGCCCTCGACGTGATGTCCGGATGCCTGGAGGCTGTGCGGATCTGGATGGGGAGGAACAGGCTCAAGCTCAATCCCTCCAAGACTGAGTGGCTGTGGTTTCCGTCATCCCAATTTGTGCATCTTGTTCCATCTTTGACGATAGGGGGATAAATTTTAGCCCCCTCAGAGAGGGCCCACAATCTGGGAGTCCTCCTGGATACGCGGCTTAGTTTAGAAGAACCCCATGACTGCCGTGACCAGGGGGGCCTTTTACCAGGTTCACCTGGTACGTCAGTTGCACCCCTTCTTGGATCAGGATACTCTGTGCACAGTCACTCAGGCCCTCGTCCTTTCTCGCCTGGACTACTGCAATGCTCTCTACATGGGGCTGCCCTTGAAGAGCACCCGGAGGCTTCAGCTGGTCCAGAATGCGGCCGCGCGGGTTATCATGGGGTTACCTAGGTGCTCCCATGTTACACCCCTTTTAGGCGGCCTGCACTGGTTGCCGGTTGTTTTCCAGGTGCGATTCAAGGTATTAATTATGACCTTTAAAGCACTCCATGGCTTAGGCCCAGGGTACCTGCGAGACCACCTACTGCCACCAGTAGCCTCCCACCATCCAGTACGATCCCACAGAGTTGGCCTCCTCAGGGTGCCGTCGGCCAGACAGTGTCTGCTGGTGACCCCCAGGGGGAGAGCCTTCTCTGTGGGAGCACCTTCCCTCTGGAATGAGCTTCCCCCGGAGCTTCGCATAATCCCCGATCTCCGGTCCTTCCGTCGCACCCTAAAAAGTTGGCTTTTCCAGCAAGCCGGCCTGGCCTGTTACATTTTATCTAATTTTTAAAGTGTTAGTGTTATATTAAGTTGGTTTGTTTCTTGGATTGTTTCTAATTTCCTTTTAATTTTGTAATATGTGTTTTTGAATGTTATACACCGCCCTGAGTCCTTCGGGAGAAGGGCAGCATATAAATCCAATAAACAAACAAACATAAACTGGGGTAGACTGGAATGCAGGTATCAGAGTCGGGAGCTGCTGGATTACCGTAGTTTTTGGAGTATAAGACGCACCAAGTTTTGAAGAGGCAAATAAAAAAAAATGGTTTTTGCACTCTGCAAACCTCCCAAAAATGGCCCATTTTTCATGGACATGGGCCTGTTCCCCCCCCCCCAAAGGACATGAATATCCTTTAGGAAGGTTATAGAGTGCTCCTGGGGCCTGGGGGGGAGAATTGATTTGCTCATTTGTGCCCTCCCCAGCCCCCAGGAGGGAAGGGTGGAGCCCTCTCTTAATGCAGTTTAGGATTGTGTTGGTCTTTTTGGCAGCTGCTGCACACTGCTTGCTCATATTTAATTGATTGTCCACTAAGATCCCTCTCAGAGTTTCTGCTATTAAGCCTGGTTTCACCCAGTCTATATGTGCACTTTGCGTTTTTCTTGCCTAAGTGTAAGAGTTATCATTGCCCCCCCCACGGCCAGCCGCCTCTCCCCAGGACACGAGCCCCTCCTCCCTCTCTCTCCCGGCATGGGGTCTACCGCACAGCGTCTCGGGTTTGATGCAGCCATCTCCGCGGTTGGCGTTGTTGAGAGAAATGTCCTTCTGGGTTCGGCTCCAAGTGGGGAAAAAGACACTGGAGACATGGAAGCTGCTTGGAAAGATGGTTTTAATGGTGGACAGGACCACATGGCCTGAGCCCTGAACAGCAAAGGTGATCACATGCTTCAATGTTGGTGGAGAAGAGAAGAGAAGGGAAGAGAAGGGGAAGAGCAGACAAGAAGAAGGGCTGAAGAAGGGCTTGCAGGGATTTTTATAATCTGTTCTGCCCCACCTCTCTGTTTCCTGTTCCTGTGTAAGAAGTGTATTCTGATTGGTTGTCAGACTCCCATGGGCCCGTGCAAGGGCAACCCTCTAGGCTGTTTTGAATCCAGGTTTGATTGAGTTTAGATGCCATGTGGTCAGTTGAGTAAAGGCTTATCATCCTGCCTTAATCCCATCACAGCTGAAGAGGAGAACTCTTTATTATGTTAAGTGGACTAGCTTGGCCTTCTTAATGGCCCATTGACAAAAGTGGGGATGGGCAGGAAGCTGTAAAAATTTAGTGTTTAAAATGTGTTTCTCCCTTTTTCACATCCAGGAAAATATAATATTCTGCCTTTTCAATATTTCCTAGGATATTTCATTTTTCTGGGAGAGGGCTAGGTGATAACTTCCTACAATCCCTCCTTTTTTTTTTTCAAAAAAATGTGAGTGGAACACACATGTTTTTGACAAAAGATAAAATTGGTCAGATCAGGGAAACTTAATTTTTCTGATGGAAAAGCATTGAAAGAGACAGCAGAAGGATCCCTTCAGTGGCTCCCAGAGAGCTTTCAACCATGAAGGTCTTAGCAACCAGGGCACAATTTCTGGAAAGAAATTTACAATATCCAATTTACCAAGCCAATTATTTTCAGGTGTTTGATATCACTTTCTGTGAGCTTCCAGACTACAAGCAAGCAGAAGTCCCAAAAAAAAAACTTCACAGCCATTGAAGGATTCTTCCTTTTAAAGAAGTACAGGCTGCCCATTTCCAAGGTATTTCTTTAACTTGCCCTGGCTCTTATTTTAGTGAGGCCAAATTGAGATTAGCTAGTGTGCAATCCAGACTATTTAGTATTTTTTTTTTAAAGTTACACACAATGAGCCCAGGGACTCCTATCAGAGACCACCAGTGCACCATGTCCTGCTTTACTGGGCAACTGGGCAGCAGCATTTTTTTTTAATTGAGTCACAGGGTTTGAGTTTTGAAGATCCTTTCTGCTACTCTTCAAGTGGGGGAATTGCCTGAGGGGAACTGACCCTCCCCCATGGGATTAAAAGGGAGATATCTGCTTTTGTGCAAGGGCAAAATCAACCTAGGAAAAGCTTTGTGGAGTTAAGTCAAGGAGATAGTTTCAATCTAATTCTGAATGGGGACTCTCTCTCTCCCTCTCTCTTTGTGTGTGTGTGTGTGTGTGTGTGTGTGTGTGTAGCTGCTTCTACAATACAGAAAATACAGACATTTTGGACGAAATTTCCCTCCCACCAGCCAGAAATCTAAGGTGTTCAGGACTTGCTGTGCTAGCCATTCTCAAATACAATTCTTACATGAATACATTAAACTGATTACAATATAAATGAGACAGGAAAGAAGAATTACAATTACAATTTCTGTGAAGGAGGCAAAGAAACAAAACTTTACAATCAGTTTCCACCCTCCCCCATAGTCTTTACAGCTGCCTTCTGGGGATAGAAGAGAGTCTTTTGGTCTTTACTTCTTCATCTCCTTCAGGGTTCTTTCATGTCTGCTAGGGTGGCATGCTTGGTTTGGTGGTAAGGCTGGTAAGAGTGGTCAGTCAGTCTTGGCAGTCTGTTCCAGGCTTGGCTAAGTTTTTTTCCTCATGTCAGGTTTTATCAGCACGCAATCACCAGCAGCAAATTGGAGAGTTATGGTTTGAGCTAGCAGTCCTTTGTTTCTGAGGTAAAAAAAGAGGAGAGGCCAAGAATACAGTTCTTTACAGACATATCTTTAGTCTCATGTTGTGGAATCTCACCAATTCTGTCCAAGTGTGGAAATCCAAACATTATTTCAGGAGGCAGACGATGTAAATTTCATGGAACATGACATTCCCACTGCCTGTATGATTGAAACACTTTTGCAGTAAGATGAGTAAATTTCCAAGAGGGACAACAACTTGTGTTGCAAACAAACAAACAAACAAAATCTCATAGGGTAGAGCACCTTGACTCATAAGCGTTTAAAAATGCACTCAGGTGTAAAAGAGGGAGGTAAGAAGAACAGCTTTTTTAAAAAAAATGCAATTTTAAAAAAAAAAGGTACTTTGAGTCAACACTACAAAATATCAAATTCCATTCAGATGGAAGCAAATTCTCATTAAGTATGTTAAAACATTTACAAACGTAAGCAAAATATCTCAAAATCATTCCTTTTTATAGGTTTAATTAAGCATTTTAAACCTCAGAAATTTCAAGAAAAAAAAATCAAAATTGTATTCAGAGCAAAGAAATGTAACTGCATAATTGTTATATGCAGATAAAAGATCACAATAGTGAAAGGTAAGCGGGAGCAGATCACCCATTTACTCCAAATTTCTCAGAAGAGAGAGGAAAAAAAAATGTGGTTAAAGTGAGGAGAAAAAAATTTAGCCTCCTTTACTGACCCAAAAGGAAGGAGGGAAAGAAGGAGGGGAGGGAAAGAAGGAGGGGGGGAATGCCCAGAGGCATTCACAGGTATCACTGGGGCGTTTCATACACACACTCATGGTAAAAATGAGCAGACACTCATTCTCCCCGCCTTTCCTACTTCCCTCCAAAGAATGACCCAGAAGCAAGATTGGGGGGGGGGGGTAGAGGGAATTCACACAGGCAATCACGTGGATCTCTGGATCCATTCACTTATCACTCCCTGGGGCATGAGGGACACATACTCACATTCATATTGCAATCAGACCTTCATGCTTGCTCATGCCAAACAATCATAGGTATTTCAGGAAGCTTTTTTTTTCACAAGCCACCAAGCTTCATTTTCTTTTATTAGAGGATCTCACCCTCCCTTCAGGTTTGGAAATGATAACACACATGCATACACACACATACCATTAAACAACCTTGTAACTGACTGCTTCTTTATATGAAAGGGAATCAAACTACATTCATACCAACTTTACCATCAACATACTCACATTTGCACTGCAATCATTAATTTCACATACAAAAATCCCATTTCATTCGTTCTTCATGCAAGGCAGTTATTACAATTACTTCAGGGAGCTGTACATAAGCCAATGGGCTCCATTTTCTATTATTAAAGGATCTCAACTTCCCTCCAGGTCTGGAAATGATCACGCACTAGATTGTTAATGCCTGTCTCTGCCCTGGGGTGTTCGTTTCTAATTTGGACCTGCCAGCGGACGCTGGCTAATTTTTAAAGATCCAAATTCTATCTTGATATCCCAGCACGCGCTGGCATTTTTAAATATCAAGATGTATAGAAACAATGTACAGAGATGTTTGTCCACACATTGTTTGCATTCAGCCAGTGTTCTAGGTTGGCGCTCCCAGCACATGCTGGCATATTTTTAAAGATCCAAGATGTATGGAGACTTTCATTAACACATCATTTGCATCTGGGTGGGGCCCTTGATTCATCTGATGGTGGCCAGAAAATTAGCAAATTTGTTGACAAAATCTAAATCAAAACTGCCTTCTGGAGGCCAGGTTTTTACTTTAGGACTAATAAGAGTAGGTTGGTCAGAAAAATGTGCAGAGGGTTTTTTACTCAGGTTGAAGGCAAACCTTTAGTAGGAATTTCCTTCATTTCATACATGCACACACAAGGCAACACTCTCCTCCTCCCCCCAAAAGGAAAAAAAATCTATACTCACCTGAAGAGTACAATCTTCTAGGGCTGAAAGACATGAGAACAAGGTTCCCTCCCCCACAGAAAAGGCATTGTTGGAGGATTAGAGGTAAGGGAGGGGCGGGGGGGGGGGGGTAGATAGCTTGCAGGCAGAGTTTGAAAAAAATAAAACCATTAGTTACTAAGCAGATAAACAGATAAACATTATGGGGATAAACATTATGGGGATATCACAGATGAGAAATGGAGTCTGGATTCACATGCTTCAGGAAAGAAATGAACAGGTAAAATCATTTAGACACACAATAAATGCAAGGATGAAACTTTTCTTGCAAACATTTCCAGGGTTGTTACTTTAAGGTATGGGCAAGGAAGGAAGGAAAAAAAAAATCTTTACTCTGTTTCTGCTGGCCAGAACAGACACAAAATAAAGACCCCTCCCAGTTTCAGTTAGTTTTCTAGGCCCAACAAACTGAGCGAAGGCAATTTCTGCCAGTTTACTCCTTTCTTTCTTTGAACACTTTAAAATTCTTGTCTTTTGGATTGGAGACATCTTAGTTACAATTACCTTGAGGGTGCACAAAGACTTAGACATACACACAGAGAGACAAAGAGGGAAAAACAAAATCATTCCCACCATGAATTTCAGTTAAATTGGGGAAGGCACAAATCTTAAGAAACAAAAACCACGTGGTTACATAGAAGACAGAGAAAGAGACAGACAAGAGAAAAAAAAAGAAATCCCACCATTTCCTTTTAAGTACCTTTTCAGCCAAATTAGTTTTTCCTGTATCATCTTTCAGCAAAGCCCATTTTCTACAATCTGCTCTTTTTTTTCTTCATTCCGGCCAGGACGGGCATTTCCTTTTCGTCCCAGGCCCCCAACAACTCCCCTAGGGGGGTTTCCATGGCTACCCTCGAGCTACCGCTTCCCATGATCCCGTTTAGATGTGGGTTCACTTCGTCCTAGCCGGGTTTGCCACTTCGTATTTCCCCACTTTACTTTCGCGTCCTTAGAGGACCTTTCGCGCCCTTTTGAAGGGACTTTCTCTGTTTGCCCTTCGGAGGGTCTTATTGGTGCCCTTCGGAGGGACTTTTCTGGGGGTGCCCTTCGGAGGGACTTTTGACGCGTTCCTCACCGCGGGAACCTTCTCTCGATTCGCGCCCTTTCACGCAGGGACTTTTCTTACAGTTTCAAGTCTTGGGGAAAGAGACCCGGAGGACCAGCCGCACAGTGACCCAGGAGGGGTGCTGTCGGAGCGGGTATGCGTACCTCCCTTTTTCTCACTAACTTTCTTATGGGCTTTAGCTTTTTTCTCTCACAGGACAAAAACAGCAGCAACAACAAAAAATAAAAAATCCATTCACTTTTCCATCCATTTTCACACACACTAGTCACACACAGGCAGGCATACACACATTTCCCATGCTTTAAAATTAAATTTTAGAGAATTAAAATTTAGAGGTACTCACCTTCTTTCCAGGCAGCCTTTGAGCTCAAACTCAAAACCCCTTTAAAGCCTAGATCCAAATGGCTAAGGCCAAGATAAAGTCCATCCACAGACTCAATGGGGTCTGTGTCGGCATGGGAGGCTTACCTGGGCCATATCCATTTGTTAGGCTAGCTTGGAGTCCCATCTGTGGGTCGCCAATTGTTGGGAGAAATGTCCTTCTGGGTTCGGCTCCAAGTGGGGAAAAAGACACTGGAGACATGGAAGCTGCTTGGAAAGATGGTTTTAATGGTGGACAGGACCACATGGCCTGAGCCCTGAACAGCAAAGGTGATCACATGCTTCAATGTTGGTGGAGAAGAGAAGACAAGGGAAGAGAAGGGGAAGAGCAGACAAGAAGAAGGGCTGAAGAAGGGCTTGCAGGGATTTTTATAATCTGTTCTGCCCCACCTCTCTGTTTCCTGTTCCTGTGTAAGAAGTGTATTCTGATTGGTTGTCAGACTCCCATGGGCCCGTGCAAGGGCAACCCTCTAGGCTGTTTTGAATCCAGGTTTGATTGAGTTTAGATGCCATGTGGTCAGTTGAGTAAAGGCTTATCATCCTGCCTTAATCCCATCACAGCTGAAGAGGAGAACTCTTTATTATGTTAAGTGGACTAGCTTGGCCTTCTTAATGGCCCATTGACAAAAGTGGGGATGGGCAGGAAGCTGTAAAAATTTAGTGTTTAAAATGTGTTTCTCCCTTTTTCACATCCAGGAAAATATAATATTCTGCCTTTTCAATATTTCCTAGGATATTTCATTTTTCTGGGAGAGGGCTAGGTGATAACTTCCTACAGCGTCTTTGGGACCTCGGCGCTCCAGTTGCGCCCAGGTTGCGGCGGAGAGGAGAGAAGCAGGGGAGGAGAGATGAGGCCGTGGGAACCGAGCTAGAGGCAACAGCGCCCCACTTTAGAGCCCGGCGCTCCGGAGCAGCTGAGCTGGGACCAGAGAGGCAGAAACGGCAGAGGAGTTCCTGCTCGAGCAGGGGGTTGGACTAGGTGACCTCCAAGGTCCCTTCCAACTCTGTGAGTCTACATTCTTCTTTAAAAAGTTTTTTTTATTTGTCTCTTTCAAATTTATTCACAAATATACATCCTTATATTTGCTGTTAGCATTCATCTATTCATCCTTAAACTTTATCGTTATTTTCTTACAAATATACAGAATACAGTGTTTCTTGCCACCCCCTGCTTCCATCTTATTTTGCAAAAACCTTGCTCCTTCCATCTTCTCAACCTCTACCACCTTCTTTCCTCCTCTCCTTCCCCCTCTTTCCCCCTTCCTCCTCTCTTCTCCTCCTTCTTACCCTCTCTCCTACTCTTAATTCCCCTCCTTTGCTTTCTCTGCTTTACCCTTTCTTCCTTTCCCTCCTCATCCTCCCTCCTTCCCGTTCTTGCCCTTGCTTATTTGCTTTCTCTGATGGGTTCCTGGGGTGACATTTCAGCAATCCCTAACTTTATATTTCCATACAAATAATGTTCTCTGTTACATTTTATTCCTGATAACAATTCCACTTATATCCTTTTTGAACTTGTATACTTGCATTTTAATACTTTCCTATTCCACCCCGCCCCGCCCAATTTAATAATGTGTCGTCTGAGTTATTTGTTTTACACTTTGTTCCTTTCTCTTTCTATTTGTATCTCTTTTCTTAAAAAAAGGAGATATACCAATACAATACAATAGTAGAGTTGGAAGGGACCTTGGAGGTCTTCTAGTCCAACCCCCTGCCTAGGCAGGAAATCCTATACCGTTTCAGACAAATGGCTATCCAACATCTTCTTAAAGACCTCCAGTATTGGGGCATTCACAACTTCTGGAGGCAACTTCTGTTCCACTGATTAATTGCTCTCATTGTCAGGAAATTTCTCCTCAGTTCTAAGTTGCTTCTCTCCTTGATTAGTTTCCACCCATTGCTTCTTGTTCTACCCTCAGGTGCCTTGGAGAATAATTTGACTCCCTCTTCTTTGTGGCAACCCCTGAGATATTGGAACAATGCTATCATGTCTCCCCTAGTCCTTCTTTCTCTTAAATTAAACATACCAAGTTCCTGCAACCGTTCTTCATATGTTTTAGTCTCCAGTCCCCTAATCATCTTTGTTGCTCTTCTCTGCACTCTTTCTAGAGTCTCCACATCTTTTTTACATCGTGGCGACCAGAACTGAATGCAGTATTCCAAGTGTGGCCTTACCAACGCATTATAAAGTGGTATTAACACTTCACGTGATCTTGATTCTATCCCTCTGTTGATGCAGCCTACACTGCGTTGGCTTTACTGGCAGCTGCTGCACACGGCTGGCTCATATTTAAATGGTTGTCCACTAGGACTCCAAGATCCCTCTCACAGTTACTACTACTGAGCAAGGTATTGTCTATACTGTACCTGTGCATTCCATTTTTGTTGCCTAAATGTAGAACCTTACTCTTTTCACCATTGAATTTCAATTGATTAGATAGTGCCCAATGTTCAAGTTTGTCAAGATCCTTCTGTATCTTAAGCCTGTCTTTTGGAGTGTTGGCTATTCCTGCCAGCTTGGTGTCATCTGCAAATTTGATGAGTTCCCCATTTATTCCCTCATCCAAACCATTGATGAAGATGTTGAAGAGTACTGGGCCTAAAACAGAGCCTTGGGGTACTCCACTGCATACTTCCCTCCATGTAGATGCAGTTCCATTGAGGACTACCCGTTGAGTGCAGTTGGTCAGCCAGTTACGAATCCATCTGGTGGTGATGCTGTCTAACCCACATTCTTCTACTTTATCTAGTAGTAGGTTATGGTCTACCTTATCAAATGCTTTACTGAAGTCCAAGTAAACTATATCAACGGCATTCCTCTGGTCTACTAATTTTGTCACATTATCAATCAATGCAATAAGATTAGTCTGGCATGATCTGTTTTTGACAAATCCATGTTGGCTTTTGGCTATTACTTTGTTTGCTTCTAGGTGTTCGCAAATTCGTTGCTTGATTATTTTTTCCAGAATCTTTCCTGGTATTGAGGTCAGGCTGATAGGTCTATAGTTTCCTGGATCTATTTTTTTTACCTTTTTTGAAGATGGGAACCACATCAGCTCTTTTCCAGTCCTCTGGTAGTTCCCTGGTGCTCCAGGATCTCTGAAAGATATAGTTCGGTGGTTCTGAGATCTCGTCTGCTAGTTCCTTCAGAACCCTGGGGTGTAATCCATCCGGTCCCAGTGATTTGAACTCGTCTAGGGTAGACAGGTGCTCACTTACCATTTTCTTCCTATTTCAATTTGTGTTCCTAATCTGATTTTTGTGGTGCTGCTTTTGATAGGTTGGACTGTTTTATCCCTTTGTGTAAAGACAGATGCAAAACATGAGTTAAATAGTTCTGCTTTCTCCCTGTTGCTTGTCACCTTCTTGCCATTTTCTCCCAGCAATGGACCAATTGTTTCCTTAACTTTTTTCTTGTTTTTAACATGTTGGAAGAAGCTTTTTTTGTTAATTTTTACTTTTGTGGCAAGCCTTTCTTCATTGTGAGCCTTAGCTTTCCTCACTTCATCTTTACAGGCTCGGGCTGTTTGCTGATACTCTGCCTTAGTTATGTCCCCCTCCTTCCACTTTTTATACTTACCTTTTTTGTCTTTCAGTTTGTCAGATAGTTCTTTATGCAGCCATGCTGGTTTCTTTTGGGAGCTGATATTTTTCTTCTTCATTGGTATTGTGCTAGACTGGGTTTTTGTAATCTCATTTTTCAAAATTTCCCAAGCTTCTTGAGCTGTTTTCCCCTTGAGGATTCTCATCCATGGAATTTTTCCCAAGCTCTCCCTAAGTTTATTGAAATTAGCTCTCTTAAAATCCAAGACTCTAGTTTGACTTTGTTCTACTACTTGTGTTTGCATAATGTTGAATTCCAATATTGCATGGTCACTTGCCCCCAGGGTTCCTGTGGCTTCAACACCTTATCTCATTTCCTCTCTGTTAGTGAGAATTAAATCCAATATGGCTGATCCCCTTGTTCCCTTCTCTACCTTTTGGGAAACAAAGTTGTCTGCTAGGTTTGTTAGGAACCTGTTGGATCTTCCACTTGGTGCAGAGTTTGTTTCCCAGTTGATGTCAGGGTAGTTAAAATCCCCCACTACTATTGTGGTGTGTTTCCTACATACCTTAGTTAGCTGACTAGCAAAAAGTTCATCTACTTCCTCTGCTTGGTTGGGTGGCCTGTAGTATAGACCTATGGCAATGTCATTTCCCCCACAATCTTTAATATTGACCCAAATGCATCCAAGATAGTTCTCATCATTGTTGTGCTCTATTTCTGTAGAGACGTAGGTATTTCTTATATATAGTGCAACTCCACCTCCTCTTTTATTTGGTCTATTTCTTTTAAATAATTTAAATCCTTCTAGCTGTATGTTCCATTTGTCGGTTTCATCCCATCAAGTTTCTGTAATCAATGGCAACAATATTGTATCTGCCCTCTTTTACTTGAATTTCTAATTCGCCCTGTTTATTCCTCATACTCTGTGCATTGGTATATAGACATTTGAGTCCATTTTGATTGACCTTGTGTTTACTGTCTACATAACCTGTGTTATGCCTGACTGCCCCTATTTTCTTGCCACTTGTGTGATTCATGCACATGGTATGGCAATCACTATTAAATGCTTGGTTTTGCTTGACAGCAGGAGTGATAATCTTACCCACACATACATCTATGTTACATGCACTTATAACCCTATGGATTTTAGTTTGCTGGGGACAGAAATGTTTTGTATCTATTAATTCTCTGTCCCCGCTCTTCAGTTTAAATGTTTATCAAGAAAATCTGTGAATTTAATGCTAAGTAACTCAGTCCCTTTCTTGGATGGGTGCAACCTCTTTTGTACAGTTTTTCATTGGACCAGCTACAGGCATCATGACTAATAAAACCAAAGCCTTCCCTTTTACACCACTCCTTTAGCCACACATTAAACTCTGCTACACGCTGGCCCTTCCCTTTTTGTTCCTTTTATACAGGTAAAACCTCTGAAAAGATAAGCCTACAACCTATACTATTAAGTTCATACCCCAAGTTCTGGAAATCATTCTGCACAGAAAGTACATCTTTCTGGGACAGATAATTAGTGCCAAGATGTATAATAGCATCAACATCACAGTCCTTACTTGCATTCTTGACTATCTTAAGAATACGCCTCTTGTCTCTGCTGGCAGTAGCACCTGGCAGACACCTGACCTCTTTTAAAACCTCCATATCCTCTCCTAAATTTACATCCCTTACGATTGAATCACCAACCAGAAGGTGACTTCTCTTTTTGCTTACCTTGCTCTTCTTCTGGGACTGATATGTGATACCTGATTCCCCATTTTGCATTTCCGAAGAAGGTTCTTCGTTTTGGACCACAATCCCCTGCTTATTTGAGTCATCATTATCACAACTACCTTGACCTATCTCTTTAGTGTCCCCATTAAGGTCAGCAAGGGCACTATATTGGGTTGGTCTAGATATCCTCTGAGGTCCCTTGCAACTCTGATTCTGTAAGGCTCTCCTGCTCGAGCAGGGGGTCGGACTAGACAGCCTCCAAGGTCCCAAGGAGGTTGGGGATAGGGCGTGCGGGGGGGGGGGGGGCGCTCTATGCAAAAGATGAACGAAAATTTTAAAATTAAAATTAAAGTAAAGATATAGAGTAAAGTATAAAGTAAAGTAACTTGAGTGAGCTATAAAGTAAAATAAAGTAAAGAAAAGTGAAATAATGAAAAAGGTATTTGCCTTTGTTTCCGCGCGTGCGTGAGTGTATGTTGACTGAGGGGGTGGGAATCACTTTCTTTCAATCACGTGATTTCCAAACAAAGCAGCTCCGATCACTTTCGCTTTCGCCCGCCCCACCCCCACCCCCGGCCGCTTCCAGCTCGCGCAGGCGAAGAGGCGACAGGCTGGAAGACTCTGGGGAGGGGGTCGGATGGGTTTCGCTGAAAGCACGTGGCCGGGAAAAAGACCCCCCTCAATCCCTAACCTCTTTCCTGAAGTCCGTCTCGCTTTTGAGGGATGGGGGGGAGAGGAAAAAAAAGGAAGAGTTCCCACGGGGCGGGCTGTCTCTGTGGGTGCGTGTCTGTGTGTGAGTGGGGAGGGGTCGCGGGAGCATCGGCTCTTCTCACAAGCGACAGCTCCATCACATTCACCCCCCCCCCCAGGAAGGATTAGGACAGAATAGAACAAAACAAAAAGAGTAGGAAGGGACCTTCGAGGTCATTTAGTCCAACAGAGAGAGGGGGAGGGAGGGAGGGAGAGAGGAGAGGAAGGGAGGAAGGGAGGGGAGAGAGAGAGAGAGAGTGGGTGAGTTGGAGACAGGTGAGTTCTGTTTTCTCCCTGCAGGGATTTGGATTGGTGGCAGAGCTGAACTGGTCTTGGGGGAGTGATGGAGGTCAACAGAGGTAAAAATCCCAGAGTTCTCCCAGGATGTTTTGTCCCGGACTTTCCTGGGAAACCCAGGAGAAGGGCAGGGCAGAGCAGGGTGGGGAAAGAAGGGTAGGGCAGGGGAGAGGGGAGGGGAGGTGGGAGGAGAAAGGGGATGGATGGAAGGCAGGACAGGAAGGGAGGGAGGGAGGAAGGAAGGAAGGAAGGAGAAAGAGGAGAAGGAAGGCTCAATAGCATTCCAGGGATACAAGGGATGTCAGCATTTCGATAACATTGCCTTCCAAATTCCCAGGTGACGATACCGAACTCCGGCTACTCCAGCTGATACTGGTCGGAAAGTCCGGAGGTGGGAGGAGTGCCACGGGCGACACCATCCTTGGCCGGAAGGTGTTGGAGTCCATCTTGACTGCAAAATCCACCACCCCGAAGTGCCAAAGTGGGCAGGGAACCCGGCAGGGCACGAAGATCACTGTGGTCGACATGCCAGCCAGCCGCAAAATGTGTCGGGGATCTCTTTGGGGCCGAATCCACCAGCTGAGCAGGAGAGGCAGATCTCGGAGCTGATGGCGGTGGTGCAGAGAACCATTTTGGAGAACGGCGGCCAATACTACGTCAACCAGCTATACCTGGAGCCCAACTTACATGATGAACATGTCCAGATGTTCATCGAGCCAAAACGAAATCTGCACGGGGGCATCCTCAAACTGCTCTTCCTTCCACTCAAGGTGGCCTGTATTTGGGTTGGCAGCAAGATGTTTGCCTGCCTGAAAAATGCATTTGTCACAGCGATTCGCTACATTTTGAATGTGTAGCCCTTAGATTTATGTACTGCTTCACGGTGCTTTGTAGCCCTCTGTGAAGGGTTTACAGAGTCAGCATATCACCCCCAACAATCTGGGTCCAACTTGAATGATGCCTTCATGTTGCCCTCAAATCCAGAAACAATGTGATTTTCAATTCCCTTTTCTTTGCTTCTTTGCTGCAGATCTGGTGTCCTCTCCACTTTTCTTTCGCCTTTGACTGTTGAAACACATGAGGGGGAGGGAGGGGCAGCCACGGATCTTCCCCGCCCTACCTGGTGGCCAGTGAGAGACTTGGCTCCTTAATCTTTGAAGCCCCCCCCCCTCCACCTTCTCAAGGGCTTCAGGATCCAGCTCCACAGCCCTTCAATGCCAGCCTGGCCCCATGTCCTTGCCTTTGCCCCAGTCCAGCTCAGGGGCATCCCCACCCCAGATGTACCAGTATCAAAGGGGTCTTTCCCCCTTAAGCCGGTGGGTGAAGTCACTTCTGCTACCAGAGAGGAGGCAGTCAATCCTTGTGGGTGGCCCCTCTTGGCCTTTGAAGGCTGACAATGGATGCGCCTCTCCCCAGGTCCCCTATCTGCCCCATATTTTGTTCACTGGGGAGGGAGAAAGTGACCATTGCCTCAGTCTGAAATCTTCCCACCTGGCTTTTATCCAACCCAAAAGCCAATTTGGAGATGCTACCAGTCCAGATCCTCACCAGGAAACTTTATCCTCAGCAGAAGGAAACAGGTTCTCTGGATCCCTCCCTCCAGTGTTGTGCCCCCACCCTCCCCCCGGAAAATGGAACAGACCCACCAATATCTAGAAACAAGTAAAGTAATAACTGGAAGCCAGCATGGGTTTGCTCAAAACAGATCATGCCAAACCAACCTTATTTCATTCTTTAACAGAGTGACTAAATAAGTAGGCCAGCGAAAGACTGTGGACACAGAATACTTAGACTTCAGCAAGGCATTCGACAAAGTAGATCACAACCTACTTCTTGGTAAGCTAGAAAAAAGTGGGGTAGACAGCTTCACCACCAGATGGATTTGCACCTGGCTGACAAACGGCACTCAATGAGTCATCCTTAACTGGTACTATGTCTACGCGGAGGGAGGGAAGCAGTGGGGTACCATAAGGTCCCGTCTTAGGCCAAGTACTCTGCAATATCTTCGTAAACTAGATGAGGCGATAGAAGGGGAACTTACAAATCATCTTCGGAAGTTGTGGGAGCTTCATTCCCTGGAAGATTTCAAGAAGAGGCTGGACTGCCCTCTATCAAAAATGGTGTAAGATCTCCTGCTTGGGTGGTGGTGGTGGAACAGATGGCCTTCGAGGCCCCTTCCAACTCTTGTTAATTTGTAAATCCACCACAGCAAAAACAAGGCGGCCTTTTGGTTCTGGGGAGACAGATTGCCAAGCCTGCCCCGCCCTCTGGTGGTAAAGAGGGGAACTGCTTCCATTGCAACTCGCGCCCTAAAAGACTTGAAAGGTAAAACGATACTATTAATAATAACAAATGGAAAGCGGGTACCAAAGAGCATAAAGGCAGAGCAGCCTTGAAGTTCTTTAGCACCCCGTCCTGTTTTCCTGGGCTAAATCTGTGTTTTCCTTACAGTGCCCCGATACATTCTTTTCTTCCATTGGCCAACGTGACCTTCTCTGTCAAGGAAACGCCGCCGCCAAGGCAGGCAGAGCGGGCAGCAATCTTTACGGGAAAGGGGGGATTTTTCGGGGGGGGCTCTTTCTGGCATCCCCTTCCATGCTAGGCGGGCAGCCTCTGCTGAGGATGCTAATTGCACCCGCGCCCCTAACTCCCCCCCCCCTATTCCTTTTAAGAGCTTCCGATGACTTTTCTTTCTCAGGTGGGGGACACTTTGGGGGAAGGTCACCCTCCCCTCCCAATTCCTGGCCAACCCATGGAGGGAACTGTTAAATCTGGGCAACGAGAGACAGACTGCGGACACGAAGTAACTTATCAGCTCATTTATTAGTAGTAGTAGTGATCCAGCTTTCTCTGTAGTCGGAGGGTTCCCCTTTTATAGGGATTGGGCACGCCCCTCGACCAATCAGAAGGATACCTGTTTCCCGCTGTAGGAGCGGACCAGAGGGAAGACTTATCGCGATATATGTTAATATCTAACACCCCTCCCCTCCTAGATGGAACGTTGCGGTAGGTAACATAGTCTTTAAGGTATGTGGGTGTTTGTCTTGCTCGGGAGGAACGTCGTAGTTCGGGTTGGTTTGAAGTGGTTGCAGGACTGGGTGCGGGTCGGTTCAAAGTAGTTGCAGGATCGGGTGTTTTTTCTATTTCCCTTTCTGGAGGTCCGGTGCCTTCGTTGCTCGGGCGTTCAGGAGTTTGTTCGGCTGTGTTGTCTGGGGGTTGCTCTGCTATGTGCGTGTTGTCTTGTTCCACGCTTGGCTCGCCGGCGTCGTTGTTTCCTATGATGGGGTTTTCTTGTGGCTGACTTCCTGTAGACAGGAAACTCTCGTCTTCATTTCGAAGGTTGGCGTGTGCTAGGCGACCCCGAAGTTGGTCGATGTGCCTTTTCCAATTCCGCCCATCTTCTAGTTCCAGCAAATACGATCGTGGACCCGTGATGCCTATGACCTTTGCCGGCATCCACAATGTCCCCCCTGTGTAGTTGTGAGCGTATACTGAATCCCCTACTCTGAAAAACCGGATCTTACTTGTAGAGTCTGGGGGAGCCGTGGCAGAGTAATTCGGGTGGAGCCGGTCCAGGTGAGACCGTAGTCGGCGACCCATGAGTAGTTCAGCGGGGCTCCTACCCGTCGTTGCGCTTGGGGTAATGTGTTGAATGAGGAGGTAATGGTCAATGCGTGTTTGCCAATCACCTGGACCCATTCTAGCGAGGGCCTCTTTTGCGAATCGCACCATTCTCTCCGCCTGACCGTTGGATGCTGGATGGAATGGCGCGACGAGGGCATGCCGAATTCCCAAACCTGCTAAAAATGTTTCAAACTGCATGGCCGTGAATTGGGGCCCGTTATCGGATACTAGGAGATCTGGTAGGCCATGAGTGGCGAAGAGTCGCCGAAGAACCTTTATGACTGCCTCTGCCGTGGTTGAAGTCATTAGGACTACATCTAGCCATTTTGAGTATGCATCTACAACTATAAGGAAGGTCTGACCCTGGAATGGCCCTGCGAAATCGATGTGTATTCGCGACCAGGGTGCCTTGGGTTTCTCCCATTCTGTGGCGGGCGCTTCCGGGGGTGCTGGTCTCGATTCCTGGCATGGGTCGCAAGTGGCCACCCACTCCTCTATTTCTTTGTCCATGTTTGGCCACCACACGTAACTTCTTGCTAACGCCTTCATTCTCACAATCCCCGGATGACCCATATGTAAAGCCTCTAATACATTTTTTCGTAGAGCATAAGGAATAACAACTCGATCCCCCCACAACAAACATCCCTGTAACACTGAGAGTTCGTCCCGTTTTGACCAAAACATTTTGAATTCCGGGCCCACATTTCCCTTCGGCCACCCCCTCCAAACCCAAGTTTGCACTTGCTTTATTAAATTGTCTTTAGAGGAGAACCTTGCAACATCGTAGGAAGAGACCGGTCCCGAATCCAAACAGTCAATGAGCAATACCGGTACTTCTGGAGTGGGGTCTGGCAGAATGTCGGGTAATGGGCAACGGCTGAGTGCGTCTGCGTGTCCTAAAGTGGAGCCCGGTCGATGAATTAACTTGTAGGAGTACGCAGCCAGGAAAACAGTCCACCTGGTCATGCGTGGAGAAAGGGAGACCGAAGTGGGGCGGTTTCCCGCCAAAAGTCCCAACAGCGGTTTGTGATCTGTGATCAGTTCGAAATCGCGGCCGTAGAGGTATTCATGGAAACGTTTTACACCAGCTACGGCAGCCAACGCTTCCCTGTCCATTTGGCTGTAGTTCCTTTCGGCCGATGAAAGAGTTCTGGAGTAGAAGGCGATGGGTGCTTCTTTTCCGTCGGGCATCCTGTGGCTGAGGACTGCTCCAACTCCGAAAGGTGATGCGTCGCAGGTCAATACCAGCGGTAGGGTCTGACTGTATTGAACAAGCAGTGAGTCAGTGGTGAGCAGGCGCTTTACCCCGGCGAAAGCTGCAGCTTCGGATCGTCCCCATTTCCATGGTGCGTTCCTCTGGAGTAGACGGTGTAGTGGCTCAGCAACGGTCGCCTTCTGCCTCAGAAAAACGCTGTAGAAGTTAAGTAATCCGAGGAAGGCCTGCAACTCGGTCTGATTTCGTGGTGTGGGGGCGTCCTGGATCGCCTTAATTTTCTTTGAAGTGGGGTGTATTCCCTGACCATCGATTCTATAACCCAGGAATTCTACGCTAGGCACGTTAATTTGGCATTTTTCCTTTTTAAGGCGGAGACCCTTTTCTCTAATTCTGGCCAAAACAGATCTGACTCTTTTATTTAGTTGCTCCTCGTTTGCAGCGGACACCAAGATGTCGTCAAAATATGGGACGACTCCCGGTATCCCTTGCAACAGTCGTTCCATGACGCTCTGGAACAATCCTGGGGCAATACTCACACCGAATTGTAGCCGGTTACATTTGAAAGCTCCTCTATGCATCACTATAGTCTGGGCCTCCGCTGTGGCGCTATCAACTGGCAGCTGCTGGTAAGCTTGTGCCATGTCTAACTTAGCAAAAACCTTTCCCGGCCCCAACGAGTGCAATAAGTGCTGTACTACGGGCACAGGATATGCGCTCTGTTGTAGCGCGACATTAATTGTGCATTTATAGTCCGCGCAGATGCGGACTGATCCGTCTGGTTTGACTGGGGTCACGATAGGTGTCTCCCAGCGCGCGTGATCTACTGGCTCAAGGATCCCTTGTTCCACTAACTTATCTATCTCCTTATCTATTTTTGGGCGGAGTGCAAAGGGCACTCGTCTCGGTTTAAGTCGGATTGGCGCCACATTGGGGTCTAGATTGAACGATATTGGTTTACCCACATACTTACCCAGACCGGGGCTGAACACATCCTCGAACTCCTTAAAAATCTGTTCAGCGCGGCTGTTTCTCACGGCGTTGATTCCGGTGACTTCTAATCCCAGGGCTTCAAACCAATCAAGCCCCAGGAGGTTCTGCAATGGCGCGCTGGCGATGGTCACGGGCAGCTGGGCTTCGATGTCCTTGAAACGGATGTGGAATGTGCCTTGGCCCACGATGGGGACTTGGTTCCCCTGGTAGTCTCGTAGCAGGACGTCTGGAGCGCGCAGTTGGCTCTTTCTGAGGCTAGGGATAGCCTGTTTCATGGATGCCCATGAAATGATCGTCAGGGTTGATCCTGTGTCAACTTCTAGCTCGCAGGGTGAGCCCTCCAAGAGGACTGTGACTTTCAGCCTTTTGGGCCGCTTAGGGCGGACCTGATGTATCGTGGTGAGATACGTTCGCAACTCATCTCTCTGGGTCAGCTCTATCTCATCGTCAACATCCTGAAAATACTCTCATTGAGCGTCTTGATAGAACGCTCTTTCAGCTCTCTGTGTGTAATCTCTCTGGGGATACGCTCGCTCACTTCCTTGTGAGTAATCTCTCTGGGGATACGCTCGTTCAGCTCTTTGGAAATTTTCTCTCTGGGTAAACACTTGTGGATTTCTCTCTGGGCGCCCTTTTTGATTTCGCCAAGCCCCTGGGTTGGGCTTCTGTTGGCGGTACATGGGTGGCTGCCGTGAGGCAGGGACTCCGCTCCGGCACACTCGTGCGATGTGCCCAAGTTTGTTGCAGTGCGAACAAACAACGTTCCTGAACCTGCAAGTAGACCTGGGGTGATTCCCTCCGCAGCTTGCGCAGGGCGGCAAACAGGATCCGGGTCTCCCCCCAGGCCTCAAGTGACTGCTCTGCATCAGGTGACTGTCCTCGAACTCGGGATTCTCGTAGTCGGGGCTTGTGTCCTCGTAGTGAACTCTGGTTTGTCTCGGTGCTGGCTGGGTTACGCTGGCCCCTCGTTGTATGGTCACCAATGATTTTTCCGCTGATTCTGACGCTCTTGCTTCGTTTAACGCTGATTGTAGGGTTAAATTCGGGTTTGCCAACAGCTTCTTTTGCAAAGAAATGTCTCTTATCCCACAGATGAGCTGCTCTAAGATGTGCTCTTCCAGATCCCTGTATTCGCAGTGGGCTGCTGCTTTTCGTAGGGCTGCAACATATTGATTAATGGATTCTCCCGCCTTCTGAGTCCTCATGTTGAATTCCTTGCGGCAGACATGGCGGGAAGGTTTTGGCGCGTAATGAGTTTGCAGAGTCTGTTGCAACGTCGCCCACGATACTGCTTGTATTGGAGTAGGCGCGGTGAGGTCTCTGGCCGTATTGAAGACTTCCTTTCCGCAGTAGCCGAGGAAGATGTTTTTCTTCCTTGCATCGGTGATCCCCGTGTACTCGTTCGCTTCGAGGAAACACTCGAAACGAATCATGAAAGCTTCCCATTCGTCGTTTGCTGGGTCGAAAGGAGCGGGGGGAGCATGCATCGCCATCTTCTCAGTTTGAATTTGCCGCGCTGCGGTGATCTGAGATGGCTGCCGGAATTACTGCCGAATTCCTGGGCTGGATCAAATCCGGAGATTCTGGAGGTAGCGTTCTTCGTCCTATCTGTCTCTCGATCCCACCTTCGTCGCCAATGTTAAATCTGGGCAACGAGAGACAGACTGCGGACACGAAGTAACTTATCAGCTCATTTATTAGTAGTAGTAGTGATCCAGCTTTCTCTGTAGTCGGAGGGTTCCCCTTTTATAGGGATTGGGCACGCCCCTCGACCAATCAGAAGGATACCTGTTTCCCGCTGTAGGAGTGGACCAGAGGGAAGACTTATCGCGATATATGTTAATATCTAACAGGAACCTTCTCCTTCGGCTGCCCCACCTGCTAGTTAGAGGGCAGAGAAACTAGTTGAGGCTTCCAAGTTCCGCACAGACAAACCGGCCAAGGGACAGAGGTGCCTGCAAGCCCATCGCTCTGCCAAGGTGAGCAAAGCTTTCCTCCCCTTTGCATAGGATACCATCCTGCTGCCCTCCACCCCACCCCCGCCTCTCTCTGCAGCAGCTGGCACCCCAATGTTGCTCTCTTGGGGATTGTCAGGCGGAGGGGGGCGGGCCAAGGACCCCGTTCCAGGGACCAACCAGAGTCCAGGGAGACCCTCAAAAACCAGCATCCTCCTCCCCCACCCCAGCAGAGGCGGCTCGGACCATGCCTGACTCCCCTCCAGTCCTGCCGAGGAGTCCTTCGCTCTGTCTCATTGCCAAATTTCACACGGTCCTGGGACGCCCCGGGAAACGCAGCTCTTCTAACGGGGCCCCTGAATGCCAAGCGCAGGAGGGGCCAGTGGAGCTGCAGGCTGCAAGTGGGGGAAAAGACCCTGGAGACATGGAGGCTGCTTGGAAAGATGGTTTTAAGGGTGGACAGGACCACGTGGCTTGAGTCCTGAACAGAAAAGGTGATCCCATGCTTCAATGTTGGTGGAGAAAAAGAGAAGGGAGGAAGAGAAGCTGAGTCCCCGGTTTTATGCCCTCTCTGGCCTTTGATCTTGAGCTTGTCTTCTGATTGGTTGTCAGACTCCCATGGAGCCATGCAGGGGCAACTCTCTAGGCTGCGCTTTGAATCCAGGTTTGGTTGAGTTCTCAGATGCCATGTGGGGAGTTGGGCAAAGGGCCAATATTATCCTGCCTTAATCCCATCGCCCTGGAGCTGAAGGGGAGAAGAACTCTTTATTATGTAAAGCAGGCATGTCCAAAGTCCGGCCCACGGGCCATTTGTGGCCTGGGGGCGGTTTAATACAGCCCTCTAACAGCCCTCCCTGCTCTGTGTAAATGCGGCCCTCCCACGGCCCTCCCTTCTGATTGAGGGAGGCAAGCAGAAGACTGTCTGCCACAGGAGGGAGGGCGGTGAGAGGGCCGCATCGGAAGCTGTCTGGGGAATTCTGGGGGTTGAAGTTCACAGGACTTAAAGTCACCAAGGTTGAGAAACTCTATCCTACAGCAAAGGTACCTGTCATCCACAGGCCAGCCTAAAAACAGGCAAGGCGACTTGCTTGTAAACTGGTTGGGCCACATTCGTACCAAAGAAAAGGGGGAAACTTCTGTCTCCCTTGGGGGGGGGAGAGAAAGGGTGCCTTTTGAGGAAACGAGAGACCAAGCCTCACGGGTATCGCCGAAGAACGCGCGCCGTAGCCTTCGCAACACAGGCTGCGAAATAGGCAAACTACCAGGCGGCGCAGGCGCAGTACGTGAAGCACGGGGCCAAGGGATACTTGTAGCTTCTCCGCTGGGCTCGGAGAGGTCTGGCAGGTGAAAAGCAAGGAACCTTCCCCCAAGGTGGGTTGGTTTTTTGTTTTTGTTTTTTTTTAAGGAAGGAAGGAGGAAATATTCAGCCACGCATTAACTTCTCTGCCATCACGGGTTTAGATGGCCCATTAAAGCTCACATGAGCCGCTATAAACAAATATCGGAAGGTTTTTAAAGGGTATCAATAAGCGTACGTGTGTGCGTGCTCGCATATTTGCCATGTCTAAACTTTGGGGAAGTTTATTAACATCTTAGCGATGCAGAGAATGAAAGAGAGGTGCGGGTGAGAAGGAATTGAAGGGAGTAACTCAAGTTCCCGGTTTCTTTCCTTGGGGACAACAACAACAAAACTCACATATTTTGCTTCCGTTTTAACAAAATAATGATTCATTGGGAAAATGGGGCAGTATCACCCTTCACATTAGTGCAGGTAAGTTTTTTTTAAATTTATTTAAAATACATTGTGAAAACTCAGCTGTCAGTTGATCTTAATGTTATGAAATGAAAAGTATGCCATTTGCAATTAACTTGGCATAAAATAATTCATTTGCATTTAATTGTAATTGTTCAAAGAATGTTCGGAAAAATGTTCGGCCCTACAGCATGTTCACTTCATCCAATCTGGCCCTCTTTGAAAAAAGTTTGGACACCCCTGATGTAAAGGGACTGGCTTGGCCACTTTAATGGCCCATTGACAAAGTGGGTGGGGGCAGGAAGCTGCAGGGAGCTATTCTCTCTTTATAAAACATGTTTCTCCCTTTTCACATCCAGAGAAATATTCTGCCTTTTCAATATTTCCTAGGTGATAACTTCCTACAACAGAACCCAGCAATAACTTCAGAAAAGGAGCAAGATCCCCTCCCCAAATGACCTGGAATCCCCCCCCCCAACAACACAGGTGCTTCTGTGTCACCCTTGTTGCTAAGTCACCTGCTGTTCTCTCCCCCTCCCTCCTCTGCTTCCAATTGCCTTTGCTAACAAGGAAGACAGGATCCTCAGAGATTCAGAGACTCCGTAAACCCACCAATCGTGGGTGACTTGTAGGTATGGTTACCGTGTCTCTGTGTGGGGGCAAGACAATGGCATCATCCTGATAATCCTATAAGCAGCCACAGTATATTTTACTGAAGAGATTTCTGTGCCGCCCATCTCACGGAGCCGCCTGGCAGTCAAACCATGAAAATACCTTCTAAAACATGATTTTGTTTTTGCAACACGAAGGCTCTCAATACGAACCCTGCATTTGAAATTGAAATAACGTTTGATGACCCTCAATGGGAAGGGGCCACCCACAAGGGTTGGCTGCCTCCCCTCTGGAAGCAGAAGTGACTTCACCCACCCCAGGGGCTATCGGCTTAAGGGGGAAAGACCCCTTTGATACTGGGGCAACTGGGGAAGAGGGAGTGCGCCAAATCCATTCACCACCCCTTAGATGCCCACTCCCCAACTGAGCATCCAGGCCAGTTGATACGGCCAGGTCTTCAAGTTATTTTGGACGGCCAGAAGGGAGGGTGCGGATCCCACCTTGGGGCAGGTTGTTCCATAGGGCAGAAAAGTGTCTCCTTGTGGACCCCGCCAGCTGAAAATCCTTGACTTGCGGGGTCTACAGCATGCCTCTTCGCCTGGCACGAATTGATGTTGTTCGTCATTTAATGACCTCGTAATCCCTTGTGGGGGTGCAGTTGGGGCACCTGAATGGAGCTGAGCATTTACTGGCCAGGTTCCCTTCCTGTCACCAATGCAGAAGTTGCAGCACAGACTGTGAGTTCTAGCCACAAAAGCTTTTATAGCTGATAACCCACAACTTCAATTGGACCTGGAAGCAAACCAACCACCACTGCAGTTTGTGGAACCGCCTTAGCCCCCCTCCCCCAAATGTCCCCCATCTCCCTTCTGCACCAGCTGAAGCTTCTGGATACTCTTCAAGGCTAGCCCCAGGGAGAGCGTGTTGCAGTAGTCCAACGACCAGAGCTTAAGCCGGAAAGGGACACAAGTGGCAGGTGGGCGAAGGCATCTGGCTGCGGGCCATGTCTCCTCTCTCCCTCCCCATTGGACCTGTAAAGATTGGGGACCGCTGGCGTATAGAGCAAAACATTAGAAGGTGGACAAGGATTTTCAAAGATAAGGAGCCAAATCTTCACTGACACCCAGGAAGGGCAAGGCTGACCCCTCCCCCACACACATTCAGCAGTCAAAGGCAAAAGAGAAGTGGAGAGGACACCAGATCTGCAGCTCTGCAATTGTTTATTTCTCAAACAAAGAAAAGGGAATGAAAAATCAGGTTGTTTCTGGATTTGGAAGCAACAGGAAGTTGTCATTTAATCACTACGGAAAAGCCAACGATACACTGCATGAAATATATTTTTTGTACTTCTTATGATGAAAGACAAGAGCAGCGGCAGCAGCAGTGGCAGCGGCAGCGGCAGCGGCAGGGCTTTCGGTTGGGCTTGATGAATATCTGGATGTGCTCATCCCGTAAGATGGGCTCCGAGTACAGCTGGTTGACATAGTATCTCCTTCCATTCGACAAAACGGTTCTCTGCACCATCTCCATCAGCTCCAAGACCTGCCTCTCCTGCTCGTCTCCCACCGCCTTGTTGTTGAACCCGCAGAAGCGGTTGCCGCACTTCCGGATCAGTGCCCGCAGATGCTTGTTGTCGGACTTTCGGACGTACTCCTGCAGGGGGTCCCCACCCAACTCCTCCACGCAGGTGAAGAGGACGATCGTGTGCCTGGCAGACTCGGCCCCAAAGATATCCCAGACACATTTTGCAGCAGTCACGTCTTCCGCGGTGAAGCGTCCTGTCTGGGTTACCAAAATGAGGACATGCGGGCCAGGCCGGGAGAATTCAATGCAAGCCATGACATGACATCGCACACGCTCATCGTAGTCATCAGAATCGAATATGGCTGGCGTGTCGACCACGGAAATGTTTTTGCCCTGCCAGATTCCCTGTCCCCTTTGGCACCTCAGGGTGGTGACCTCTGCCCCCAAGGTGGATTCGAATGCCCTCCGGCCGAGGATGGTGTTGCCCGTGGCGCTCTTCCCACGACCTGACTTTCCGACCAGGATCAGCCGGAATTCCTCCTCTGCGAGATTGGAAGACAAAGTTATAAACAGGAATCGAGACATTTCTTATTTGCCCAGGAAGATAGTCTGAAAACATTACAGAAACACTGACATCCATTGTGACCTTGGAGTGCTGTTGATGAACCCTTCCTCCCTCCCTCTTTCTCTCTTTCTCCTTCCTTCCCTCCCTTCTGTTTATTTTTCCTTCTCCCTTTTTCCTTCATTCCTGCCTGTCTCCCACCCACCCTCCTTTCTTTCCTTCTTCCTTTCTCTTTTCTTTCTGTCCTTCCCTTCCTTCCTTCTCTTTCCTTTCTTCCTGCCTGCCTGCCTCCCTCCCTTTCCTTCTTCTTTCCTTCCCCTTTCTCTCTTTCTCCTTCCTTCCCTCCCTTCTGTTTCTTTTTCCTTCTCCTTTTTTCCTTCATTCCTTCATTCCTGCCTGCCTGCCTCCTACCCACCCTTCTTTCTTTGTCCTTTCTTTCTTCCTTTTTCTTTTCTTTCTTTCTTTCTGTCCTTCCTTTCTTTACTTTTCTTTCTTACTTCATTCCTGCCTGCCTCCCTCCCTTCCTTCTTCCTTCCCCTTTCTCTCTTTCTCCTTCCTTCCTTCCCTTCTCTTTCTTTTTCCTTCTCCTTTTTCCTTCATTCCTGCCTCCCTCCCTCCCGTCTTTCTTCCCTTCCCTTACAATACAATACTATGCAATACAATACCAGAGTTGGAAGGGTCCTTGGAGGTCTTCTAGTCCAACCCCCGCCTAGGCAGGAAACCCTACACTGTTTCAGACAAATGGCTATCCAACATCTTCTTAAAGACTTCCAGTGTTGGGGCATTCACAACTTCTGGAGGCAACTTCTGTTCCACTGATTAATTGTTCTAACTGTCAGGAAGTTTCTCCTCAGTTCTAAGTTGCTTCTCTCCTTGGTTAGTTTCCACCCATTGCTTCTTGTTCTACCCTCAGGTGCTTTGGAGAATAGTTTGACTCCCTCTTCTTTGTGGCAACCCCTGAGATATTGGAAGACTGCTATCACATCTCTCCTAGTCCTTCTTTCTATTGAACTAGACATACCCAGTTCCTGCAACTGTTCTTCATATGTTTCAGCCTCCAGTCCCCTAATCATCTTTGTTGCTCTTCTTTGCACTCTTTCTAGAGTTTCCACATCTTTTTCAAATTGTGGCGACCAAAATTGAATGCTGTATTCCAAGTGTGGCCTTACCAAGGCATTATAAAGTTGTATTAACCCTTCCCGTGATCTTGATTCTATCCCTCTGTTGATGCAGCCTAGAACTGTGTTGGCTTTTTTGGCAGCTGCTGCACACGGCCGGCTCCTATTTAAATGGTTGTCCACTAGGACTCCAAGATCCCTTTCACAGTTACTACTATTGAGCAAGGTACCACCTATACTGTACCTGTGCATTTCGTTTTTCTTGCCTAAATGTAGAACCTTACTCTTTTCACCATTGAATTTCATTTTATTAGATAGTGCCCAATGTTCAAGTTTATCAAGATCCTTCTGTATCTTAAGCCTGTCTTCTGCATTGTTGGCTATTCCTACCAGCTTGGTGTCATCTGCAAATTTGATGAGTTCCCCATTTATTCCCTCATCCAAATCATTGAAGAAGATGTTGAAGAGTACTGGGCCCACTTCCGGTTCCGGCGGCGACGGGCAAGCCTTGCTCGCCCCCTGCATCCCCGGTGGGCTTCCCACTCCTTGGGGGGCACAGGACGCCCCGTAGAGGCGTCCTGCCGGAGGGGTGGCACTGCGGGGGATCCCTGGATCGGCGGCGGCCGGCGGGGGGCCTCCTGCCTTGCTCCAGGCACCGGAGAGCACGATGGGGAGACGCTCCGGCGTCTTCGCTCTGATGCCGATTGGAGAAAAAGAAAATAGAAGGATGCGGCTGCTGTGCGGTGAAGCGTGAACTTCCTCCATTCCTTTTAAAAACTTCAATAACTTTAACAAAAAAGTCAGCTGTTTTAACTTTACTTTCGGCGTGAATCGGAGAGGCGCGGCTGGAGGGAGGGGGATTTCCCCCCTCCCTTGGACAGGCGGCTGGAAACGATTTAGCTCTCAGCCCCAGGGAAAGGAGGAGGAGGGGGAGAGCCAACCAATGATGTCACGCCCCTACTAAGTGAATTTTCGGACTTAAACCTTAAAACAATGATGATCTGGAAACTTTGAACATTGAACTTTGAAAACTTTATTTGTTGCCTTTAAACCCGAAGCTGGCAGGGCAAGATGGCACACTTCCGTTGTCTTTATGAAATGTGAAATCTGACTCCACCTTTAAAACTTCAGGCTTCCGGTCTTTGTCTCTGTGCTACTCAGACAAATCTCTTGTTGATTGCTTTCTTTTGAACTCCCTGGAGTGGAAATTTTGCTCTATTGCCAGGGCCAGTGGAAACAAAAACTCTCTTTGGCCATTTGTTGAAGGTCTGACTTTTTACCCTCTCACCCTTGCTGACAACTTTCCTTCCTCTATTCAAATTACTATCTGACTAAGGCTTACCTTAACGCCCTGCTACAAACTGCTCCTTAGTGCCACCTTGTAACAAACTGCTCCCCAGTTCCCCCTTGAGGCTCCACTTGTAGACCATTCTGGCTAGCCTGCTAGCTCACCAGCCTACCCTTTCCATCCAGGGTAAGGATAACCACCATCTACATATCCCTTTTGTGGGGGAACCCTGGCTCACGAACAAACTTGTGATTTTAACCACAGCACTGAAAATGAGCTCGCCCCTATGACAGCCTATGTACTCTATATATTCCAGGTCAGACCTACTACTACTGCGAGAGTCCCCCCTCTCGCAGGTATGGCCCTCAGACCTTTCAAGGTCCCACCTTGATGATGGGTTTGTTAACCCAGAGAGGTGGAAGAAGTGGAAGTTAAGGGGGTTTTTAATTAATCATTTTTTAACAGTTTTAAGGGGTTCCAGGGTAGGGGGGAAGGGGATTCAGGCCAGGAGGGAAAGTAGAGCCAGGCAAACAGGTGTGGTCGGGAGGGGAGGGAGCGGAGTGGGGGAGGAGAGTGATAATAGCATTCCAGTACAGGGCTCTGTTATACCAACGGTCGTGGGGAGGGGTGGGTGCGAGGAGAGACTAAGAACCTGCAGTCGGTTGGGAGACCGTGGTTGTTGGTTACACCCGGTCGCTTGTACCAACCCCCGCACGCTAGGTGGCCAGGATCTACAGAGCCAGGGCCTTAGGCTGATGTTATGCAATGCGAGGTCCGCTGTTAACAAGGCCCCCCTCATTAATGACCTGATTTTGGAGGGGGAGCCGGACCTCGCAGGAATAACAGAGACCTGGTTGGGCCACGAGGGAGGTGTACCCCTCGTGGACATGTGCCCACCAGGTTATCGAGCATTCCACCAGCCACAGGCCCAGGGTAGGGGCGGCGGGGTAGCGGTAATTATCCGGGAAGACCTGGAGCCGAGAGAGTTCACTGTGCCACAGACATCTGGGTGTGAATCCCTTGTCGTGAGATGGGGCCCAGGGAGACAGTTGGGCCTGCTGATTGTATACCTGGCTCCTCGCTATACATTAGCGGCCCTGCCTGAGCTCCTCGAGCTGATCGCAACGATGGCAGTTGAGACCCCCAAACTTTTGGTCATGGGGGATTTCAACTTGCCATCGGTGGGAGAAGCATCTGAGGTGGTTCAGGAGTTCATGGCTTCCATGACAGCCATGGACCTGACTCAGTTAATTCAGGGTCCCACGCACGAGGGAGGCCACACACTGGATCTTGTTTTTGTCTCTGACCAGTGGACGAGTGATCTGGGAATAGGGGACATAGCTATTACTCCCCTGTCATGGACAGATCACTCACTTCTCCGACTTGACTTCCCTGGTGCTACCCCCCGCCGCGGGGAGGCAGAACCGGAATGTCCTAGATGGTTCCGCCCCAGGCGCCTGATGGAACTGGAAAGGTTCCAGACGGAGCTTGGGCCACCTCCTGTAGACCTGACCCGCCCCCGGATAGAGGACCTAGTAGCCGCCTGGAATAATGCGGCTGCCGGGGCCTTAGACCGGGTGGCGCCTTTGCGGCCTCTCCTGCGGCAACGAACCACCCTGGCCCCTTGGTTCACCGAGGAGCTAAGGGTGATGAAACGCCACAAGAGACGCCTAGAGAGCCGATGGAGATCCTCCCGTTCCGAACTTGACCGAACACAGGTACGAACCTACTTAAGGACATACCTTGTGGCAATAAGAGCGGCCAAACGTCGACATTGTGCCGCTTTTATTGCGTCCGCAGATAACCGCCCTGCCGCCCTGTTTCGGGTGACCCGCTCTCTTCTTTCGCAGAGACCGCGGGAAGCCCCTTTACAGGGCAGGCAGAGGAATTTGGGAAATATCTGCAGGATAAAGTCGCTCAAATCCGGAGGGAATGGGTCCCACTCAGTGGGCTAGGAGGGATGCCCCAGGCGAGTCTTGAGAGACCATTCTGGGAGGAGTTTGACTCAGTTGCCATCGAGGATTTGGACAGATTATGCGGGCGACTACGAGCCACCACATGTTCATTGGACCCGTGTCCCTCCTGGCTTGTACTGGCATCCTGGGAGGTTACACGAGACTGGCTCTTGGTGCTAGTGAACGCTTCATTGGGCGAGGGGTTCTTACCGGCCGCCTTGAAAGAGGCGGTTGTGAGACCCTTATTCAAGAAGCCTTCCCTGGACCCAACGGAGCTAGCCAATTACCGTCCTGTCTCCAACCTTCCTTTTTTAGCGAAGGTTGTAGAGAGTGTGGTGGCCCAACAGTTCCCACGTCACCTGGAGGAGAATGATTATCTAGATCCGCGCCAGTCCGGCTTCTGACCCGGGCACAGCACAGAGACGGCCTTGGTCGCGTTGGTTGATGATCTCTGAAGAGCCAGGGATAGGGGCTGTTCCTCTATCCTGGTTCTATTAGACCTCTCAGCGGCTTTCGATACCATCGACCATGGTATCCTCCTGCACCGGTTGGAGGGGCTGGGGGTAAGGGGCACCGTTCTATGGTGGTTCTGCTCCTACCTCTCCGACCGGACGCAGCGTGTGTTGGCAGGGGAGCAGAGGTCGTCCCTGAGGCCTCTCACTTGTGGGGTGCCGCAGGGGTCAGTCCTCTCGCCTCTCCTGTTCAACACATATATGAAACCGCTGGGTGAGATCATCCGTGGTTTTGGGGTGGGATACCATCTGTACGCTGATGATACACAGCTGTACATCTCCACCCCGAACCACCCCAACGAGGCCGTTGAAATGATGTCCCGGTGTTTGGAAGCCGTACGGGTCTGGATGGGTGACAACCGACTCAAACTCAAGCCCTCCAAGACGGAGTGGCTGTGGCTTCCGGCCCCCCGGTTCAACCAGCTAATTCCAACACTGGCCATTGGGGGCGAGCAACTGGCCCCCATGGAACAGGCGCGCAATTTGGGCGTCCTCCTGGATGCCCGGCTGTCCATGGATGACCATGTGGCAGCCGTGGCGAGGAGGGCGTTCCACCAGGTTCGCCTGGTGCGCCAATGCGCCCCCTATTGGACCGGGATGCCCTTCGCACAGTCACTCACGCGCTGGTGACGTCCCGCCTAGACTACTGTAATGCTCTCTACATGGGGGTTCCCTTGAGATGCACTCGGAGACTGCAGTTGGTCCAGAACGCGGCCGCGCGGGTGATTATGGGGAGTACGAGATACTCCCATATAACACCTCTCCTGCGCGAGCTGCACTGGCTTCCTGTGGTCTATCGGGTGCGTTTCAAGGTATTGATTACCATCTTCAAAGCGCTCCATGGCACAGGACCTAGCTACATGCGGGATCGCATCCTGCCCCATACATCCCTACGACCAATTCGCTCTCACAGAGAGGGACTTCTCCGGGTGCTGTCCACTAAGCAGTGCCAGAGGGCGGCGCCCAGGAGTAGGGCCTTCTCTGTGATGGGCCCAGCCCTCTGGAATGACCTTCCCCCCGGATATTAGGATTACCACCGACCTCCGCTCCTTCCGTTCAAAACTCAAGACCCACCTTTTTCAACTAGCAGGCCTGGCTCAACCATAGCTCCATTTTATTCCTCCTGGCAATTTTTAAACTTGTAATTTCTATTGGGGTTTTAATTTAACTTATTTTAATATTGCTATGTTATTATAATATTGTATTGTGTTTTATACCTCCTCCGTACAATGTGTAATTTTATAATATGTGTTTTATTTATTGTACGCCGCCCCGAGTCCCTTTGTGGAGAGGGAGCGGCTAACAAATTTAATAAAATAAATAAATAATAAATAAATAAATAATCTCTTCTGCCTGGACCTTCTGTCTCTTGGACTCTCTTAGCTGCCTTGCCTTTCTGACTGACCATTCTCTATACTGACTGAACCTTTTATGGTACAAAGAATGCCACCTAAAAAACCACCTCCTGGAAAGCTTGGCTTTGCTGCCTCTGCCCCGACATCTGCAACCTCCAGTCCTAGTACACAATCAATAATAACAGCTTTGATGCAACCTAAATTCCTGGAGATGAAGTTTCAACAAATGTTTCAGAAACTTTTACAGGGACAAGAGGAAATAAAGAAACAACTGCAGGAGATGAAAGAAGAAATTAAAGAGAACCAGGCCAAAATTAATAAGAACTCACAGAGATTGGATCTTTTGGAGGGTGGGGCGGCTGAGATGAGGGAAGGGATGGAAGGGATGCAGAAGGGAAACAAAGAACTTGACTCCCAGCAGATGAAAATAGAGTTTGAGAGAATGTCTTTTTATCTTAGATTTCAAAATGTAATAGAGACAGATGATGAAAATATAAGGGACATCATGACAAACATTTTGGCTGATTACATCCAGAAAGAGAAGCAACAGATGGAGTGGGAAATAGACCTGGTTTATAGAGTGAACTCAGCTTATGCTAGGATACACAATGTTCCCAGGGAGGTACACGTTAAATTCCTCAGAAAAAGCACAAGAGATGAAATTCTGAGTGCACAAAGGGGGCAAGCCCTGACATACAAGGAGATAATCATTCTGAAACAGATCCCCAAAAAAGTGAGGGAAAAAAGAAAAAATTATTCGCAATTAGCGAATAAATTATACCAAAAGGGGGTGTAGTTTAGATGGTTGATGCCTGAAGGTATGCTAATATTCTGGGAGGAGACAAGAGTTAGAATTAATACACCCATAGAGGCGCAGGCCTTTATGGAAAAAAACAAACTACTCCTAGAAAAACCTGATGATCCTCCACCAGATACACAGGACACGGGAGGGGCCGGAGCCCTGCCGGCGGGGGGAGATGGGGCAACACCGAGAAAGCTCAGATCACAAAAATGAGTAAGAAAATCCACCTGACATAAACTGATCGAAATCATTAACTGAATTTATATGCTGACTATATGTTATGATGTTACTACTTAATAATGAATTATGTGCAAATGTATACTATGAGTATGGAGGGGGGGCGCACCTACCGCACACTGCAGTTGCCAAAATTTGTAACCTTTCCCCTACCTTTTCCCTTTGTAAAATATTAAAAAAACCAATAAAACTTTGTTATTTAAAAAAAAGAGTACTGGGCCCAAAACAGAGCCTTGGGGTACTCCACTGCATACTTCCCTCCATGTAGAGTGCGGTTGGTCCTTCCTTCCTTCCTTCCTTCCTTCCTTCCTTCCTTCCTTCCTTCCTTCCTTCCTTCCTTCCTTCCTTTTCCTTTCTTTCTGCCTGCCTATCTTCCCTCTCTCTTCCTTCCTTCCTTCCTTCCCTCTTTCCTTTTCTTTCCCTCCCCTCCCTTCTCCCCTCCTCCCGGGTTTCCAGGGAAAGATCTGGGAGAACTCCAGGGCTGTTACCTCTGTCGTCCATCCCTCCTTCAAGGCCACTTCAGATCTCCCACTCCTCAAAATCCCTGCGGGGAGAAAACAGAACCCAAAGCTGTATTTTCCTCTTCCTGCTTGAGTCAGGGGCTCCAGAGGAGGGTCTGTCCATCCCAGGAGGGCAGGCTGCGCTCGGAGGACCCCCTCGCTGGATTGGACTCCCTCCTCCAGCAGACCTGCACAGCCAGCCTCCCTTGGTGTCCTCCAAAACCGTTCAGCCTGGCTCCCTTCTGAGGAGCAAGTGTCTCTAGCACCCTTTCACTTAGAGACCCCGGACCCAATTTCCTGACCTCCCGATTTTGGACCACCGCACCCCCCCCCTCCCCTTGTAGAGCAGCACCAGGACGCTCACGGAGGAGCCCGGCGTCGGGCCAAGGGGAGGCCAGGCTCCCGGGACCCCCTGCCTAAGGAGAGACCCTCCCCACCTCCGCAAGCATCGACCCTTCCTGCCCTCCGAGTGAGCAGCTCCCGCTCTGGCAAAGCGGTGGCGCTTCCTTCGCCCTCGGGCTCTGCGGCTCCTGCAGCGCCCGGCGTTTCCCACAGTCCCGAGTCAAGCTGCCCGGGAAGCCACGGGGTGGGGATGGGCGGGGGGGGGGAGTCCAGTTGGCTCCCCCGCCTTGTTTTCAAAAACAGCCCCCGAAAAAGAATGAAATGAAGAACGGAGAGCTTCCCAGGGATCCCGGCGCTCGGTGCCTCCCTTCGGAGCGGCGCTTTCCCGGGCGGGGGTCGCCCAGCGGATCCGCCGGGCTGACGAGCGGCCGTTGCTGTTCAGAGAGCGCCAGGAGCCTTCATGGATTCGGAGACAGAGCAACTCCGAAGGAAGCCCCTTCCCCTCAATGGGGCTGACCTCTTTCCTGAAGCCCCACTGGCCACTTCTGCACTTGGGGCAGGAGTTGGGAGTCCTTTGCCCTTCGGGCGCCGTGTGAAATTGGGCAAGGCTGCCCTCACAACGACAGAGATCGTTGTGGGGGGGGATAATTGCTGGAGGGGGTCAGGCCTGGTCCGAGTCGCCTCTGCTGGGGAGTGGCGACGTTGCTGGGCCCTTGAGGGCTTCCCTGGGCTCTTCTTGAGCCCCGGAAGGGAGTTCTCCTTTCCGATAAGCCCCAACATTGGGGGACCACCTGCCGCAGAGCCGGGGAGGGAGGGGCGTCCTATGCAAAGCTAGGAAGAGTCACGCGGGGGCAGCCCTTTTGGGGTAGGGGAGATGAGTTGCTCACCTCTGCAGGACGATGAGCTTGGAAAGCACCTCTGTCCCTTGGGCCGATCTGTGGGCGGAATTTGAGGCTTCAACCGTTTTCCCCGCCCTCCAACTAGCAGGTGGGGCGGCCCGACCGGGAAGGTTCCCTCCACGGCTTTGCCAGGAATCGGAGGGAGTGTGTGTGTGTGTGTGTGACCTTCCCTCAAAGCGCCGGCTCTTTGCCCTCCCTTCACCTGACAAAAAAGTCATCGGAAGCTCTTAAAAGGAAAGGGGGGGTGAGGGGCGCGGGTGCAATTAGTATCCTCAGCAGAGATTGCTCGCCCAGCATGGAACGGGATGCCAGAAAGAGCCCCCCCCCCAAAAAGGAGCTCCCCCCCGGGAAAGATTACTGCCCGCTCTGCCAGGCTTGGCGCCCGCGTTTCCTTGGGGCTCATGTGGGATGCAAAGATTGGGGAAAGCCTAGCCGGGGGTGGGGAGCGGGAGGGGCTGGCAAAACACATGGGGCGTAGTTCAATCCTAACCCACTCAGACACACACACACACACATCACCACCACCACCACCACACCAGGCTCGGTGAAGAGCAGCCGGTGGGGCCAAAGAGGAGCCCCGGCCGGGTGGGAGAGACTGAAGGAATGCCTTTAATTAGATGGGAGAGACTCCGCCCACCCGGAGTGCCCCGCCCACCCCACCTGGAGAAATAGGACATTTGCGCGGCACTTCGCTGAGCCGCAGAAGCCCCTCGCAGCCCCTCGGTGGAGCCAGGAAAGCGGCGGCCGCGAATCCCCCCATCAGCTACGACTCGGAGGAGGGTCTCATGTAGGTGCCTGGCCGGCCGTGCCTCCCCTCGTCTCCGGGGCTAGAAAAAGGGCGCCAGCGATCACCCTCCCGCAGGCAGGAGGAGGGTCGGGGGGTCTCCTGGAACAGTAAGTGCGGAAAGGGCCAAAGATGGATTTGGGGTGGGGGCTGCTTTTCAGGAAAGCTTTAGGGCTTCGGGTCCATCAGGCGAAGGGGCTGCTCTCCCCCCCCCTCCTCCTCCCCCCCTCCTCCCCCCCTTTGGAAAGCCCTTTCAGTTGGACTAGACCTCGAAGGTCCCTCCCACGTTGTTATTCAGCAAGGGTCTCTTGCTCGAGCAAGGGGTTTGGCTAGATGACCTCCAAGGTCCCTTCCAGCTTCATTCTGATTGGTTGGTTGAGGCAGGCTGGAGCTCTGGGAAATAGCGTCATGTTGGGGAAATCAATGTCCTGAAGCCCCCAAAGCATTTGGGGGGGGGATCAGGGTGACTGTCTCCAGGGCAGTGAGGAGGGGATGGTCCTCTTTTAGTGTCCCTCCAATTCCTCCCTGTGTCTTCTGGGGTGGGGGAGTCCCTGGCAACCTCTGAGCAAGAAGGCAGCTTCTCCTTTGGCTGATTTCGGTCTCATGCAGAAACCTTGAGATTTTTTTTCCTGTGTGAATCTTCTGGAAATGGCTGAAGGCATCCGAGGTAAAGTCTTTGGGCCCGGGGAGGGGGTGCTGGGGGGGGTGCTGGGGTAGAAGCTGCTGTACTGGGACAGGCGATTGTGACCATATGTTACTGACCGGGTCCCCTTCCTCTCTCTTCTCCCCCTTTGGGTTGTAGGGTCCGAACAGAGGATTGTTCTGGTGGGGGAAAAACAGCAATGGGAAAAGCGCAACAACAACAACAACAACAACAACAACAACAACAACAACAACAACAACAACAATAATAATAATAATAATAATAATAATAATAATAATAATAATAATAATAATAATAATACTTTAATTTCTAGACCGCGCCCTCTCCTAGAAAGGACTCGGGGTGGTGTACAGTCATATTAAAACTACAATGTGGATACAAAAATATAGATATACATAGATAGACGGAGGAGGTAGGATATACACTGTACAATAATGGTTAAAATTCAAACAAAAATTAAAAATTACCCTTAAAAACTACCCCAAAATAAGATGTTTGCCAGGAGGTTGAAAGTGGGACTATAAATCCGCTAGGCCAGCTAATTGGAACAGGTGGGTCTTAAGATTCTGTCGGAAGGAGCGGAGGTCAGTAGTGGTTCTAATATCGGGGGGGAGGTCATTCCAGAGGGTTGGGCCCATCACAGAGAAGGCCCTACTCCTGGGCGCCGCCCGTTGACACTGCTTAGTGGACGGCACCCGGAGGAGCCCCTCTCTGTGGGAGCGAATTGGTCGTAGGGATGTATGGGGCAGGATGCGATCCCGCAGGTAACTAGGTCCTGTGCCATGGAGCGCTTTGAAGATGGTAACCAACACCTTGAAATGCACCCGATAGACCACAGGAAGCCAGCAATGGGGAAACACAGTCCTGAGAGTCAAAGTCTTTGACTTTGGGGTGTCCTCTGAGTCAATAACAAAGACTTGCCAAAAGGAGGAGACGTTGTGGAAGGGCAGCAAGATTGTGGTTGTTAATACACGGGGCTTTTTCGACCCTGAGTGTGTGCAGAGAATGAAATTGCTGCCCAAGTGAGCAAGTGATCCCCACGTCATTCTTCGGGTGATTCGCCCCGGCCGTTTCTCCCAGGAGGAAAAGGACGTGCCTCACTCGATCAGTGAGATCTTCAACCTGAATGCCAAGAATTGCATGATCACCTTGTTCCCCCGCAATGAGGACCTGGAAGAAAATGGGGGCCTGGAGACATTCCTATCCAATGCAGATGCCTCGCTTGAGCAACAGTTGGGCCAGCGTGAGAATCGCTACCTGCCTTTTGAAAATGGGGTTGGAGAAGCAAAAAAGGCTCAGGGGGCCCAACGGATGGAGATGATTGATGACCTAAGAATGGAGATGCTCCTTGTTACACACAAGAGATGGTGAAGAAAGAGGAAGAGCAGTATAAGGAAAAGAAAGACTCTTGGTGCCTTATTGTCTAACAGACACCAGAAAGTCTTTCTACTTGATCCTCTGCTGCAAGGTGGCAGCTCTCCCAAAGGCCACAGCCCTCCGTTCTGCTCTGAGTTCCAATCCAGACCTCTTCATTTGACCTCCAAAGAACCCGAGTCAGAGATTGGTGCCTGAATCACCCTGAGCCAATTCCTTCTTCCGGGAACCCGGTTTCCCCCCTTGGACGACAGGGCTTTCTTCAATGGGAAGATCCTGCCCCTCGGTATCAACTGGCCCCCCAGCCTAATCCTCTACCAGGCCTGGGCCCATGTCCCTTCGAGAGAGGACACCCTCAGTTTCCCATCTCTCAGTCCTTTGAGGTAGAGCAGGCCAGGACACCACCGACACAAGAAACCCTACAGCTTGTAGTCAACCCCCTCTCCCAATGCCTGAGGGGCCTGGGCAGCATTGTCCTCAGCCCCTGGCCTCTGTACACAGGCCGAGAGAGACGTGCCATGCCCTTTGGATGGTCCCGTTCCTCCTCTTCCTCCTCTTCTTCCTTCCCCTCCCCCTGCTCCTCCTCCTCCTCCTCCTCCTCCTCCCCCCTCCTTCTTTTCCTGAACCAGGTGGGGATGGGGCCATGACACAGAGACACAATGGATAAGGGTGAAGGGTCATTCTCCAAGCTTGTGGGTTGGTTTCCAAATGTTTCATTATCAGGCCAGGTAACATTTTCAGCGGAGTGTTAGAGGGTCTCAGTGTTCCTCTGTTTATAAGGGCTTCAGGTGTGGGGGTGTCGAGTGTGAGTCTTCTGAAGGGTCAGGTTTGAGTCGTCAGAGAGAGGTTTGTGGTGGGTCTTGCGATGGGAAGGTTACTTCAGGTCAGGGTCATTGGAGAGGGAACAGCTGGGGGGCGGGGGGCTTGTGTGGGTTGGTTGAGGGTGGGTACAGTCTCTGGTTGGCTGTGGGGTTGATTTGCCTTCTGAGGGGTTCATAGGGCGGTTGTTGGTGAGTGTATCTCTTGAAGGAATCATTTGCGGAGGGCCAGGCTTCGATGAACTCATGAATGTGGGAGGAGGTAGAGTGGCCAATGAGTTTTGTTTTGCTCCAATTGAAGTGGTGGTGTTTGGTGTCGGTGGGGTTAGAGATTAAGGATCTGGGATCATAGCATTTGATGGCCAGCTGGTGTCCGTGGATCCTGGTTTTGAATTGATGTGATGTTTGTCCCACATAGAATTGGTTGCACTGGTTACAGCTGCTTTTGCAAATTATGTTGCTTCTTTCATCCTTTTGTATCTTCTCTTTGGTTCTGGATAATTCCCGGTGGAATGTGGCCAGGGGTTTGTGGGCTGTTGCTATTCCCAGGGATTGGAGAATTCTGGCTGTCATTTCTGACACCTCTTTTGTGTCTGATAGGGTTAGCTTTTGCCCGGTGTGTTGTGATGTGGATGCTCTGTGTCAGAATATGTAAGTTTTTTGGACAGCTGTTATGGCAAAAGACGTCAACACCCGTTTTCCTTCCACTTTTCTGAGTGTTGTGGAGCTGCCGTGTATCCTGGCCCTTCAGAAGAGGGTGTGGGCACAGCTTGTTTTTTGTGCAGTGTGGGGGGGAGGGGTTTCAAAGCTGAGGATATGGTCCATGTGCATGGGTTTGTGGGTTTTCAGTCCTCCGTTGCCCTGCCTCCTTACGCCAGTGTCGAGGGATGGGACTCTGTTGCGTGTTCCCTTTTCGTGTGTGAATTTGATCCTGGGGACAATGTTGTTAAGCAAATGGTGTGTTTCTTCCATTTGGGAGCTTTGGATGATGATGAAGGACAATGTTCCCTGGTTCTGGGTGGGCGGGGGTAGAACAGGGCTTCTAAAGCAGCCCCCACCCCACCAGAATGCAATTGTACGAAAGGCAGAACTCTGCAGTGCAGTTCACAGCAAAGGAAAATTGTATTAGAGAAAGCAGATAAGGAACCCTCTGAACAACCGTCACACGGGGAAAAGATTAGGAGAGAGCAAGGAAGGGCTGGAGAAGGACCTGGTCCCTGGGACTCCGCCCTCCCTCCCCCGCTGGCCCCATGCCCACCAGCTCTGCAGAATTCACGAGGTTCGTCTTGGAGAAGAATCAAAAGTGAAGCAGGGAACAGATAAGATAACAGCTGCGCCCAGGTTGACCCCGAACAAGGTCCCAGGTAAGCCTGCATTTTATGGCCCTGTTTGTACCTGGGATCCTGCGTGTCCTCACCTGGGTCCTGGAGCTCTTCTAGGGCTGGCGGGGCTGGTGGAGAAGGACCTGGCCCCAGGGACCCCCCCCCCCCACTGGCTGGCCACATGCCAATCAGCTCTGGAGAAATCACGAGATTCCTCCTTGAGAAGCAGCCAAAAATGAAAGGATGGGTGGAAATGTTACATTTTCTTTTTGTAAAGTTTTTTTTTAAATATACATCAACATCAATTCAGGAGCAGTGAAGGCATCTGGGTATCATTCATTTGGATGCAAATAGTAATCGTAGTATTAAAGTAGAATAAAATATGGATTAAAATATAAGAATGAAGACATGGCATAAAAGGGACAGTTGGAAGCTTGCTTAAAGGGACAGGGAAATGTCATCAGCCTTCAACCACAACATGTTCCAGCAAACGTCCCTATGTCAAAAGTCCAAAACCACAAGGTTCAATTAAAGTTCGTTAATGGCACGTAGCCCATACCTGTAACAAAAGGAGAAGTAAGACCCCCATCTCCTTATAAGGCGTTTTTCCTCAAGGTAATCAATAAGAAATGAGTTAAGTGTTTCCTTGTTATGCTGTATTTGAGAATGTATAAGAATGCGTGCTTCGATAATGAAGATTGTTCAGAATTTGCAATGCTAGCTACGTGCTAACTTTCTGAACCTGGCTGCCAAACAACTTTTCCTGTATCCTGAGAAGTCTAAGCCTGTCATTTTCTGCAACAGTATTAATAATATTTGTTCCTTAAATCATACTTTTGTAATTGTAATCTTATTAGACATATTTGTGTTAAAATATAGGCCTTCGTTATTTAGTTGTCCAGCATTTTACTCTGCCATTCTAATGATGATAACGGTATCATTCAAAGGAGGTTAGTGGGCATGCCCAGTGCTTCCTTTCAGCCAGCACCACCAGGAAAAGGGGGCCCAGGGGACGTGGGCAGAGCCAGAACCCAGCTGGGCCATGGTCAGCCTCTAGAGAGCTCCAGAGAAGATGAACCTGGTCTCTGCGATTCAGAGACGGCTGGAGAAACGTCAAAAGTGCCTTTCCTTCCCCAAAGAAGGACCAAAGACGGTTGCCAATGGAGACAGTGGGAAACCTTTCAGGTGGTGTTTGCGGGGTAACCTCACTGGCCCAACGTAGGATTTGTGCCCCCCCCTCACCCCCCAGCAGAGCAAGGTGAATATTCACTGTTTATTTTTACGTCTGTTGTTGGGCAGTTCCTTGTGCTAATATTTGGAACATTAAATGCCAGTCCTGTCTTGCAACTTCTAGGGCGTATCAGTAATTCCATCCCTGCTGTTTCCATCTGCTTTATTAATTATTTGCTAAATACCAGGACATGGGAATAATCTCTGGAGCTGCCTTAGACCTTCCCAGGAAGGAAACAGGGAAACTAAAGTGACCGATACTCTCAATTCTAACACTGTGAGAGACTCTTCATGAAAAGAGCTTGAAATAAAGAATCACAGAATAACCGAGTTGGACTTCCGGTTCCGGCTGCTGAGCGTGACGGGCAGGTTCTGCTCGCCCCATGCACTCCTGGTGGGCTCCCCCTTGATCCGGGGGGCACAGGACGCCCTGGAGAGGCTCCTGCCAAGGGGGCGGCGTAGCGGGGGACCCCCTGTGTTGGCGGCGGCCGGGGGGCTCCCCGCATCGCCCTAGGCATCGGGAGGCAAGACGGGAGGTGCCGCGGCGCCTTCGCGATGAGGCAGCTGGAGAAAATCAAGATCTGAAGGACGCAGCTGCTGTGCGGTGAGGTGGAAACTCTCCCCCCCCCCATTCCCTTCCTTGACTAAAGAAAAAAAAAGACTGTCAGCTTTTTAGAACTAATTTTCAACTTGCTCTTGAGAAGTGTGATTGGAGGGAGGGGGATTTTCCCCCCCCTTGGACAAGAGGCTTGAAACTATTTTGCTCCCTGCCCCCAGAGGAGGGGGGGAGCCCAGCAACGACATCACACTCATAGCAAAGGCAGATTTTTTACTGTAATTGTGAAAATGAGGTGATGATCTGTTTTACTTTGAAAACTTTGAAAACTTTTGGCTTGTTGCCCATGGATCCCGGAGCTGGCAGGGCAAGATGGCACACTTCCGTCGTCTTCACAGACATTGAAATTTGACCCCACCTACAGAAGCTGCCGGCATCTTGTCTTTGTCTCCGTGACACTCAGACAAATCTCTTCCTACATTGTACCCTGGGCATGGAACAAAGGACTTTATTGCTTTATTGCCAGGAGCTGAACTTAGAAAGGACTCTTATCTGCTTGGACTCCCTGCCTCGTAACCTCTCTTGGCAGTCTACCTTCCTAATTGTTTTTTCTCTATATTGACTTTGTTATCTCTTTGCCTACTACTATGCCACCTAAAAGACCCCCACCGGGGAAGCCAGGTTTTGCTGTCTCTGCCCCAACATCTTCAACGTCCAGCCCCAGTGGACAACAGACCTTAACTTCCCTGTTTCAGCCTAAGCCTTCTGAGGTGGACTTTCAACAGATGTTTGAACAACTCTTAAAGGGGCAGGAGTATTTAAAAAATCAACTGAAAGAAATGAATGAGCAGCTTAGAGAGAACCAAGACTGGGTGATCCAAAATTCACAGAGACTGGAACTCTTGGAGGAGGGGACTGCTGAGATGAGGGGGGAGGTGAGGGGTGTGCAGAAAGGGAACCAAGAACTTGAGAACCACCAGATAAAAATGGAATTTGAGAGGATGTCCCTTTTTCTTAGATTTCAAAATGTGATTGAGGCTGATGATAAGGATTTAAGGGATATTATGACAAATTTATTGGCTGAATATATTAAAAGGATAAGCATCAGATGGGGTGGGACATGGACCTGGTCTATAGAGTAAACTCAGCATACGCCAGAACACACAACGTTCCAAGGGAGGTACACATTAAATTCCTTAGAAAGACTACAAGAGATGAGATTCTGAGTGCACAAAGGGGGCAAGCACTAAAATACCAGGATAGAAAAATAGCCATTCTGAAACAGATCCCTAAGGAAGTGAGAGATAAAAGAAAAAATTATTCGCTATTAGTGAAGAAATTATACCAGAAAGGGGTGTGGTTTAGATGGCTGATGCCGGAAGGTATGCTAATATTCTGGGAGAACACGAGAGTTAGAATAAATACAACCATAGAGGCCCAAGCCTTTATGGAAAAAAATAAAGTCCTCCTAGATAAATCTGATGATACTACACCGGGCATACAGGACACGGGAGGGGCCGGAGCTCTGCTGGAGGGGGGAGAAGGGGCAACATCGAGAAAACTCAGATCACAAAAATGAATAAGGAAATCTGTTTGTTATAAAATGATTGAAATTATTTGAAGATAAAAGTTTATATGCTGACAAAAGTACTAAGTAGTAACAATTTAATGTATTAACAAATGAAAGTTATGAGAACGGGGGGAGGGTCCATCTTCTGCATAATGTAACTGCCAAAATTTGTAACTTGTTCCACTACCCCTTTCCTTGTTTATTTTTTAAAAACCAATAAAATTTTGTTTTAAAAAAAAGAATAACCGAGTTGGAAGGGACCTTGGAGGTCACCTAGTCCAGTGGTGGGCAACCTTTTTTTTCAACTGAGCCAAATCTCGCCAAAACCACGATTGAAATTTATTTGGAGAGCCGCATTTTTAAAACCGAAAATACATAGGATGGTACACTGTTTTTAGTTTCAATAAGTTTTTATTGAGAATATTCCGCATGCAAGTATCCACATAGGTCAGGAGGATACAAATAACAGAACTAATAAAATAAAAACTTTAGAACGATATTATTTATCGATAACGTTAAATTCCGTAAAATTTGCCTTACAATGTAGAGAAAATTACATCCTGACAATGACTGACAAAGTCACAACCACTAATGTGAACATTGGCCTTGCATTTCCTTGGATAGTTTGAGTAAGTCAGGTTTGTATGTTGTTGCTTTTAATTTCATCTCCCTCTCCCACTTTCTTTCTTTTTTTCTTTTTCTTTCTCTCTCTCTCTCTCTGGCTCTTTGTCTCTCTCTCCCTCCCTCCCTCCCTCTCTGTCTCCCTCTGTCATTTTCTCTGGGTGTCTATCTGTCTGTCTCTCTCTCTCTGTATCTCTGTCTCTCTCTCCTCCTTCCCCCATCTCTGTCACTCTGTGTGTGTGTGTGTGTGTGTGTGTGTGTCTCACTCACTCTGTGTGTGTGTGTGTCTGTCTCTGTCTCTCCCTCTGTCTCTCTCCCCTCCCTCTCTCTCTGTCACTCTGTGTATGTGGGTGTGTCTGTCTCTCACTCATTCACTTAATCACTCACTCTGTGTGTGTCTCTCTCTCTGTCTGTCTATCTTTCTCTCCCTCCCTCCCCCTCTGTGTGTGTGTGTGTGTGTGTCTGTCAGTCTCTCTCTGATTCCCTCCCTCCCTCACTCCCTCTCTCTGTCTGTCTGTCTCATTCACACACACACACACACGCACACACACACACACACACACACACTGTGGTCACCTTGTTGAGTGTTCCAATCACATTTGAAATGTGATTGGAACACTCAACAAGGTGACCACAGTGTGTGTGTGTGTGAATGAGACAGACAGACAGAGAGAGGGAGTGAGAGAGGGAATCAGAGAGAGACTGACAGAGACGAATCAGAGAGGTACTTTTAACTACCTGGCAGCGGCGTTTTGGCTTGGGGGGCTCCTCAGAACTTCCCAAGACTTCGGAGGGAAGTTTACAGCCCTCCCTCGGAACGCTTCGGAGGGAAGCTTCTTCAAAAGCCCTGGCGAATGACAAGAAGTCTCCCAGGCTTTAATTTGCCGAGCTGTGCGCACGCGCCTGTTCTCCACGCCGTGGAGCAGCGGCGAAATTCTGGGCGGCGAGCGATGATTCCGGGGGCCATCCAGGAAGATGAGGAACGCGAGGGGGGACCCTGCCCCCCCACTGATGGCCCCCGGAATCATCGCTCGCCGCCCAGAATCTCGCCGCTGCTCCACACCGTGGAAAACAGGCGCGCGCGTACAGCTCGGCAAATTACAGCCTGGGAGACTTGTCTCGCCGGGGTTTTGCAGAAGCTTCCCTCCGAAGCCCGAGAGGAGGGAGGGGTGCGGGCGCCCGGCACACAGAAGAGCCAGATTAAAATGTTTAAAGAGCCGCATTTGGCTCGCGAGCCGCGGCTTGCCGACCACTGACCTAGTCCAACCCCTTGGTCAAGCAGGAAACTCTACACCTTTTCCGATAAGCGGCTACCCAGTCTCTTCTTAAAAACGCAAAGTGATGAAACACCCATAACTCCTTGTGGCAAGCCGTTCCACTGGTAAATTGTCCTCACTGTTTGGAAATTTCTCCTTAATTCCAGGTTGTTTCTCTCCTGGGTTAGTTTCCATCCATTACTTCTGGTCCTGCCTTCGGGGCTGGACTCCCCTATTCTTTGGGGTAACCCTCTGACTGCTATCATGTCCCCCCGAGTCCTTCTTTTCATATCCACAACCGTTCTTGATATGTTTTAGCCTCCAGTCCGTGCTGGGATTCAACCAATTCAACAACTGGTTTGATGACTGGCCATTTGCGTACTCACATGTGCTTTTTGCATGCACAGGGCAAAAACACACTTTGCACATGCACACAGCATTCAAACACTGCTCATTTTAAGCTCTAAAACTTACCTTCTATTGCAGCCAGGGACTAAAAGAGCTGAGAGATTCAGCTGAAAAACATAGATGCCTCCAGTCCTCTCATCATCTTTCTTGCTCTTTTCTGCACTTTTTCAGAAACCAGAGTGAATTTCTAGACTTTACGTACCGTGGTCACCAAAATTAGAGGTAATATTCCACTATATTCAGCCTCTTCCCAAGGCATTATAAAGTGGTATTAACACTTCAGGTGATATTGATGATATTCCTCTGGAATCCGGCATCCAGTTTTGGTCGCTGGACTATAAAAAAAGATGTTGAGCCTCTGGAAAGAGTGCAGAGAAGAGCAACCAGGATGATGAGGGAGCTGGAGGCTAAAATATATGAAGAACGGTTGCAGGAACTGGGCATGGCTGGTCTAGTCAAGAGAAGGACCAGGGGAGACAGGATAGCAGTGTTCCCATATTGGGAGGGGGGGATGCCACAGAGAGGAGGGGGGTGAAACCTTTCCCAAACCATTGAATAATGGATGGAAACTGATCAAGGAGAGATTCAACCTGGAAATAAGGAGCCATTTTCTGACCCCATGGAACAGAAGTTGCCTTCAGAAGTTGTGGGAGCTTCATCACTGGAGGCTTTCAAGAAGAGACTGGACTGCCACCTGTCAGAAATGGTGGAGGGTCTCCTGCTTGGGAGGGGAGGGGGGCTGGACTAGAAGACATCCGAAATCCCTTCCGGCTCTCTCCTGGATCGGCACAAAGGCCAAACGTCCCGAGTCACAGCCCAGCAGTTCGGATTTCCCAAAACAAGTGGGGGAGTCTGGGAAGCGTCCCATGGCTCCCTTCAGGGTCAGCTCTAGGGGAACTGTGGGGCCATCAAATTATGGGAAAGGGGCAGAGGGGGCTTCCTACCGGTTCGGCCGAATGGGGAGTAACTTGGCGGCCTGGGTCACTGGAACCGGCAGCAACCCAGGCCTGCCACGCCCTGAACCTGTTCTCCTACAGAGCTGCCATCTTGATTTTCGGTTCTGCGCATGTGCAGAAACATTTTCATTGCAAACATTTATTATTTTTTTCATATTTAAAGGTTTTGCGAATGCACAGAACTTTTTATTTGCAAATGGCAGGCGCGTGAGTGAAGCGAGCGGGTGCGTGCAAAGTTTTTGCGTGTACCGAACTGGCAGTAATGCAAGCAGCAACTCACCCTGGAAAGGGCCCAAGGCAGGGGTGGATTTCTGCTGGTTCAGACTGGCTCGGGAGAACCGGTTGGTGACATTTACCAATCCGGTGAGAGGAGGTTCAACTGATGGACCCAGAAGTAACTTCCGGAATGCTTTCCCGGGCCCTGTCGCTCACTCGCCCTGGCCATCCCATCGCAGCTCACTCACTACCCCACCCATCCGCACTAAACTAGCCCAGCCCGCCGCTCACTGATTGGCTGGAGTCCAGCCAATCAGTGAGCAGGCTGGAGGCAGGCTAGTCTTCAGGCCTTCCCTCGCAAAAGCCGCGAGCTGGCATACACCGCGTGGCCGAAAGGCGCTGGTCGGCGATGGTGCCAGCGGTGGCTTTCACACGCAGCCAAAAGCGGGTGGGCAGTGGCGACGGTGGGCTAGCTTTTGTGAGGGAAGGCTTCAGGTGAGCTGGCATACGCCATGTGGCTGAGAGGCGCTGGTCAATGATGGCAGCGGCGGCTTTCACATGAGGCCAAAAGTGGGTGGGCGGTGGCGTGCTAGCTTTCGCGAGGGAAGGCCTTCAGTATAATTTATTGCTGGTAGAATACTTTGAAATGGTTACAGTATCAATTATTGTTGGTAGAATACTTTGAAATGGTTACAGTATAAATTATTGTGTGCAGAATACTTACCCGTATTTTTCGCCTTATAAGACGCACTTTTTTACTCCAAAAAAGAGGGTAAAAATCTGAGTGCGTCTTGTAAGCCGAATGTAGCCACTGGGTCATCTGAAAATGGGGCAGGCAAAGAGGGGGCTGCAGAGATCGTGATGGCTGGAAAGGAGAGAGGTTTCGCTTTCAGAGCTCCCGCTCGGCTGGGCTCCCGAGAGGGCTTAGGCGGTGGTGGCGGTGGCAGCGGCTCCTCACATTGCTGGGGCGCTGCTTTAAGCTGCCCTCCTCCTGCAAACGAAAGGTGCCTCAAGGCTTTGGCTCCTGAGACCGGTGCGCTGCCATCCAAAATGCTGGTACCACGATCGCTGCAGTGCCTGCTTTACTTGCCGCTTCTCGGGCAGTTCCAGGCAGCAGATATCGTAGTAATAGCATTTTGGATGGCAGCGCACCGATCTCAGGAGCCAAAGCCTTTGAATCAAGTTTGATTGTGTCCCATCTAGCGTTCTCCACCCCCAACCCCAAATCTCTCCGGATCTGCTTATTGCTATTGCTGCTATTGCGCCCAGCTACTGTATCTCTTTGCTGCATGACAGATCCGGGCGGATTGGGGGTGGGTGGGTGGAGAACGTTAGATTGGGAAGTTAAAAGTTTTAGATGAGCCACCGGCTGGAGGGCTGGGGCCATGCAAGAAGCCCGCTCAGACAGGGAAGGAGGGAAGGAGGGGAGGAGGGAGTGAGGATAGACAAGTAAGAGGGAAAGAGGAAAGAAAGCAGGATGGCAGAAGGGAGGTGGAAGGAAGGAAAGAAAAGCAGACATGCTGGAGGGAAAGAGGAAAGAAGGAAGCAGGCAGGAAGGAGGCAGAAGGAAGGAGGGAAGAATGGAACTGGAAGGGAGGCAGGGAAGGAGGGAGGGAGAAAGGAAGGATAGGAGGATAGGGAAAGAGGAAAGAAGGCAGGCAGGCAGAAGGGAGGGAGGTGCAAGCAAGGAAGGAAGCATAGATAAGCAGGAGGGAAAGAAGGCAGGCAGGCAGGGGGAAAGAGGAAGGAGGGAACTGGAAGGGAGGCAGGAAGGAAGGGAAGGAGGAAGGGAGGGTGGAAGGAAGGATAGACAAGTAAGAGGGAAAGAGGAAAGAAAGCATCTGAATGTACTAAACACGAGTCTTCAGGGAAAAGATGGATACATTGTGAAAACTCAGCTGTCAGTTGATCTTAATGTTATGAAATGAAAAGTATGCCATTTGCAATTAACTTGGCATAAAATAATTCATTTGCATTTAATTGTTATTGTTCAAAGAATGTTCGGAAAAATGTTCGGCCCTCCAGCATGTTCACTTCATCCAATCTGGCCCTCTTTGAAAAAAGTTTGGACACCCCTGTGTTACATGGTTGACATAAAATTGTTCTTAAACTGCTGTTAATTTTATACAGTTGATATAAAATATTTTACTATAGTATTTGGTTCAGAATCTTTTTTTTCTAGATTTTCCTCCTTTAAAATTGGGTGCGTCTTATATTCCGGAGCGTCTTATAGGGCGAAAAATACATGGTTGACATAAAATTGTTCTTAAACTGCTGTTAATTTTATACAGTTGATATAAAATATTTTACTATAGTATTTGGTTCAGAATCTTTTTTTCTAGATTTTCCTCCTTTAAAATTGGGTGCGTCTTATATTCCGGAGCGTCTTATAGGGCGAAAAATACGGTAACAACGGTTTTTAAGGATTTTTTTATTTATAGAATATCTTTATTTTATTATTTTTAGTGAATTTTTATTTTTTAATTGTTTATAAAATATATTTATTACAAGAAATGTTATTCCTTTTTGCAAATGTTTTCTTTGTGATGCAATATGTTGCTTTTAAGTGTTCAGGCCAGGTTTATGTGTCTCAAAGTGGCTGCTTTTCTATGGGCAGGCCAGGTTGGCGCAAGGCAGATTTGCCAGATTTAGTGTGTTTCACCCTGGTTGTTTAGGTAATTGTGAGATGGTTGCTGGTTCTGTGAGCTTCCTGGCACTGTCCTTTATAATTTCCCACAATGCCTTGATGGTTTTTATTCCAGTGGCTTTGTCTTTCCTGTCCTTAGTGTAATTGGCGGAAAACTGGTTTCATTTGCAGTCTTTTGGGGGGGAATTCTTATTTTTTGGTGTTTTCCTGGCACTGTCATAGTTTGTGTGGGTGTGGGTGTGTAATGTCCTGCAGTTATCTACACATTAATAATGATCAAGTACTAATAATATTTCCTTACACATTTTAGTGACCTTTCCTTACATAATTGGTGTTTTCTTTCATACTTTTGGATTTCTAATTTCTGTTTCTGTTAGTTAGCAATTGCTAAAACAAATCCCACGTGAAAAAGTATTCAAAGCCTTCTTGATTTTAATTGTCAATTTATTTATTCCTGCCCATTGTAATATTTATTCATTTTCATATCTCTGTTTTTCCACTGTTGTGCAAACAGAATTCCAGCAGCTGCTAACATGTGTAAAATTAAATATATATTGTACTCCCTTTCAAATAGCCAACAAAACGTTTCTGGTTTTAATTCCATATCTTGCTTTACCATTGCTTCTAACCACTAACTTCTGAGTAGCTACTTGGACCGACCTAAGTAGTGAAGCTAATTCATATATTCCTGTTTTTTGGAACTGAGAACTAAATTTCAGAAAAAGGGAATCTGTATTGCTCTGGGAATACCTATGACATTCATTCTTGAACTAAAGACTATATCTTTCCTGTTTGTTTATATCTTTCCTGTTTCTCATCCTTCCTGAAAAGACTGTCCATTGTTGGTTGAAAACAGAGGTCCTTTCTGTTACCTGTAGTCCTCAGCTTACAACCACAATTGAGTCCAATATTGTTTTATTTCTTTTGCAGTTAGGATTATTTATTTTTGTACTTATTTTAATCTTATTGTAGTTCATCCATTGGGGCAAAGAATTCAGTGACATCGTCTTGGCCACTCCCACCCGGTCACATGGCCGGCTAGCCTCCCACAAAGTAGGCCACACCCACAGAGTAGGTTCCAATTTTTTTTGAAACCCACCACTGGCGGGCAGCAACCTTTCTGGGGAAGAGGGCTCTTTCTGGGGGGGTGGCTCTTTTGGGGGGCTCTTTCTGGCATCCCCTTCCATGCTGAGTCTCTGCTGAGGATGCTAATTGCACCCACACCCCCTAATCCCCCCCCCATTCCTTTTAAGAGCTTCCGATAACTTTTCTTTCTCAGGTGGGGGACGCTTTGGGAGAAGGTCACCCGTCCCTTTCATTCCTGGCCATGCCGTGGAGGGAACGTTCACCTTCGGCCGCCCCACCTGCTAGTTAGAGGGCGGAGAAACTAGCTTCCAAGTTCTGCACAAGCAAACAAAGCACAGAGGCACCAGCAAGCCCATCCCAAGAAACAGCTTTGTGTTCTACTTTCTCCCAGCAGGGATTTTGAGGAGTGGGAGATCTGAAGTGGGATGGGATGGTGGATTGGAGGAGGGATGGGCACCGAGAGAGGTTAAAATCCCAGAGGACAGAAAGGACAGAAAGAGAGAAGGGAGGGAGGGAAGGAGGGAGGGCAAAGGATGGAAGGGGGGAGGGAGAGAGGAAAGACAGATGGAGAGAGGAAGGAAGGAAGGAAGGAGAAAGGGAAAAAAGGAAGAGGAGGGAGGAAGGAAGGGAGGAAAGGGGGATAGAGACAATGAACGAAAGAAAGCCAGCGCTGACCCCCTGCCGCCTGTTCCCTCACCTTGAAAGTGCAACACACACACCTTCCCCCCCACCCCATTTGCAAAGGTGAGCCTGTCTGTCGTGCCCTCCTATGCAGCCCCCCTCCCCCCCCCCGTTGCTCTCCCACCACCTCACCTTTCAGCCTTAGCTTCCACTTTCGGCCCAGGAGTCACCTGCTTCCTGGGACTCACCCAGCGGAGGTGAGTGTTGTGGGTGCGGCATTTGTGCTCTCTGGCCCACGATCGTCTGCCAGGCTGCTCCGCTGTGCGATCGCCTGCCGGACCCAGTAGGAAGTTCCTCCTTCCTGAAAAGGGTCTGGGGGCAGCTCAACCGGGGAAGGGAGGGGGGAAGAAGCCCCTCCCGGCCCCTTGCCTCCCTTCCCAGGGCTCTGCGGTTTCCTGGCACAGAAGCTGCGCCCTTGGTGAGGGTCTTGGAGGACCGAGGCACATTGGGTGGGGGTCTTCTTCGCTCAGCTAACATAGCGACTAAATCAGTGGATCAGCGAAATGCTGCAGACACAATAGACTTAGACTTCAACTGGGCATTCGACAGAGTAGACCACGACATACTTCCTGGTAAGCTAGAAAAAAGTGGGAGTAGGTAGCTTCTCCACCAGATGGATTTGCGTCTGGATGACAAACTGCACCCAAGGAGTTGTCCTTAACTGGTACTACGTCTATACGGAGAGAGTAATCAGTGGGGTACAACAAGGTTTCGACTTAGGCCTGGTACTCTTCAATATCTTCATAAACAACTTTGTTGAGCAAATGGAAGGGGAACTTACCAAATTTGTAGAAAATACTAAGCTGGCAGGAATAGCCAACGCCCTAGAAGATAGGCTCAAGATCCACAAGGATCTCGACAGACTTGAACCCTGGGCCCTAACTAACAAAATGAATTTTGATGTGGAGACAAGTAAAGTCCTACACTTAGGCAAGAAAAACCCAAAGTACACATACAGACTTGAGTGAAACCAGGCTTAATAGCAGTACCTGTGAGAGGGATCTTGGAGTCTTAGTGGACAGCTAAATAGGACCCACCAGTGTGCAGTGGCAGTCAAAAAAGCCAACACAATCCTAAATTGCATTAACAGAGGGATACAATCAAGATCAAGGGAGGTACTAATACCCCTCTATAAAGCCTTAGTAAGGCCACACCTAGAGTCCTGCATCCAGTTTGGATCACCACACTATAAAGAAGATGTGGAGACTCTAGAAAAAGTGCAGAGAAGAGCAACCAGGATGATGAGGGGACTGGAGGCTAAAACATACGATGAACGGTTGCAGGAACTGGGCATGGCTGGTCTAGTGAAGAGAAGGACCAGGGGAGACAGGATAGCATCTTCCAGTACTTGAGGGGCTGCCAGAGAGAGGAGGGGGTCAAGCTGTTTACCAGAGGACCTGAAGGCCAGACAAGGAACAATGGATGGAAACTGACCAAGGAGAGATTCAACCTAGAAATAAGGAGGAATTTCCTGACAGGGAGAAGGATCAACCCATGGAACAGAAGTTGCCTTCGGAAGTTGTGGGAGCTTCATCACTTGAGACTTTGAAGAAGAGCTTGGACTGCCATTTGTCAGAAATGGTTTAGGGTCTCCTGCTTGAGAGGGGGTTGGACTAGATGACCTACAAGGTCCCTTCCAACTCTGTTAATCTGAATCTGAAAATCTGTTCAATCGTCACAGCAAAACCAAGGCAGCCTTTTGGCTATGGGGAGACATATTTCCAAGCCTGTTGCACCCTCTGGTGGTGAAGAAAGGAACTGTGTTCATTGCAACTCGCACCCTAAAAGACCTAAATGACAAGAAAATACTAATGATAATGAAAAGTCCGCCCCCTCTTCCATTTGGGAACCCCAGGAAAGACTCAGCAGGGCCCGCACTGTGACTGATGCCCCTCACCCACTTTCTGGGCAGTGGGGCCCTTTCTCAGTCAAACCAGAACCGGCAGCTCTGCCCAGCCCAGAACTTGGACCGCGGTCAGTGGGTGGAGTGTGGGCTGTTCTTCCATTCAACCTCTTGGGGGAGCTCTGGTTCTCCCTGCTTATCCAGCAGCCTTTGGGGGGTCTTTGCGGGATCCAGGAGGAAGGAACCCCCTTCCCCAAACTCTTTACAAGGGTGGTGTCAGGTTTCCAAAAGATGCCCTAATTAATTCATGAGTTTCAAGCCAAGTTTCAAAAGAAATCCAGTCATTTATTAGGAATAACATTTCAGCAATACCCCATTGCAGTCAGATCAGACCTCACGTACGTTACGGCTGAACTTTGCTCCTGTTTTCCCCCCTCCCCTCAGTCTGTGTTATAAATCACATTACCCAACAGCCTCACAAGCCTCCCGTGGTGATCTTGAGATCTGATTTTAGCCGAAGGTATGCATGGAATGCACTCTCCCCTTTCCTCACCATGGCAACTCGATAACAGACATGGAAATGCTTTATGACAGGTGATCTTTGAGAGCGGTACGGGTCTTCCTCCACGTACGACCACAATGCAGCCCCAAATATATGTCGCTAAATGAGGAATTGCTTAAGGGAGTGTAGGAAATTAAAACCCAGCCCTCTTGCAGAAATTGAAATATCCTAGGAAATATTGAAAAGGCAGAATATTTCTCTGGATGTGAAAAGAAACATGTTTCAAAAAGAGAAGGTAACTCTCCCTGCAGCTTCCTGCCCCCACCTTTTGTCCATGAGCCATTAAACCCTGAGCCAGTCCCTTTACCTAATAAAGAGTTCTTCTCCCCTTCAGCTCCAGAGTGATGGGATTAAGGCATGATAATATTGGCCCTTTGCCCGACTCCCCACCTGGCATCTGAGAACTCAACCAAGCCTGGATTCAAAACGCAGCCTAGAGAGTTGCCCCTGCATGGCCCCATGGGAGTCTGACAACCAATCAGAATACACTTCTTACACAGGAACAGGAAACAGAGAGGTGGGGGCCGAACAGGACCTTTGCCTCATTTGACAACTTTTCTCGCCATGGTCGTTAAGGGAGTCGTTCAACTCGGAACTCAGTTCTTAAAGTGAATCCAGCTTCCCCGTTGACATGGCTTGTCGGAAGGACATAAAGGAGGAATTGTGTCATCCCGGAACAGTGCGACCGCCGTAAATATGAGTCCGTTGTCAAGCCTCCAAATCTAAATCGCGTGGACCATGGCAATTGCGCCCAGGGTCGTATGGGTGAAAAATGGTCGGATCTCTGTTTTCAGGGCAGTTGTAACTTTGGTCGCTAAAGGAACTGTTGAAACTCGAAAGCTAGCTACCCAAAGTAATGATGCTGGAGAGGGGAACACTCCTGGAAAAGGGCCCCCAGGAAAGGGGTCCAGGAAGGGTTATGAACTGTCTCCCAGGACAGCTCACTGATGTATCAGTCAGTCTGTGTTCTCCAGGAACATGTTGACTGTGCCTTGAAAGCAATGGTGGGGGTCTCTTTTGGGGCCACTCCAATTCCTCCATGTGTCTTTTGGGGGAGGCATGCGAGCTCCGGGCAACTCCCGAGCAAGGCAATAGGTCTCTAGCTGATTCTCTTTCGCTTTTCATCCAGAAATCCCCAGATTCGTCCCGCGTCGATCTTCTAGAAATGGCTACAAGGATCCAAGGTAACATCGTTGACCTCATTGATGGGGGAAGGTCTTCAGGGGGCTCCTTTTCCTACCTGAGGGCAGAGGAGATCAACCGTCCCACTAGGTTAGAAAGCCAAAGAAACTCCTGGGACGTTTTTAAACCAAGAGTACAACTTTACCAAAGATTCCCTTTGGGTACAGAAGGAGAAAACCCAATTCTAATGATTTCATACGCAAACAGCATAGGGAAACTTTCCCTGATCATGCTTGACCTGCCAGTCTCTATGGTCCACCAATCATTGGCATTCACTTTCTTTCGGGAACGAATTGGCTATTTTGGACTTTCCCAGACCAATGGCCTTGTAGTGTTGGGTCTTCCTCGCATTCCAGTAAACTCCTCCCCACCCCCACCTCCACTCCTGTTACAATTATTGGATTGCAAACTAATCTGTGTCGCAAGCAGGGACATGTGTTCAGAAGAGGAAGGGGAGGCAGGGCCTCACCTCTCTTCATGAAATAATAGTATATAATATTATATACTATATATATATATAACTTTATAATATTATATACATCCATCCGGCCGCGCCCGGGAGCTGCGGAGGCAGAAATGTTGTCGGCGCTCCCGGATGACGAAGCCACAAAAGCGACTGGGGGAAGGTTCTTGTTGTTTCCCAGTCACTTTCGTGGCTTCGTCATCCGGGACAACCGACAACATTTCTGCCTCCACAGCTCCCAGGCGCGGCCACACGGATGTAGCCAGAGCGACGCCGAGGCGGTCCGGGCGGACGAAAGAGCGAGCGAGGCAGCCTGATCCTCAGTCGCTCGCCCGCCATGCTGCCTCGGCGCCACTCTGGCTATCTCCGTCCGTCCGCGCCCGCGAGCTGTGGAGGCAGAAATGTTGTCGGCGCTCCCGGATGACGAAACCACGAAAGCGACTGGGGAACGACGAGAACCTTCCTGCCTCTGCTGGATTTCGCATGCTCCTCGCGACCGCAATATGCAGTCGCGAGGAGCGCACAAAGTCCAGCAGAGATAGGAAGGTTCTCGTCGTTCCCCAGTCGCTTTCGAGGACTGCGGAGCGCGAGCCGACGGAGCACACTCAGGAAGGCGGGGAATGGGATCACGTGTGCTGGAGACTTAGGCAGCCTCAGCCTCCAGCACACGTGGTCCCATTCCCCGCCTTCCTGATGACATCACCAGCCTCACCAGCCATAAACCTCACCGCACGTCACTGGTCGCAAGTGCACCATGACAGACAGTCTATGACGGTTGAATGCTGCTGACCAGGTCCCCTTCTTCTCTCCTCTCCTCTTTGGGTTGTAGGGCCCGAGCGGAGAATCGTCCTTCTGGGCAAAAACGGAAGTGGGAAAAGCGCGACGGGAAACACCATCCTGGGGAGCAAAGTCTTGAAGTCGGGGTTGTTACCTACCTCAGGAACAAACACTTGCCAAACGGAGGAGATTCAGTGGAATGGCAGGAATATTGTGGTTGTCGATACGCCTGACATTTTCAACATGCTTTGGCACTTGGGAGATAATGTAGAACTCTGGAACTGTGTGAAGTTTTGCCCTCCAGGTCCCCATGTTATTCTGTGGGTCGCGCATCCTGGCCACTTCAAGCAGGAGATGGCTTCGCAGATCCGAAATATTTTTTGGCGGAACGGCAGGAATTATCTGATCATCTTGTTTACCCGCAAAGATGAGCTGGAAGGTGAATCTTTTGAAACCTTCACATCTGACGAATTTGTGAAAGAATTTCTTGCAGAGTGTGGGAACCGGTACCTGCTTTTCAACAACAAGGCCGAAGGAGAAGAACGAGAGGCTCAGGTGGCCGAACTGATGAAGACGATTGATCAGCTCGTACATGAGAACGGAGATGCATCTTATTACACGGAAGGCATGCTGAAGGAAGTCTTCGAGAACTTTAAAAAAATATATTGATTTCTCCCAGTGTTCTCTTCTCTAACAGAGATCAGAAGGCCTCTATGCTTGATCCTCTGACCCACACTGGCAACTCTCCCAAAGACACAAGAAATCTTAGAGCTTGACTTTATGGCAGTAGCAGAATCATGAAAACATCTCCCCGTCGCTCGTTCGGGCACCAAAGAGCCTAAAGGGAGGGCAGCCTTCAGGTTCTTGCTCACCCCTTCCTGTTTTCCTGGGGAAAATTCATGTTTTCCTAACAGTTTCCTGATACATTCCCTCCTTCCATTGGCCAACGTGGACTCAGTAAGGGGGCCATTTCTGTTTCAGTCTTATTCAATCTTATTAAATCTCCTCCTTGCTTATGAAAGAGGCTGCGTGTGGGTTTGGGGGGGGGATTGAGGGGAGAATTGGTAAGACAGGTAAGAGTGGTCCACTCAGCCCCATGTCTTGACATGCGCAAAAGGCCAAGGGGTGGGTCAGAATAGAGGGTCTCGCCGAAGCTGACTTCAAGAGCCAAACAAACCCAGGGGCCCTGGAACCGGACATTCCCTTCTATGAAGACCCCACCGCTCTCTTTTCTTCCAGCTGCCCAGCCAAGGTGGGCTCTGAATCCCCTCTCCAGGTGTGCCCCAGGGATAAGGGCCAAAGTGAGGGGGTGAATCTGCTCACAACGCCCCCCCCCCCCATTCCCTGATCAGGACCACAACATACCCAGCAATTAGCGTATACAGTGATGGTGTCCATTATCCACGGCCCAGGAATTGGGGTTGGATGGGGTGCTTCAGACAATTCCCCCAGGGCCACATGGGAGCTCTGGAAGAGGCTCCTGACCCCCAGAGCAGAGGGGAAATTCAGCCGGTTCTGACAGGTTTCCGGTAGCGGAAATTTTGAGTAGTTCGGAGAACTGGCAAATGCCACCTCTGGCTGGTCCCGCCCCCATCTATTCTCTGCCTCCCGTGTCCCAGCTGATTGGGAGGGAATGGGGATTTTGCAGTACCCTTCCCCTGCCATGCCCACCAAGCCATGCCCACAGAACCGGTAGTAAAAATGTTTGCATTTCACCGCTGCCCCAGAGCCCCCTTCAGGATGCTGGCGAGGTCTGGGGGGCATCCTAGGGACCCTTTGAGGACTCGGGCAGGGGCACTGCAGGACTTTGGGGGCCGAGACCTACCCCCTACCCCAAACAGCAGCTTTGCCCAGGCAGGAGGAAGGCATTTCGATCTATTTCTAAGGGATTGGGAAGGCTGCCCACTTCAAAGTTCCCTGATTTTGTTGTGGAAATTGAGGACTCAAAGACCAGCTCTTTGCAATGCAAGAAAGTTTATTGCGCAGGTTCAAACAGCTAAAACAGCATATGGGGGGTTTGAACCCCGAACAGTCTCAAACAACAATCTTATATAGTCATTTTGACGTAAGCATATACGCAGGCATACATTTGCTAAATTGATAAAAGGAGAAATGGAAAAGTACAGAAAAAGCCGAGAATAAAAATACGTCAAGGAACATTTAACATCTGCGAGACAAACACGGGACTATCCCCTGTCCTAGACAGATAACAGGATACACCCCTCATGGTCTGTCTGAACATACAGATAAAAATATATAAATGTCATGCCTCATTGATCCCACCCTGCCTCTGTCTGCAAATATCTTTTTCCTTGACCAGTCTTTGCAATGTTATAATGAACCAAAGTCTGAACCAAGATTCAGGGCCTGTCTTCCCTCCTTCCTTAATTTCACCGCCATGTTGGAAGGCAAATCCATCTGGTTCGGTTCCCAGCTGGGAGAAAGACGTTGGACATAAAATGGAGGCCGGAGGCTGATTGGAAAGAAGGTCCATTTATTGACGAACCACAAAGACGGCGTGCGGTGCTGTGTCAGCTGACCCCACTAGCTAGATGAGTGCCGGGATTTTTATACAGGTCCCAAAACGCTGCTGGGGTGAGTGTGGATTGTGCAATGAAGGGGCCTGTGCTCTGGAAGACTGTCGGGCAATTCCTATTGTGGCTTAATGGCTTTTGTCCTGCGCTGGATCTTGGGCGAGGGGCTGCCTGTTCTAATCCTACCCCTCTGCTCTTCTTAACCCCAAGGAGTTTCTCGAAATGTCCCGTCTCAAACGGGTTTCTGCTTGCAGTATTTCCTTCACGTATGAATGGAGCCATCTAGATAGTTGACTTCCTCTTTCCATTAGCTCTTTGATCTCCTCAACTGCTAGACTAAGAAAAGCTGGGAGGCTCTTAAAAGACACATTTTTCCTTGTGGGGCTTTTAAGCCGCAATTTCCACAATGCCCCCCCCACTTTCCTCTGAAAACCTCCCCCCCACACTGAAAAAACAGAGACTCTGAGAACTGGGAGGGGGGCGGCTTGGCTTTCAGTACCGGGGAACTAGGACGGGGGCTTGGCTTTAATGGAATGGCTGGGTAACAGAACCCCCTAAATGCTGTTACTTTCCCCCAAGAAGGGATGGGGTCCTTGGTGGGGAGGTGTCTTGTTTTCCCCTCCAGCACCCCCAAATCTGGTTCCTGCTTCCCTGGAAAAAGAGTGTGGTGGTGGGCTGGTTCCTCAATGGGGTGGGTTGCCAGAGGGAAGAGGCTCCCTTCAGATGACAGGACTTTCTCCAAGGACATAGGGAGATCCTCCCCCCCCCTCCCCCCCGCACTCAGTATCAACTGGCCCCACAGCCTAATTCTCTACCAGCCTGGGCCCTTCGGAAGGACGCTCGCTCTCTCGGGCTTCCCATCCCTCAGTCCTTTGAAGCAGACCAGGCCGAGAACCCACCAACACAAGAAATATTCAGACTTTATTGGATTACAGGAGCTGAATTTTGAAACGTCCCCCCCTTAGCTCCGGTGGGCACCCAAGAGCATCAAACCAGGCAGAGCGGGCAGCAATCTTTCCCGGGGGGGGGACTCCTTTATGGGGGGGCACCCCCTTCCATGCTGCAGCCTCTGCTGAGTATGCTAATTGCACCAGTGCCCCTCACCCCGCCCCTTTCCTTTCAAGAGCTTCCGATGACTTTTTTTTCTCAGGTGGGGGCGGGTGGGGCAAGGAGCCGACGCTTTGGGGGAAGGTCAACCCCCCCTTCCATTCCTGGCCAACCCGTGGAGGGACCTTCCCCTTCGGCCGCCCCACCTGCTAGTTAGAGGGCGGAGAAATTAGTTGAGACTTCAAGTTCTGTATAAGGAAAGCGGCCAAAGGGACAGAGGCGCCTGCAAGCCCATCGCCCTGCAGAGGTGAGCAAAGTTTCCCCCTCCCCCCCTTTGCATAGGATAGCGTCCAGCTGCCTCCACCCCACCCGCGCCCCGCTCTGCAGCAGCTGGCATCCCAATGTTGTTCTTTTGGGGTTGGTCAGGCGGAGGGGGCGGAAGGACCCCCTCCAGTGGCCAACCGGAGTCCAGAGAGACCCTCAAAGGCCAGCATCCTCCTCCCCTCCCCAGCAGAGGCGGCTCGGACCATACCTGACCCCCCCCCTCCCGTCCTGCCGCTCTCTGTAGTTGTGGGGGCAGCCTTGCCAAAATTTCTCCCGGTCCCCGGACGCCCCGAGAAACGCAGCTCTTCCAACGCGGCCCCTGAATCCCAAGCGCAGGAGGGGGCAGTGGAGCTTCAGGAAAAGGGCCGGCCCCATTCAGGGCAAGGGGCTTCTACCGGAGTCAGCCCGGCGGATCCGCTGGACAACTCCGCTCTGCTGGGAAAAAAGAGAGGCAGCGAGCGCCGGATCCCCGGGAAGCTCTTTAGCACCATTTGCAAAGGCGAGCCCGTCTGTCATGGTCCCCTACGCTCCCCCTCCCTCCCTTCCTGTTGCTCCGCCTCCTTTCAGCCTTAGCTTTCACTTTCGGTCTAGGAGTCACCTGCTCTCTGGGACTCACCCAGCATACGTGGGCGGTGGATCTGGCCCACGAGCGCCTACCGGATCCAGTAGAAAGTGCCTCCGTCCAAAGAAGGGTCTGGGGGGCAGCTCAACCGTGGAAGGGAGGGGGGAAGAAGCCCCCTCCCGGCCCCTCGCCTCCCTTTCCAGAGCTCCGCGGCTTCCTGGCACAGCCGCTTTGCCGGCGCAAGAGCTGCGCCTTAGGGGGGAGGGCTGGAGGACCGAGGCATATTGGGTGGGGGTCTTCTTCCCCGAGGAGGGGGTCCTGGGAACCCGCACACCCCGCAGCCCGCCTCCCGGATCCCTCCCAAGCATCCTGCAGCCGCTTTGCAAAGGGGGCTTGCGGTGGGGTCCGGAGATGGGAAGGGCAGGGAATTGGGTCTGGGGTCTCTAAAGTAGAGGGTGCTAGAGATGGATTCTGCTCAGCTTTGGGTCTTGCCTGTCCAAAGGGCAACCATGTGAACGGCTTTGGGGATGCCGACGGAAGGTGGCTGTGCAGCTGAGTGGTCGTGTCTGGAGGGGAGAGCCTGCCCCTTCGAGAGCCCAACCATGGCCTCCTGGGATGGACAGACCCTCCTCTGGAGCCCCTGACTCAAGCAGGAAGAGAGAAAGAGAGAAAAAAACAACTTTGGGTTCTGCTTTCTCTCAGCAGGGATTTTGAGGAGTGGGAGATCTGAAGTGGCCTTGGAGGAGGGATGGATGCCGAGAGAGGTAACAGCCCCCCTCCTTTCCCCCCAGTTCTTTCGTATCTTTCCTGGAAAATCCAGGAGAAGGGAGGGAGGGAGGGAGGGAGGGAGGGAGGGAGGGAGGAAGGAAGAATGAGGGAAGGGAGAGGAAGAGAAGGAGAGGGATGAAGGAAGGGAGGAAAGTGAAAGAAAATGAAAGAAGGGAAGGGAGGGATGAAGAAGGAGGTGAGGAAGAAAGCAGGGAAGAAGATACCAGTAGGAAATGAGAGAGGGAAGGGAGGGCAAGAGGAAGAAGGAAGGGAAGAAGAGAGGGAGGGAGGAAAGAAAAAGAAAAAGGAAGAAAGGGGAAGAGGGGAAGAAAGGAAGGTGGAAGACAGGAAGGAAGGAGAGGGAAGAGGAGAGGGAAGGAGGAAGAAGGAGGGAAGAAGAGATAGGAAGGAAGTAGAGAAAGGAAGGAAGAAAAAGGAAAAAGGGAGGGAGGGAGGGAGGGGGAAGGGAGGAGAAAGAAAAGGGAAGATGGAAAGGAAGGAAGGAAGGAGGGAAGAAGAGGAAAGAAAAGCAGGGGAGGAAGGGTTGAGTGAAGGAAGGAGGGAGGAAAGAAGGGAAAAGGGATGAGAGAGTAAGGAAAGAAGAGGAAGGGATTGAGGAAGGAAAGAAAAGGGAAGAGGGAAATGGAGGAAGGGAAGGAGAGAAGAGGAGAAAAGAAAGTGGGAAAAGAAGGAAGGAAGAGGAAAGGGGAGGGAGGGGGAGGGAGGGAAGAAGAAAGAGAAGAGGAAAGGGAAAGGGAGAGGGAGGGAATGAGGGAAGAAGAGAGAAAAAGAGAAGGAGTGGGATGCAAGGAGTGAAGGAAGGTAGAGAGACAGAATGGAAGGAGGTAACGTGGAAGGAACGAGAGGGGAAGGAGGCAGTCAGGCTTAAGGAAGGAGAAAGAGGAAGAGGAAGGAAGGAGGAGGAAAGAAAAGAGAAGTGGGAAATGGAGGGAGGGAGGAAGCAGGAAGGGAATGAGGGAAGAAGAGAGGATAGAAGGAAGGAAAGAGAAAGGGAGTAGAAGGAATAAGGGGGGAAGGAGGAAAGAAAGAAGGGAGGGAGTTCTACAATGGATGTCAGCATTTCTGTAGCGTTGTCTTCCAATCTCACAGGGGAGGAACTCCGGCTGATCCTGATCGGAAAATCCGGCAGTGGGAAAAGTGCCACAGGCAACACCATTCTCGGACGAAGAGAGTTTGAGTCCATCTTGGCGGCAAGGACCACCACCCTGAGGTGCCAAAGGGGGCAAGGAAGCTGGCAGGGTACCAAGATCTCCGTGGTTGACACGCCCGCCATCTTCGATTCTGACAACTATACGGAGATTATGCGACGTGAGATCATGGCTTGCGTAGAGCAATCCTGGCCTGGCCCCCACACCCTGATTTTTGTAACCCAGGTGGGGCACTTCACCCCAGAAGACGTAGCTGCCACAAAGCATGTCCAGGATGTCTTTGGGGCTGAGTCTACCAGCCACACCATCATCCTGTTCACCTGCCTGGAGTACTTGGGAGGCAGCCCACTGGATGAGTACGTCACACAATCCGATGACAGGAATTTGCGGGACCTGATCCAGCGGTGCGGAAACCGCTTTTGTGGGTTCAACAACAAGGCCTCGGGAGCCGAGCGGGAAAAGCAGGTCTCGGAGCTGATGGAGATGGTGCAGAGAACCGTTTTGGAGAACGGCGGGCGATATTACATCAACCGGCTGTACTTGGAGCCCAACGTACGGGACGAGCACGTCCGGATATTCATCGAGCAGAACCGAAAGCCGCAGGAAAGCATCACCAACCTGCTCTTCCTTCTACCCCAATTAGACTTTTGGGTTGACGGACGGGTGTTTGTCTTCCTGAGAAATATACTGCTCGCCGTGTATCGCTGGTTTATCCATAAAGTGTTTGGATGACGACTTCATGTTGCCTCCAAATCCAGATTTTTAATTGTGCTTCCTTTGTTTGAGAAATAAACAACTGCAGAGCTGCAGAGCTGGTGTCCCCTCCACTTCTCTGTTGCTTTTGACTGCTGAAATCTCTCTGTGTGGGGGAGTCTTCCTCGCCCTTCCTGGGGGCCAGTGAGAGACTCGGGTCCTTATCTTTGAAGACCCTGCTCCACCTTCTCGAGGGCAGCAGGATCTTGCCCCATAACCCTCATGTCCTTGCCTTTGCCCCAGGGCAGCTCAGGAGAGAAGGGCTGGCGATCCGCACCTCAATCGAAGCTGGGGGGGAAATTCCCCTTCCCCAGTTGCACCAGTATCAAAGGGTTTTTTCCCTCTTAAGCCAACAGCATCCAAGGTGGGTGAAGTCACTTCTGCTACCAGGGAGGAGGCTGTACACTTGTGAGTGGCTCCTCTTGGCCTCTGAAGGCTGACATGGATGCGCCCCTCCCCAGGTCACCCATCTGCCCCATCCTTTGCTGTATAGGCCAGCGGTCCTCAATCTTTACAGTTTGGTGCTCCAGTGGGGAAGGAGAGAGGCCCCCATATGCATGCACAGGCCAGCCTGCCACTTGTGTCCCTTTTTGGCTTAAAGTCTGGTCATTGGACTTCTGCAACACACGCACTACATGGGGCTACCCCTGAAGAGTATCCAGAAGCTCCGTGGTGACCATCCACTTTTAACCACGTCCTGGAGATACCCCAGTGATTTTGCCCTGCATCCTCCAACTCCAGTGCTCATCCTCCCATCACGGAAAGACCCTCTGACGTCTGAGATGCAGTTGTGGCCCCCTCCCCTGAGGCCAATTGGAGCAACCAGAGGGATAACCAGGAGAGGATGATGGGGTCGGAAGAATGTTCATTTTGGCAGCGAGGGTGATCAGTGGGATGAAGCGGCTGCCCCCACACTTTCCCAGTTCCCTCTCCCTTACACAAATACACACACATACACATGCACATGCACACTGAGGTGGTATTCAGCAGGTTCTGACCAGTTCTGGAGAGCCGGTAGCTGAAATTGTGAGTAGTTCAGAGCTCTGACTGGCAAGTGCCAGCTGATTGGAAGGAAATGGGGATATTGCAGTATCCTTCCCCTGCCACGCCCACCAAGCCACGCCACGCCCACAAAATCTGAATTTGAATCCCACTGATGGACACACATGGGCAGAGCACAGAGGGTAAAAAAGGTGGTCAGAATTTGAGCAGCCTTTGTGTTCTTCAACCAGGAAAGTGTCCGTCGCCCCAGTCTGAAATCTTCCCACCTGGCTTTTATCCAACCCAAAAGCCAATTTGGAGATGCTACCAGTCCAGATCCTCACCAGGAACCTTTATCTTCAGCAGAAGGAAACAGGTTCTCTGGATTCCCCACCCACCCACCCCCACCTCCAAGAATGCAACAGACCCACCAATATCTAGAAACAAGTAAAGTAATAACTGGAAGCCAGCATGGGTTTGTTCAAAAGAGATCATGCCAAACCAACCTTATTTCATTCTTTAACAGAGTGACTAAATTAGGAGGCCAGCGAAAGACTTTGGACATAATAGACTTCAGCAAGGCATTCAACAAAGTAGACCACAACCTACTTCTTCATAAGCTAGAAAAAAGTGGGATAGACAGCTTCACCACCAGATGGATTTGCACCTGGCTGACAAACGGCACCCAACGAGATGTCCTTAACTGGTACTATGTGGAGGGAGTTAAGCAGAGGGGTACCACAAGGTTCCACTTAGGCCAAGTACGCTTTAATATCTTCATAAATGACTTAGATGAGGGGATAGAAGGGGAGCTTACCAAATTGATGGAGGATACTAAGCTGGCAGGAATAGCCAATGCCCAAGACAATAGGCTCAAGATCCAGATGGACCTTGACAGATTTGAAACCTGGGCCCCATATAACAAAATGAAATTTGATGTAGACAAAAGTAAAATCTTACACCTAAGCAACATAAACTAAAATTACATATATATAGACTGGGTGAAACCAGGCTTAATAGCAGTGACTGTCAGAGGGATCTTGGAGTCTTAGTGAACAACCAGTTAAATATGAGCCAACAGTGTGCAACGGCAGCCAAAAAAGCCAACACAATCCTAAATTGCATTAACAGAGGGATACAATCAAGATCAAGTGAGATACTAATACCACTCTATAAGGCCTTAGTAAAACCATACTTGGGATACTGTTTTGGTCACCACGCCATAAAAAAGATGTTGAAGACTCTAGAAAGAGTGCAGAGAAGAGCAACCAGGATGATGAAGGGACTGGAGGCCAAAACATATGAAAAACGGTTGCAGGAATTGGGCATGTCTAGTCTAGGGAAGAGAAGGACCAAGAGAGACAGGATAGCATCTTCCAATATTTGAGGGGCTGCCACAAAAAGGAAGGGGTCAAACTATTTTCCAAAGCCCCTGAAGGCCAGACAAGGAATAATGGATGGAAACTGATCCAGGAGAGGTTCAACCTGGAAATAAGGAGGAATTTCCTGACAGTGAGAACAATCAACCCCTGGAACAGAAGTTTCCTTCAGAAGTTGTGGGGGCTTCACCCCTGGAAGCTTTTAAGAGACTGGACTGCTATCTGTCATAAATGGTGTAGGGTCTCCTGCTTGGGCTGGGGGTTGGGCTAGATGACCTACAAGGTCCCTTCCAACTCTGTTAATCTGTAAATCCGCCACAGCAAAACCTAGGCAGCCACTGGGGAGACACTCCCAAACCTCTTGCACCCTTTGGTGGTGAAAGAGGAACTGTGCCCATTGCAACTTGCACCCTAAAAAACCTGAAGCACGAAGATACTATTAATAATAGCAAATGGAAAGCCCCCCCTCCAATCCATTTGAGAACCCAGAGAAAGCTTCAGCAGGGCCCCCACTGTGACTGCTGCCCCACCCCCACTCTCTGGGCGGTGGCATCCTTGCTTAGCCAAACAAGGAAACACCCCCCCCCAAAGTCCACCCTCGCTTCCTCTGCTCTTTGCAGCTGCTTTGCAGAGCCCCACCCCCTGCACCCCCACAGCAAGTTGGAAGGCGGCTGCCTAAAATTCAGGGAAGGGGGAGAAAAAGCCCACCCGTTAGCAGCAGGACCACTTCCCCCCCTGCCCAGTCTCCTCTAAAAACCTCCCCCATCATAGGTGGGTTCTAGCTGGTATTATTGCTGGTTCACTCGTGTGTGTGTGTGTGCGCGCGCGTGCGCGTGCGTGTGCGCACTGGATGTGCGCTGTGCCTATATGTACAGCTCAACGGAAATTGTTCTGCGCATGTGTAGAATTCCCAAAAAAGATGGCGATGACAGCAGCCGTGGAATCAGTGCAGGGGCGTGGCCAGCCTGGGTCGCTGCCAGTTCTGTGACACAGGCCAGCATGCCACTACCAGTTTGTCCAAATCAGTCCGAACTAGTAGGAACGTGCCTCTGTCCTCCATACTGGGAAAAAGCAGATGCCTGAGAATGGGGAGAGAGGGGGTTGGCTCTGTGTCCTGGAGAAGTGGGGAGCTCCAATGGAACAGAATCCCCTAAATGCTGTGGCTCTCCTCAAGAAGGGACGGGGTCCTTGGTGGGGAGGCGTCTTGTTTTCCCCTCCAGCCCCCCAATCTGGTTCCTGCTTCCCTAGACAAAGATTGGGGGGCTGGTTCTGCAGTGGGGTGGGTTGCCAGAAGGAAGAGGCTCCCTTCAGATGACAGGACTTTCTCCAAGGACACAAATCCTCCCCCTCCCTCAGTATCAACTGGCCCCACAGCCTAATTCTCTACCAGCCTGGACCGTTCGGAAGGACGCTCGCTCTCTTGGGCTTCCCATCCCTCAATCCTTTGAAGTAGACCAGGCCGAGAACCCACCAACACAAGAAATATTCAGACTTTATTGGATTGTAGGAGCAGAATTTTGAAAATGTCTCCCCTTCGCTTCCATGGGCACCAAAGAGCATCAAGAAAGAGCAGCCTTGAGGTTCTTTCTCACCCTGTCCTGTTTTTCTGGGGTAAATTCTTGTTTTCCTTACAGTGGCCCGATGCAATCCTTTCTTCCATTGGCCAAGATGGCCTCCGTAGCATTTCTTGTGTCAACCAAAGTTCTTATTAAATATTGTTACTTGTAAGATGCTCTGTGGGGGGGAGGGGTTGGGAGGGGAGGAATGAGTTGGCATGACTGGTGAGGTTGGTCCACTCATCCTTACCAGATTTGCCCAGTCAGAAGGGCAGCCGTGTTTCCGGGAAAGCATTTACATGTATTTGTAAGATTTAGAATGATATTCAGCTCTTAGAAAATGAAATAGGTTCCCTGCTTGAGCAGAGGGTTGGACTAGATGACCTCCAAGGTTCCTTCCAACTCTGTTATTCTGTTACTAAAAACCCATTCCTGACAAGAAAAAATAAGCTTGGGAGAAGAGGACCAGCCTTGTCCTTGGGCCAATGTCAGCTTACCAGACCCCCTGAGTAGGGACTGGATTAGATGGCCTCAAGGGTCCCTTCCAGTTCAGAGAGTTCCGATTTCACCCCCAGCAGCTCTTCTGCTCTGCTTGTTCTCAAGGGGCCTCCGTCAGTCCCATCCTGCAAGGGAGGAGGGCTTTTTTATTTTTATTTTTTTTGCAAAAGTCACCTTCTGGCCTGTCTCCCTGCAGCCCCAGGTGGGGGGAGGGTGTCTGGGAATTAGGGGTCGTCCTCGCTCTTCTGGGGGCCAGTGAAAGACTCGGGTCCTTACCTTTGAAGACCCCTTACATCTTCTCAAGGGCAGCAGGCTCCTGCCCCACAGACCCTCAAGGCCAGCCCGGCCCCATATCCTTGCCTTTGCCCCCGTGCAGCCCAAAAGCACTCCCCGCCCCCAGTTGCACCATTATCAAAGCCGAGAGCATTTATCCCAGGTGGGCTAAGTTGCTTCTTCTTCCCTGACCCTCCACCCCCCAATACCAGAGAGGAGGCAGTTGACTCTTTTGGTGGCCTCTTGGCCTTTCAAGAATTTAAGGGCAACTTGCTGTGGGATAATTTAACAGTTCAATTACCGAAAAGAAATCCAGAAACTATGCTGATGTTCGCCATCCCCATTTCATGTTGTCCCTCCTTTGGCATCCATTCCTCATTGCTGGAAGCATTCAAGAGACTGGACTGCCATCCGTCAGAAAAGATGTAGGTAGGTCCTCCTGTTTGGGGGGCGGGTTGGACTAGATAACCTAACAGGTCCCTTCCAACTCTATTCTCTTTTTTTGTCTTTTAATGACCCCGTAATCCCTTACATCAGGGTGGAACTGGGCCAACTGAATGGAGCTGAGTCTTTACTGGCTGGATGCCCTTCCTGTCACCAGTGCGGAGTTTTGTTCAGCAGATAATTACTCACTGTGCCCAGAGAGAGAAACAACTGCCCCTACCGAGGATCGAACTCACAGCCTTCTGATTGTGAGGCGGGAGCTCCACCTCAAGGCCACTGCACCACTCTTCTTCTTCCGTTCTCGTGAATGGTTTTATTCCACCATTTCTTTGACATGAGTGTAACTGGTGTAAAGTTGTCCAGGGTGAGTTTGGCTGAGTGAATCCCCGGAGGCCCCTTTCAAGTGCAGCTCTTCTAAAGGGAACCTCTTCCTCAAGTGCAGGAGGGGCCAGTGAGAACCCCAGGAAAGGGGTCGGCCCCATTCAGGATAAGGGGCTCCCTTCTGAGGTGCACTATTTGGGAATCCAGAAGTCCTGTGTGTCCACTGATGGGTGTGTGTGACAGCTTCTCTCTCTCTCTCTCTCTCCTTCCTTCTGTTTCTAAAAAGAATCCAAGGACGGGTGGGAAGAAACTGGATGCTCCCCCACCACACCTCCCTCCCCCCATGGCTTCCCAGGGAGCCAAGCTTGGGCTGTGGGCGAAGCCAGGGGCTGAAGGAGCCGCAGAGGCAGAGGGCAAGGGAAGCGCAGCTGCTTTGCCAAAGCAAGAAGGGAGGAAGGGAGGGAGGAAAGAGAAAGAAAAAAGGGAGGAAGGAAAGGGAAAGTAGGAAGGAAGAGGAGGGAGGGAAGAAAGATAGAAAGAGAAAGAAAAAAGAAAAAGAGAGGAAGGAAAGGATGGCGGGAGGAAGAAAAGAGACAGAAAGAAGCAAAGGAAGGAAGGAAGGAAGGAAAAGAAGGAAGAGGAGGGTGGGAGAAAAGCCCCTGCGTTCTCCTGGATCTTTCCTGAGAAACCCAGGAGAAAAGGAGTGGGAATGAACGAAGGAGGAAAGAAAGGGAGGGATGAAGGAGCAAAGGAAGGAAGGAGAAAGGAAAAGAAGGAAGAGGAGGGTGGGAGAAAAGCCCCTGCGTTCTCCTGGATCTTTCCTGAGAAACCCAGGAGAAAAGGAGTGGGAATGAACGAAGGAGGAAAGAAAGGGAGGGATGAAGGAGCAAAGGAAGGAAGGGAGAAAGGGAAAAGGGAGGGAGGAATAGGAGGGAGGGAGGAATGAAGAAAAGAAAGAAGTAGATAGGAGGGAAGGAAGGAGGGAAAAGGGAAAGAAGGAAGGAAGAGGAGGGAGGGAGGAAAGAGGGAGAAAGAAAGAAAAAGAAAGAAAGAAAGAAAAAGGAGGGGGGAGGGGGATTTGTAGACCAGGCTGCCCCATGCTGGCCCGCTGAGTATGTGATACACCAGGTCGCATTGAACCGGCCCACTGGCATCGCACTTGGTAGACCGGGCCTTGTAGACTAGGCCACTTACACTTGGTAGACTGGGTCCTTCCTAGGCTCGCCAGGAGTTTCCTTCCCACTTTGTAGACCGGGCTGACCCGACATGGGAGGCTCCTTACAGTTTCCAGGAGAGTCATTTTGCCTTGTGTTTTACCCCCCTACCCTAAACCATTTCTGGCAGATGGCAGTGGTCTCTCTCCTCCAAAGCTTCCAGTCATCAACCTCCCACAACTTCCAAAGGCAACTTCTCTCCCATTGGTCCATTCTTCTCACTGTCAGAAAGCCAGACCCTTCCTAAAGACGGCAGATGAGTAGCTCCGAAGACTATAATATAGGGGGAGACCCATTATGACAAAGGGGTCAAACAGGGCTGCCATTCTGAAAATGGGAGGGGCCATCCAACGTGGCATCACTTCAGTCTGCCCATTGCGAAGTAGAGACATTGGGCCGGCATGGAGTTGCCCCACTCTACCCAATGCAAAGAGGAAACATGGCAGCAGTTGCAGGAGTTGGGTCAAGCTGCCCATGACCACCCAGTTGGCCACAGCCACCCAATCGGCCACGGCCAGTGAGTGACCCCAAGCTGGCCATGCCCACACAGATGGCAACGCCAACAAAGATTAATGACAGCCCTGAGAAGATCAGCCTGCTCTACCCAATGCGTAGAGGAAACACGAAGCCAGCATGGGTAGAGATAAGATTCAGGGTACTGTATTTTTGGCTGGGAGCTCAAGGAACTGATAAGGTCTGTAGTGCAGTTAACTCCTTGAAGGACTATTGCCTGGACTTTTCGGTGGGTGAATGCCATTAATTCATAGGAGATAAATGAAGAGGGGGCTCTCGTGACAAGGAGTCTGTTTCTTGCCTCTGCTAAGGCTGGATCAGAACGTGTTCTGAAATCGAGAGAAAAGTGGGAAAAGGGTCTGGATCCACTCCTGTCTGGATTTGGAGGGTGGGAGTGGGCGAAAGGCCAGCCAGCCCAGAGAGGGCCCAGCCTCTTCCCTGTGCCCCATCAGAGCTGCCAGGCAAGCCCCTCCCTTCGAGGATCCAGTCTGCCCACCCCTCATCCACAAAGCTGATCCACGTTTCATCCTTTCTCCACACTGACCACTCTTGGCAAATCCCTTGTTTTGGCAGGCTCTCCTTGAGTGAAGATGGTTCACTTAGCAACACACCGTGGTCGTTCGCCTTTATAGCCAACCACAGAGATGCTGCAACATGCCCCCTCCCTATTTCCCCCATCCAATCCCACCCTGCCGGGTCTTCGCTAGCCTCCCGGATCCCACTTGATCTTCTCCACCCCATTTCCAATAGCTTGCTTTCCCTTTTCGAAGAACTCCAGAGGAATCTGATCCACATGGCAGGAAAGCGACCATCTTTTACTCAGATGCTGGCACTGCCGCTTCCTGTCCCGTTCCTGCTGCTTCTTTCAGCATCTGAATAAAAGGTTGCCCTGTTTCAGCCACGAGGCAGCAGAAAGAACATTGGCTTATCTGAACGGTCGTTCTCTGGGCGCTGCGGGAGACTCCAAGCATGGGTTAACACTGTCTAACTGCCCTAGGACTGAGTGATATTTTTCTTGACCACGCCTCCCTTTGCCTCGTGTAGATCAGTTTAAAAACGAAGAAGTAACCGTACAAGATGGCCGTTCCTCAGTCACTCAATAGTCCATAGTTTTGAACACCTCAGAAGACCCCGGCTGGGTTTGGACTCTCCCGCAGTGCTCAGAGAACAACCATTCAGGTAAGCCAATGGTCTTTCTCCTGTGTGCTGCTTGGAGAGTCCAAGCATGGGACATACCCAAGATATTGTGTCCCAGGGCGGAGAGTGACCATATTATCCGGAGCCTCGACAACTTTTTGCAAAACTCTTCTTCCAAACAAGGCTTCAGCTGAGGCAAAGGTGTCAATTTTATAGTTTTTGATGAATGCTGTGGGAGAGACCCATGTGGCCACTCTGCAAATGTCGATAACGGACGCTTGGGTCGCCCATGCAGCCGAAGTGGCTGCACTCCTAGTTGAGTGCGCTACACGCGACTTAGCATGGCCCTGCCCTGATGTTCATAGGCCATCTTGATATAGGCCCGTAGCCAACGCCCAATGGTGCAGGATGATGCTTTGCGGCCCAGCGACCCAGGATGAAATGAGAAAAAGAAGGATTCGGAACATCGAAAGTCGTTGGTCCGCTTAACATAAATGCGGACAGCCCATCTCACGTCCAACTTATGCCAAGTACGTTCCTTAGGGTGCATAGGATTGGGGCAAAAGTTGGGAAGGATCACCTCCTGGGATCTGTGAAAATGAGTGTTGACCTTGGGGATGAACGTGGGGTCAAGTCTCAAGATGACTCTGTCAGTATGTATAATACATAGCTGTTCCCTGACGGAAAGAGCCGCTAGTTCAGATACCCTTCTAGCGGAAGTAATGGCCACTAGAAAGGCTGTTTTAAGAGTCAGGTGGTGAAGACTCGCCTTCCGAATCGGTTCGAAAGGCGCGCTTGTTAAGGCTCGTAAGACAAACGGCAAGCTCCAAGATGGATAATGGTGAACCATCTGAGGACAGATGTTCACTGTGCCCCTCAGGAAGCTCTTGACCTGTGGATGTTGACTCAGAGGACGGGAAGAACTCTTAGTGAGAATGGTGGACAAGGCAGCTACCTGATGACGGAGAGTGTTGGGGGCTAGGCCCTTGTCTAGTCCCTCCTGGAGAAAGTCTAGTAATTGTGGGACTGAGGCAGAAATGTCCCTTATACCACTCCTCTGGCACCAGGCTGAGAAGGCGCCCCTTGTTGCTTCATATATTCTAGTGGTGGAAGGCCTTCTGGACTCCTGGATAGTTTATATGACCTTGTCAGAGAGGTTCTGTTTCCTCAGGAGTTCCCCCTCAAGTGCCAGAAGGCTAGTTGCAACCACTGGGGTTCCGGATGACAGACGGCCACTTGGCTGACGGAGATTTGCTCCTGAGGAATTCTCCATGGTTTCGGAATGGAGAGGCTGACAAGGTCCGCGTACCAGGACCTCCTGGGCCAGTGAGGTGCTACGAGGATGATCTCCACTTCCTCTGCCAGCAGCTTGGTTACTACCTGCGGAATGAGTGGGAGAGGGGGGAATGCGTATAGCAGTCCTGGGGGCCCTTTGCACCTCAGCGCATCCGTCCCCTCCGCCAGGGGTGAGTGGTAGTTGGAAAAGAATCATGGTAGGTGTGTGTTGATGAGTGGCAAATAGGTCTACTTGCGGTCGCCGAATCTCCGCATGATCTGTTTGAAGAGGTCGGGGTGCAGACGCCACTCGGAATTGTTGATTGTCTGCTGGCTCAGCCAATCTGCCTTCTGGTTGTTGGTCCGCTCTGATGGACGCTAGGTGGTGTTCCGCCCACCTGCCCAGGGACTCTGCCTCCGTCATGAGATTTCTGGAATGGGTGCTGCCTTGCCTGTTTATGTGGGCCTTTGTTGCTACGTTGTCTGTTAGTAACAGTACATGGTGGCCCACAATCTGGGATGAAAACCGGCGTAAGGCGAGTCGGGCTGCTCTCAGCTTCAGCCAGTTTATGCTGTGAGCTGCCTCTCTCTAGGTCCATTTGCCCTGAGCGAGCTGGCCTTGACAGTGTGCCCCCCATCCTTGTAGGCTGGCATCGGATGTCACCACAATCCTTTCGGGTTCCTTGAACAGGCACCCCTTCTGTACTGCTGCTGTTCGCCACCAGGATAGGGAGCGAATCACCTTCTGCGGTGGCAGTACGTGTTTTGGGGAGTTGCTGGCTTTTGCCCTTTGCATTGGCAGGAGGAACCACTGTAGTTCCCTGGCATGGAGTCACGCCCAGGGAACTACCTTCAGGCATGATATCATGATGCCTAGAAGCTGCGGAAGTCTGATGATCAGCACTGACTTGGACTGCCGGCATTGATGCACTCTGTCCCGGGGATTCCGCAGACGGTCTGGTGACAGGAATACCTGGCAAGAGATCGAGTCTATGATGGTGCCGAGGTGTTGGATGCGTTTGGTCGGTTCGAGTTGGCTTTTCCGGTTGACCGAGAAGCCGTGTCGTTGTAGAACCCGTATGGTTACCTGAACGTCCCGTCGGGCCTGGTCGCAGCTTGAGGGGTGAATGATGATGTTGTCTAGGTAACATTCTAGGCGAGTCGGCCTGTTTCGAAAGTGTGCTGCCACTACTGCGAGAATCTTCGTGAATGTTCTGGGCAGGAACGAGAGGCCGAAGGGGAGAGCCCTGTACTGGTAGTGCCTCCCGTCGTAGTGGAGCCTCAGGAACCTCCTGTGAGCTGCATGGATGGGAATGTGCAGGTAGGCCTCCTTCAAGCCTGTTGAGGTGAGCAGGTCTCCCTGTCTGATGCAGTCCAGGATGGAGTGGAGGGATTGCATCTTGAATCGCTTGTAGGCCAGATGCTGATTTAGGCACTTCAGATCCAATATGGCCCTCCACCCTACTGAGCACTTTGGGACCAGGAACAGGATGGAATAGAATCTCTGCTTTTCCTGATCCTTTGGCACGGGTTCTATGGCCCTCATTTGGAGATGGAGAATCTGTCTGCGCGAGGTCTCTTTTTAGGGGCTTCTTGGGGGTCGGATACCGAATGAATGTCCTTTGGGGGAATGACAGAAATTCTAAGACTAGGCTCTTCCTGATTGCGTTGGGGACCCATGAGTCTGTGGTGATCTCCTCCCACCTGTCGGCGTATAGCTGAAGCCGACCCCCCATGGGAGGAACCCCTTGATGGTCACTTCCTGCGACAGAATTGGCAGGAGTTGGCGCCTCCACGAAATGGCTTCCGAAAGAAATGCTGTTGCTGCCTACCCCGAGCTCCGAAGGAACTTCTATCTTGGCCCCTATCACCTGCCCGAGGGTAGGACCTCTGATAGGGGGAGGAAGTGGACGCCTGGGCAGACTCCTGCGCTTGAAATGACTGCTTCCTAAAGGAACCGGAGCTCTTACGCTCGTTCTTCTTTCGGGAGGCCGGAAGGATCTTTCATTTGTCTTTAGTTTCAATGACAAACTTGTCCAGAGCGTCCCCAAAGAGCTGTCCTCCTTTGAAGGGGGCAGAAGAGAGCTTCCACTTAGTCTTCATGTCTGCCTGCCAGTGACGGAGCCACAGCAGGCGGCGTGAGGTTACATTAGGTGCCAGAGCTCTAGATGTGAACTTTGCCGCATTCAGAGAGGCATCAGCTGAGTATTCAACGGCTGATTTTGTTGAGATCATGCCGCCACCAAGATCCCCCAGAGGGAGGTTTGGATCTCAGCTGCCTCAGCCAGAGGAGGGATGCTCTGATGAAAAAAGAGGCAGAGGTACAATACAATAGCAGAGTTGGAAGGGACCTTGGAGGTCTTCTAGTCCAACCCCCTGCCTAGGCAGGAAAATCCTATACCGTTCCAGACAAATGGCTATCCAAAATCTTCTTAAAGACTTCCAGCGTTGGGGCATTCACAACTTCTGGAGGCAATGTCTGTTCCACTGATTAATTGTTCTAACTGTCAGGAAGTTTCTCCTCAGTTCTAAGTTGCTTCTCTCCTTGATTAGTTTCCACCCATTGCTTCTTGTTCTACCCTCAGTTGCCTTGGAGAATAGCTTGACTCCCTCTTCTTTGGGGCAGCCCTTGAGATATTGGAACACTGCTATCATGTCTCCCCTGAGGTGGATGCCTGAGGTGGATGCCCTGATGGCCCAGGCAGCCCCCTGGTGTGTTTTATGGCACGCCTCCTCAGATCTTTTGTCTTCTGCCTTGAGACCTTCCAGAAGGTCTGCTGGCAGGTTCAAATTGGAGGTCAAGGAGACCACCGGGGCATCCACCTCAGGCAACTTTAGAACATCCTCCATCCTACTTTTTATCCAAATAAAGGGATTTATCCCCTCCGCTAGGGTTGGTCAGGGTGCTGGGCTGAGCCTTTGGACCACGTCCATGAATAAATCTGGAACTGGAATTAACGCCTGGCTAGGAGCCATTTCCTTAAACAGACCCTCTTTGGGGTATTGGTAGAGGAGGGCGCAACGGTCGCACTCTTAGGAGTAGACCCTAATTCGGTGGCCGCTTTGGCCTTGTGAAGGATTGATTTAAACAGGGAAGGCTTGAACAGCCCCGTGAAGGCCGGCTTATCGGGAGGAAGATCTTCGTCCTCTGATAGTCCGAATTCCTCAACCTCCCCTTGTCTGTGCCAGAGGCAGCCTAGGCTTAGAAGCCCCTGCACGGGTTTCCTTCTGCCCGATACCCTTGGCTACGCCCTGGGAGGTGGCCTGGGCGATTACTTCCCTCCGCAGACAGGGCTGGGCCTTTGTCTTCCCTGGGGCGAGATTTTGAGGGAGCCAGCCGCCTCCTGCCCCCACCCGAACTGGTTCCCTCTTCCGCTGGGGAGATACCCTGGAAGGGTTCTACCTCCTCCTGAAGGACTGAGCTGGGTGATTCGGGGTAGCCCCAGGGTGCATCGGGGGGGGGGGGGGGAGACACAATCCAGGAATCAGAAACTGGGTGGGGAGGAGCAAGTGGAATCCGAAAACAATGGAACAACTTGCGGTGGCCAGTAACTCACTGTGGCTGACTCGCATGGGCCACTTGTCGGACAGTTTAACTATGCTATTTCACCATTGAAAAGAAATCCAAATTATGTTCGTTTTTGCCATTCCCATTTCATTCTGTACCCTTTCTTTAAACCGGGTGCTCAACTCAAGGCCCGCGGGCCGGATCCAGCCCATGCCCCCCCCCCCCCCCCCAGGAAAATGTAAGAGGACGGCCCTTATAGCTTCTGTCCGGTTTAACCAATGCGAAAACAATCGAGCCAGCATGGCTTCAGCACAGTCTACCCAGTGCAAAGAGGGAAAACGCCAACAGTTTGGGGAGTGGCCTCGAGCTGGCCACACCCACCCAGTCAGCTGCACTTGCCCTCCCCCCCCCCAACACTCTTTCAGCCTGATCCACCAAAAAGCCCCGACGAGGCACCGAACGGAAGGCAAAACGTTTTATTCAACAGAGAAAGAGGCTCCGGGAGGAGGAAGAATTAAGGTGCATTGTCACCCAAGCACAACCGTTTGCAGTCGACGCCCCATGGAGGGGACACCCCCCCCCCCCATATCCCCAAGCAGGCCACACACACCCCACCCTGGTACTTTTCCGCCTCTGTGGAAAGAGGGAGGCAGCTGAATCCTCCAGGAGTCTGTTGTCGGTGTGGCGAGAGGCTGTGCGAAGGTATTCAGGAGGGGCCATCCGGGGAGGAAGGGGAGAGCGGGGGCAAGGCCTCGGTAGAGTTAAACAGGAAATGAAACCCACCCACCCCCCAAAAAATATCCTTTCACTTGCTGTGCAACTTTTCTTTCCGAGGGTAACGCTCCGTTCCCCTAGAAGTGAACGGATATTTTGAGATTGAGCTGCAGGTCACGCTGTTCTTGGAACATGTATCTAGGATCACAACAGTCCCCACTGCCTGTGGAACTGGTCCCAGTGGCATCCTCTGGGGGCTCCCTTTGGGTGGGGGCAGGAGGGGTCTGTTCCCCAACTGAAACTTACCCCACATCCCGAGACAGCAGCCCCGCAGATATGACAACTCCGAGAACGCCGCTCTCTAGATGTGGCCGGGAGGTGAGTCTCACGTCCTGGTGATTGCAAGAATTCCAGGGGCCTGGTAGGGGGGGGGGTGATTCCCTCCTTACAAAAACTGCAGAATTTTACATATCTCCCCCCACTCCAAATTTGGTAGGGCCCCCAATGGGACTCCCGGCAACTAAGAGAAGCGCCCCTTCTTGGCCCCTCTTCTGCTCACCTCCTCTCGCCAGCCAAATGGCTGGAAGGTCAGAGGTCACTGGAGGCATAAGGGGGGGATTTGCTTCCCCCCTCCCCCAAGCCAGGCAGGAGAGACAGATAGAGAGAGACAGACACCAGGCTCGGTCCTCACAAATACGCTAAGGTAAATTTAACGGGGTTGATCTGTAGTGGTTTGGCCCATGCACTGACTGCCTTAAGAATGGGGTGTGTCCCCGTCCCCCTGAGTGGGGAGGGGATGCATCCCGAGTGGGGAGGAGGGTGTTTGTTTTATTTCATTTCATTTCTACAGTGGAGCAATCATAGGTTGAGTTTGGGTGGGCATAGAGAGAGCTTTTCCCTCTGTCAGTGCATAAATTGATAGGATTCCTGGGTGAGCTGAGGATGAGGACGAAGGGGAGAGCATGGCATGGGGACCCCAATATCTGTGGAGAAAGGAGCCTGGATTCGGGGGTGCCACAATTTATAGGTGCTAATTTACAGTTACGGTCCCAAAGCCAGAACTGAGAAGCAAACTGGTCGAAATTCAGTTTGGGGACTTGGGCTTCATGCGGGTGACACAGCAAAGGGGGGACCCCCAGAAGTCACTTGCCCCCCAACCCCACTGTGAAGCGGCCACTGGAACGACTCCGAAGAGCCAAAAAACCTCGGGTGGATGACCTCACGTCCGGGGACCGAAAGCCTGACGGAGCACTCAAGTGTTCCCTCCGGGAAAGATCAGCAGGGAAATCCATATTCCTTGGCAATGTGGGGCAGAAATTCTGCAGGGCGATTTGCTCTGAGGGGATGCAGGAATGGTGGGTGGGTGGGCGTGCATGAGGGAGGGAGGGAAGGAGGAAGATAAAATGAGGAGGGAGAGTGGAACGAAGGAAGAAGAGAGGGAGGGAAGGAAGGAAAGGGATGGGGAGGGAGGAAGAAAGGAAGATGGGAAGGAAAAGGGGGAAGGAGGAAGAGAGGAGGGAAGGAAAAGGGGGAGGGAGGGAGGAAGATGGGAAGGAAGAAAAAAGAGGGAGGGGGAATAAAAAGAAGGAAAAGGAAGGAAGGAAACAGAAAAAGGGAGAGAGGAAAGGAAGAAAAAAAAGAAAACAGAGAAAGAAAAAGAAAGCAAGAGAGTGAGAGTGAGCCAGTGAGAAAGAAAGGAATGGAAAAAGAGGAGAAAGGAAGGAAGGAAGCAAAAGAAAAGAGAGAGAGAAAGAGGGAAGGAAGGAAGGGGAAAAAACAAAATAGAAAAAGAGGGTGAAAAAAAGAGAAAGGAGGGAGGGAAGAAAGGAAAAGAGAGAGCGCAAAGGAGAGAGCACAGTCAGCCTTTGTCCTGCGCCGCCTCACTCCGAGACCCCCTTTTCTCACCCCTCCTCTTGGAGACCTTCGTATACTGGAGTCACGCACCCCTGACAGGCCCCCTCGGCAAGGCAGCGGCTCTGCTGTAGCTCAACAGGTCCAGCTCCACCAGGAGTGCTTGAAAGCTTCTAAAACAGGCCGGACATGGTAACAGCGCCAAGGCACGGCAGTGAGCGTTGAGGCCCAGCTGCACAGCGAAGGGAGGCAGAGCGGGGGGAGGAGTCTTCTCCACAGGCAGAACTTGCAGGGGAAGGGGAGGGGTTTTGGGGAACACAGCCCCTCCAAATTGTGAATTTCCCATCCCGCTTCTCCACAATCTTCACAGACGCTGATCTTCCAAGCAACCTCTCTTTGCCGAATCGACATCGGTGATGGTCCTGTACTGCCACTCCCGAGTAGGGAGCGGTCAGGAACTTTCCGTGGGACACGGATCTCTGGCGGGTTCCTCCATTCCTTGGTGGATTCTAGCATGACCGAGCAGCCCAAAGATGCCCGCATGTTTCAGCTAGTTCCATGATGTAGTTGTCAATGGAAGTATTTATATGGTCCCCGACATGCCACGCTGTAGGTCTCGGGTTCAAATCCACAGGAAATGACAAAGGAACTGCTTCCGAGGAGACTCATGATCCTCTGTTCACGGCGCATGCCTCGGGTGTTCCAATGGCTATCCCAAACCTCCACCCCCTCCTGGGTCCCGGGCTCATTGGCACAGCTCTGACCCTGCTCCCTCTCGCCAGGCAGTGGTCCAATTCGGCTACGGTCGGCGTTCTTTGAAGAAATGAGCTGGTTTTCTGTCAGAAAGGGACAAAAATGGAATGCAAAATGTAGAAGGGAGGATGTGAGACTCGATCCAGGCGGGAAATAAATGGCTCAAAAAGAAAAAAAGGAGGTACAAAAATGCAGAAATATGGGAAGCACCCTGTATCTTGTAATTTTTTGTCAGTTCGCGGTCCCGAGACGTGAAAAGGGATTTGATGGGGAACGTAAAAAAATATTTTCCAGTATGTCGCTCGAGCGACCAGATCTGGGATGGCGAGGGGGCTGCACTTTCTCCTTGGCCGCCTGCTCTTGGTCCCTTTCTCAAGCCTGCTGCCTGCCACCGCTCCGATTGCTCAGCCCCTGCAGGACACCCTCTCGGCTTGTCTTCAGCTGAGGGACTTCCGCTCCCGATGACTCCGACGATGTGCCGCCAGGTTACCTTTCTGCGAAAAGTTCTTTCCGCACGTCAAGCACTGGAAGGGAGCGTCTCCCCTGCGGAGCCTCGGTTTCAGGTCTTTGGGGGTCTCCTCCTTGGCTTGCCGGGTCCTTGGTGAGCCAGCAAGGCCGCTTCGTCCCCCTAAGGGTTCCTCGGAACCCCGACGGGCAAAGGCGGCCCGGGTTTGGGGAGGCTTCTCTTGATGCTTGACCCTCAGTCGCCGGCGCGCAAAATCCTCCTCACCCTCCTCATCGACAGGCCCCGTTTGGTCTTCCAGGCTGCCCTGCTGCTGCTGCTCACAGTCGTCTCTTTTCTGGTGAGCAGTGAGCAGCCGTTCTTCCCGGAAGTGCTTCCCACAGACGGGGCAGGAGAAAGGGCGGCGGGCTGGGCCGCCGTGAACCCGTTGGTGGGTGAGCAGGTTCTGCTTGAGGCTGAAGCGCTTACCGCAGACGCTGCAGCCGAATGGCTTCTCGCCGGTGTGGATGCGTTGGTGGATGATGAGGTTGTGTTTGAGGCTGAATCCCCGGCCGCACTCCGGACAGACAAAGGCTCGTTCGCCAGCATGTTGCTGCTTTTGGTGGCGCAGCAGGCCCAGCGGCTGGCTAAAGCTCTCGCCGCACATGGCACATTTATGCTCTTCTTCCTCCACCTGGCTGTGAATGACCAGCCCATTCTCGTCCCCTGAGCTCTCCTCCCAGGCCGGGAAAGGGAACGGTTTCTCTCCCGGAGGGGAACTCTGGCGGGTCCGCCCCGCCACTGGCTCTTGGTCCATCCCGTCCATGGAAAGACCCTTTTCTGCAGAGAAAACAGAGAGAGCTTCAAAGAGAGGTTGCTAAAAGACATATCGCGACCCTGATTTGTGCCGCTTCGTTCATTTGTAGCCCGTGTCAAGGTGGCTTGCGAAAAATTAAAACCACTATACACGATAATAATCTCTTAAAGACGGGGTGTCCCCCCTTGGCAACTTCTAAGACGTGGGGACTTGAATATCAAACCATGTGAGCTGGGGAATTCTGGGAGTTGACGTCCCCAAGTCTTAAAGCTGCCAAGATTGGACATCCATGTTGTACGGTGGGACCTAGTTTAAATTGCTATTTGTCTCTATTTAATTCTTGCTCATTTTAATTTGGTTATCTCTCTCTATCTGCTAATCTCATATCTCAATTATCTCTCTCTCTCTAATCTTATCTATCTATCTATCTACTCTCTCTCTCTCTCTCTCACACACACACACACACACACATTTTCTCTCTCCATTCATCCATCCCTATCTTCTGTCTGCTGATCTCGTATCTCTATTCTCTCTCTCTCTCATCTATCTATCTATCATCTCTCTCTCACACACACACACACACATACATTGTCTATCTATCTATTTTCTCTCTCTCCATCCATCCATCCATCCATCCATCCATCCATCCATCCATATCTTCTGTCTGCTAATCTCAGTGACTCGGGGGAGACCGCAACCATCCTAAATACGAGTCAGTTGTCAGATGAATTTTGATCACGTGACCATGCTGCAATGGTCGTTAAGTGTGAAAAATGGTCCGGTCAAAAAAAAAATTCAGTGCCGTTGTTGTAAGTTTAAACAGTTGCAAATCGAGGACTGGCTGCAATCTCGAAGGTAACAACTTTGGCCACTTTAAGACTTGTGGGATTTCAACTCCCAGAATTCCCCCGCTGGCAAAGGGGGAGGGGGAAGGGGGCAAAACTCACTCTATCTGCTTAGCAACAGACATTTTGGGCTCAATTGTGGTTGTAACTCGAGGACTACCTGAATTTAATTTAATTTATTGTTTTATGTATTATTTTATTTGTTTCATTATTTTATTTATTTTGTTTACTTAATATTTTATTTTATGTACTATTTTATTTTTTATATATTTGATTTCATATTTTTACTTTATTTTGTTATTTCATTTTATGCTATTTTATGTTCTTTTATTGTTTTATTTATTTCATTTTATTATTTCTTCTCCAGCAAACCTGGATATAGAATAGATAGAATATAGAATGGAAAAGAATAGAGGATAAAATAAAATTCAAAATGGAATAGAAGATAGAATATAGAATGGAATAGAATATAAAAAAGAGTATAAAATAGAACAGAATAAAGAATGGAGTAAGCAGACAGCTTAAGTGAGTTTTGCCCCATTCCCCCTCCCGCTTTGCTTGCTGGGGAATTCTGGGAGTTGAAGTCCCAAAAGTCTCAAAGTAGCCAAGGCCCACTTCTCTGCTGGTAATCCTCGACTTACAACTTGTTCACTTAGCGACCATTCCAAGTTACAATGGCCGGGGGGGGGAGAAACAGTTTTCTCACTGAGGAGCGTTGCAGCTTCCCTGCGATTATGCAATTTACATTCGGACGCTCGACAAACCCACACTTAAGACGGTGGGAGCAGGGTCCCAGGGCCCCCCCCTTACGTTACTTTAAAAAGTAAAAGAAAAGAAAAAGGAGGGGAGGGAAGAGAATATAGAAGAGAAATAGAACTTAAAAGAGAACTTAGAATACATTAAAAATATAATAGAAAATAGGATAGAATATAAAACAGAATACAGAATGTAATAGAATATAAAAAGGAGTATAAAATAGAATAGAATATAGAGTGGAACAGAATATAAAATAATAGAATAGAATATAGGATAGAATATAAAATAGAATAGAATATAAAATAGAGTAGAGTAGAATATAGAGTGGAATAGAATATAAAAGAATACAAAGGAATAGAACAGAATAGAATATAGTGGAATAGAATATAGAATAGGATGAGAATAGAATATAAAAGAGAATAGAAAATAATGCAGAATGGAGTAGACTAGGATATAAAATAGAATATAGAATGGAATAGAGTATAAAATAGAATATTTAAAAAATGGAGTTGAATGGAACCGAGCAGGGTGTTACTGTCCTTGGCAGGGACTTAGAGCTTCAGGGCACATGAGATTTCGGGCCTGGCCTTCAGCGCTCTCCGAGTTGGGTGGTTTTTCTCGCAGACATTTCATTGCCCAACTAGGTAACAGAGTCAGTGCTACAAGGGAGTGGGAGTCAATATTACCTACTTGGGTCATGAAATGTCCCCAAGAAAAGCAGCATGCTCAGAGGGCACCCAGACCCCACAATCCTCCTCCCTCCTCCTCCTCCTCCTCCTCCTCACAAAGCCCACTCCCTTCTAGCACTGATGATGTTACTAGTCATGAGAAAACACCCAACCTCAGAGAGCACCAAGGGCCCCACAGCCCTTCCTCCTCCTCTTAGCACTGATGACCTAACCTAGTTGAGTCACAAGATGTCTGCAACGGAAACAACCAAGCTCAGAGAGCACCAAGGACACCCTCAGTCCTCCTCCTCCCCTTTTCCTCTTCCTCCCCCCTCAGTCCTCCCTTCCAGCACTGATAACGTAGCCTAGTTGGGTCACGGGACGTCTGCACAGAAACAACCAGGCTTAGAGAGCACCAAGGACCTCCCAGTCCTCCATCTCTCCCCCACCCCTTTTCCTCTTTCTCCCTCTCCTCCCCCTCCTCCCTTCCAGCACTGATGACATAGCCTAGTTGGGTCACGAGATGTCTGCAAGGAACACCCACCCCCAAGCTCCGAACAGTTCAACCCTGAGCTGCAGAGACTCTCTTCCAATGATTGTTGCTTTGACTAATTTTACTTTAGGAATCATCTGAGGGTGATCGGCCAAAGGATCCCAATTCGGGGAAGAATGTGGCACCCATTTTTTCGATCACACAGCCACGCTAAAAGATCCTGCTTTCAGAAAGAACATAGCGCCCCTCTCCCGGATCACACAACTCCCTAAAGGATCCCACTTGGGGGAAAGAACCTGGCACACACACCCCCGGATTGCACAGCCCCCCCCCCCCGATCCCAATTTGGGAAAGAACCTGGCATCCATTTTCTGGATCACACAGGATCCCAGTTCGGTGAAGAATGTGGCATGTTTTTGGATCACACAGCCGAATAAAAGATCCCAATTCCAGGAAGAATGTGGCACCCTTTTTCTAGATCACACAGGCCCCCCAACAGATCCCAATTCCGGGAAGAACGTGGCACTTTTTTGGATCACACAGGCCCCTAAAAGATCCCAATTCAGGGAAGAACATGGCACCTTTTTTCTGGATCACACAGGCCCTCAATGGATCGCAATTCTGAGGAAAACGTGGCACCTTTTTTCTGGATCGCAAAGCCCCCCTAAAGGATCTTAATTCAGACCCCTCTCCTAGATCACACAGCCCCCCCTCACTCCTAAAGGATCCCCACCCGTTTTCTAGATCACCCAGGCCCCAAAAGCAAATCCTGGGACAAACTGCCAGGTGGGAGAGTTGTGTGGGTGCAGGGGGTCTCCCCCAGGGTCCAGCCATCCCTTTGCTTACAGGGAGCCCCCTTCCCCAGCAGGATCTCCTCCATTGGAAAGCTTGCCACCAACCCCCCTCCCCGAGATTGCATGAGAAGTCGAGAAGACGCGAAGCTGCCCGGACCGGTTTTTTAGCTCGCTCGCTCTCTGCCCGGGGATTCCGATGACGTCATCCTCCACCTCTCACCTGGCTCGCTGGCTTCCGGGGGAGGACTACAAGCCCCAGCATGCCAAGCGGCGCCTTCTCTCTCTCTCTCTCTCTCTCTCTCTCTCTCTCTCTCTCTCTCTCTCTCTCTTACCTGGCCTCTGCAAGGGGGGGGGCGAGAAAAGGAAGGTGGGAGGCAAGATTTTGCAAAATTGCTTTTTGCAAAGATTGCATGATGGGCGAGGTTGATGGATGGATGGCTTGGCAAGGGCTTGGGACCCCCTCCCCAAATCCTTGCAAATCTAGTCTCTCTCTTCCTCCTCCTAAGGGATGCCCCAAGGTCACCCCCCTCCCCCGCTCGTTACAAAGTCCCCCCACCCAGCCTCCTCATTGCAAAGAGGAGGAAGGGTCCTTTCCTCCTCTTCTTCCTCTCCCCCCCTCCCTGTTTTAATTTTTTTGCAAGGGGCAGGACCACGTGCAGCCAGGCCGGAAGGTCGGCTGTAGGAGCCCCCCCAGCACTCCTCCCCCCAAAAACCCCACCACTCACCTGGACCCGTTTCGGATTCCGTTTCGGGAGCGGCACGGCCCGGGAGCCGCCCCACGCGCGATTTGCGGCTGTGCATCACGGGTCTTCCTGCAACGGGGTGGAGAGGAGGATCAGAAACCCCTCGCCGCCTGGCTGGAGCCCCCCGCCCCACTCAATTGATCTCCCCACCCCAACGCTTCCTGCAAGCAGCCTCCTTCTTCGCTTCCGCCCTCCCCACGCGGGGAAAAATAAAGAGAGAGAGAGAGAGGGAGAGGGAGAAAGAGAGAGAGAGAGAAGGTGGCCGCGGAAGCCGAGCGGGTGGACCGGCGGGGCGGGGCGATCTTCCAAGGGGAGGGGCTAAAAAACCCTCCCCCTTTCCCCCCTCCCCAAGCCGCGTGGCTTCCAGTTCCGCAGGTTCCTCCCCTGATCTGCGGGGACGGGAAAGGAGGGGAGGGGGCTTCCTCTCGGGCGACACCCTCCCCAGTTCCTCCTCCTCCGCCCCCCCCTTTGGAAGAAGGGGAGGAGGACTACACCTTCCATGCGGCTGCGCCTTGGTGCAAGAGGTCCCGCCTGGGGAGGGAATGGAAGGATTCTTTCTCCTCCCGGCTGGAAGAAAAGGGCAGGGGGTCTTCTGGGACTCGGATTGGGCCGGGTGGGCTTTTGCCAAGCCACGCTCGCTGCCCCTGCAGCTGGAGGCTCGGGGGTGGCTTTGCCTCCTTTTGGGGGGACAGCTCCTCCCCCAAAGGTGCCCCCCTCGCAAACACAATTGGAGGGGTGGGCAGGTGTCTCCGCCTTGCCCTCCCCACCCCCGGTTCCTTCGCAAGCGCCCGCCCTGCAGCATCGCCCCTGGGGAAGGGCTCCAGAGCCCATGCTTCCCCGCCAAGCCCCATCCACCAGCTGCAAAAGAGGGGGGGGGGGTTGTGAAAAGGAGGAACCCACCCAGCGATCCCGTTGCAGCGGGCGTCCGGTTGAAGACGCTAGTCTGCGGGACCTTCTGTATGGCCTCGCGCGTCACCTTGGAGGGGGAGGGGAGGGGGCTTCTTAGGAGGACCTCCCCTCCCCCTCCTGCGGGCCGGGCTGCTCACTACGTGGCGGCTGGGCGAGCGGGCGGGGGTCTCAGGAAAAGATCCTCATCCTCCAGGGAGGTGGGAGTCCGGGGAAGGGATAGCAGGATGCCCCTCCCCCCCCCCAAAAACCCCCTGCATAGGACTCCCTTTGAGGGCAATTCTGGCAGGGGTTGGACTAGATGACCTCCAAGGCCCTTCAGCCTCCTTGACTGAGTCATTTTGAAATGTTATAATATAGGGCCTCGGGCAGAGGGTTGGACTGGATGACCCCCAAGGTCCCTTCCAGCCCAGTGATTGTTATATGGAGGCCTGCAGGCTTTGTCGCGCGTTACTCCTGCGTTACTCCTGACTTCCATTTGGAGCCTGGCAGTGCAGGAACTGGAAGGGTTCCTTGCACCGCAGTTCCAGTTGACCAAGAATTAACGAGGTTTGTTTTGACACAAACCGTCAACGGGGAAGCCAACCTGGCTTGATTCGGGCACTGCAGTCCACCCACATGAACCAACCATCATTTGAGGTGTGAGCTCTGCCTTTGCCCTTGACTTAGTGACTGTCCGAAGTTACGACAGCCCTGGAAAAAAAAAAGGACGGTTGCAGAACCCCTTCAAAATTCAGACATGGCTTAGCAGCTGAGTCATAGTTACGACGGTCACAGCGTCTGTGGTCCTGCGATCCCTTCTTGCGACCTGAGGACAGGCGAGGTTGACGGGGAAGCTGGATTCCCTGAACAACTGTGTGAGTAGCTTAACAATGGAGGTGATTTGCTTAACGATGGTCCTAAAGTGGGGCAAAGTTCGTTTAACAATTGTTTTGTTTTGTGAGGGAATTTGGGGGCCCAGTTGTGGCAGTTGAGGACGGTTCATCTTTCAGGATATGGTGTCCTTTCATTTCTTCTCACCGTCGTTAAGTGAATCATTGCAGTCGTTAAGGAAGCCACGTGATTGTAAAGCGATTCTGGCTTCCCCAGTTGACTTTGCGGGTCGGAAGGTCACAAAAGGGGATTGCGGGACCCAGGGGTTCTGTGACCATCATAACTATGAGTCAGTGGCCAAGCATCCGAATTTCTATCACGTCACCCGGGGGATGTCGTAACAGTCATTAAGCATGAAACAGCGGTGCCTTTTTCAGGGCCTTTGTCACTTTCGAAGGGACCGTCGTAAATCGAGGAATACCTGTATGACCACAACAAAATGCCAAATTGCTAAGTGACCCTGAGTTGCATCCTTAATCGTTAAGTGAATTGTGGCTGTCCTTAAGTGAGTCAGGCAGGGTGGGGAGAATTGGAACAGTAAGAAGAGAGGGGGCTGGAACCATGGGCTTTGGCAGGGGGCTGGACTAGATGACCTCCTAAGGTGCTTTCATGATTCTGTGAGGGTCCCCTGCTCCAACGGGGTTGGACTAGATGACCTCCGAGGTCCCTTCCATTATTCTGTGATTCTCGTGAGGGTCTCCTGCTTGAGAAGAGGGCTGGACTAGATGACCTCAAAAGATCCCATCCAATTCTGCGTTCTGTAGAAAGCCTCCTCTCCATCCGCTGCGCCGCACTCCTCGCACATGCGCAAAAGGGCTCCCCTAATCCTTCCCGCCGCCCTCCTCGTGAGACACACAGCAACCCTTTGGCAGGTCGGCTGCAGCGATTGGCCGCGGCAGCCTGCCAATCCCCTCCCGAAGGGGCGTCACCGGGGTCGCACGACGCCGCCGAAACGAAGGAAACGTAAAGCCCGGCGGCGGCTGATCTGGGCTTGCGCAGTCAGCGTCCCTGGGAAAAAGACCGGCCAATCCGCAAGCAGCAGAGACGCCCCGCCCCCGACCTTACTCTCTTTTTAACCACCGCGCTGCCGGTGCGGAGCGAAGCCGAAAAAGGGAATGAGAGCAGGAATTGCTTTGGAAAATAATAAATAAAATAAAATAAAATAAAATAATAAAACACTGGGAAAGTCTCGAGAACCGAGGCCTAGAATAGAGATGGAAGGGACCTTGGAGGTCTTCTAGTATACAGGCAGTCCTCAACTTACAGCCAACATTTACGTCGCTAAGTGAGTGGTGGGAGTTTTTCCCCCCTCTGACCTTCCTTTCTTGCGACAGTGAATCTCTGCAGTTGATAAGTAGAATAGAAAAAAGAATATAGTAGAATTAGAATAGAATGAGAATAGAATTAAATATAATGGGAGAATTAGAATAGAATGAGAATAGAATCAAAATAGAATGAGAATAGAATTAAATATAGTAGAATTAGAATAGAATGAGAATATAGAATAGAATAAAATTAGAATAAATTAAATAGAATTAGAATAGAATAAGAATGAGATTAGAACAGAATAGAATAAGAATGAAAATGAGAATTAAATATAATGGTAGAATTAGACTAGAATGAGAATATAGAACAAAATAAAATTAGAATAAAATAGATTAAATAGAAAGAATAGAATGAATGAATAGAATGAGAATAGAATAGAATAACAGTAGAATAGAGTAGAATAGAGTAGAATAGAGAATAGAATTAAATAGAATTAGAACAGAATAAGAATGAGAATAAAATAGATTTAAATATAAAAGGCTCAGTAGTGGCTCAGTGTCTTAAGACGCTAAGCTTGTTGATCAGAAAGGTTGCAGTTCAGCGCTTGGAATCCCTGGTGCCACGTAACGGAGGGAGCCACCATGACTTGTCCCAGCTTCTGCCAGCCTAGCAGTTTGAAAGAACGTAAAAAATGCAAGTAGAAAAATAGGAACCACCTTCGGTTGGAAGGGAACAGCATTCCGTGCGCCTTTGGTGTTGAGTCATGCCGGCCACATGACCACAGAGACGTCTTCGGACAGCGCTGGCTCTTATCGGCTTTGAAACGGAGATGAGCATTCCCTTAGAGCAGTGGTGGGCAACCTTTTTTTTCAACTGAGCCAAATCTCGCCAAAACCACGATTGAAATTTATTTTGAGAGCCACATTTTTAAAACCGAAAATACATAGGATGGTACACTGTTTTTAGTTTCAATAAACTCTGGCATTTGAAGCACGCAAGTCTTACACCCCTAACCCTTTAGGAAAAAAAAACCCAGGGTCTTCAAACCTGACAGCTTTAAGACTTGTGGACTTCAACTCCCAGAATTCCTCCTCCAGTCATGTTGGCTCAGAAACTCTGGCATTGAAGCATGCAAGTCTTAAAGCTGTCAAGTTGCAAGACCCTCGCACCCCCAACCCTTTAGAAAAAAAAAACCCAGGGTCTTCAAACCTGACAGCTTTAAGACTTGTGGACTTCAACTCCCAGAATTCCTCCTCCAGTCATGTTGGCTCAGAAACTCTGGCATTGAAGCATGCAAGTCTTAAAGCTGTCAAGTTGCAAGACCCTCGCACCCCCAACCCTTTAGAGAAAAAAAACCCAGGGTCTTCAAACCTGACAGCTTGAAGACTTGTGGACTTCAACTCCCAGAATTCTGAGAATTGAAGTCCACCAAGGGCATCAATCATATTAGTCCAGGGATCTGCAAAATTGGCTCTTAAGACTGGTGGACTTCAACTCCCAGAATTCTGAGAATTGAAGTCCACCAGTCTTAAAACAGCCAATTTTGCAGACCTCTGTGTTAGCCCAAAGCCTGGCGCTGGGCGGGCCTTGCTCCCCCATTGGTGGAGCCCCAAGAAGCGAGGAGGGAGAAAAAGAGATGGAGGCCAAGGAGCTTTCCCCCCCCCCCGCCCCCTCCCAGCAAAAATCTAACCGGGGAGCCGGGCGGGCAGTAGCAAATTAGCCGATCACGCCGCATGGGCAGTAGCAAATTAACTGATCACGCGGCGTGATCGGCTAATTTGCTACTGCCCGCCCGGCTCCCCGGTTAGATTTTTGCTGGGAGGGGGCGGGGGGGAAGCTCCTTAGCCTCCGTTTCTTTTTCTGCCTCCTCGCTTCTCGTCCCCGCCCGACTTCAGGATCCTCCCTAATCATTGTGGGTCGAAAAGAAAAAAGGGAAAGGGGCGCTTGTTTTGAAGTGCCCGAGAGGAGGGAGGGGAGCGGGCGCCCGGCACACAGAAGAGCCACATTAAAATGTGTAAAGAGCCACATGTGGCTCGCGAGCCGCGGCTTGCCAACCACTGCCTTAGAACATCCCCCTAGAGTCGGGAATGACTAGCACATAGGTGCGAGGGGAAAATTTACCTTTAGAATTAAAATAGAATGAGGATATAGAATAAAATTAGAGTACAATCAGAATAAATTAAATAGAATTAGAATAGAATCAGAATAAACTAGAATTGTATAGAATGAAAACAGAATACAGTAGTAGAATTACAATGAATAGAATTGGAAATAATGAACAGAACGGAACAGAACACAGAATAGAATACACAATAAAACAGAACAGAACAAACCAGGAACTATAAGCAAGCGCAGGCCAGGCTTTCAAAAGTAACATCTACCTCTTTATTTATGTTATTTTTTAAAAAGAGTGTACAGTAGGAAATTGGTGGAAACACGAACTAACGCGCTGTTTTCCGGCACAGAGCTACACCCGCGGCTGTCGACATTGGAAGCAGGCAACCTGGCCTCTTCTCACCCCCTTCCAGCAACCCAAATTCTACTCTTTCTATAAATAGGGAAATAAGTGTGCAGTGCAGCGCTTGCACGGCCAGCCTTACTCACGTGCAGGGACTCGAACGACGCAGCTCTCCCACCAAGAGACCCAGAGAGATCCCCTGCTCGTCTTTTTAAGCCGTACGTTTTGCCCATTGTTGTTGGTGTCCCCTAGATCGTGGCGAAACCAAAGTCCCCGTACTGATCTGACCAGGGTGAGGGGGCATCATTTGTGGGACCCTCCCTATCTTTTTTTTCCCCCTTGGTCCTTCTCCCTCCCCGAGGGACGACCCTTGGAGACCGGGGAAGGGTTAACATCATGAGGGAGGGGATAAGCCAAATCTCCACCTGTGTTGTGCCCCTCTACCCGGGACTCTTTGGGGAACAATTCTACTGATGGATCTTTACCCCAATTTCGCTCCACAGCGAAGACAGCCATCCATCTGGAATCCAATAGGGTCTCCTGCTAGGACAAGAGGGTTGGTTTAGAAGACCACCGAGGTCCCTTCCAACTTGGCCACTCTGTATTCGGAAGACTTCCTGCACGCCGCAACATGGCTCCCGAGCCTTTCCGAACGCCAGCTAAATCCTACAAAGCAGTCGTTGTCTCCTTGCCAGCGCTTCCTCAGTTCTTGCAGATGCAGGGCATGGTGCCAGGGGTTGGGGGTCCCTCTCACACACCCCCAGAAGAAAACTAAGGCACCTTCTGCTGGTGTCAGGGACAACCCTTGGGGGCAGGAGAAACTTATGCGTGGATTTTGTGTGCACCCTTGTCAAAGGAAAATGTGGAATAGAGGGTGGAGGGAGAGAAGCCGAGACTAGGCGCACAGCGGTTGAAACCGCCCCCCTCCTCTAATTCGGTTGCTGAATCTGTTGGGCCGGGTATCCCGGGCGGAGTCCCCCCTCCACCTCGGCCCCAGTCATGTTCCTGTGGCTCCGCTGATGCGCCCGCATGTTGGAGCCTTGGCTGAAGACACGCGGGCAGAGCGGGCAGGCGTACGGCTTCTCGCCCGTGTGCAAGCGCTCGTGCGAGACTAGGTTCGACTTTTGGGAGAAGCGCTTAGGACAGCGGCTGCAGGCGTACGGCTTCTCCCCGGTGTGGATCCGGATGTGGGCCACCAGGTACGGCTTACAACGGAATTGCTTGGCGCACAGCGGACAGACGAAGGGGCGATCCACCGCCGGCTGGGGTGAGGGCGGGGGAAGGATCCCAGCCAGCTGGGGCAACGGCGTGGTGCCCCGGGTGCAAGGCAGGAGTGCGTCAGCAGGGAGGCGGATGGGCTGGAAGGCATCCAGAGCCAGAGACTCTGGCGCCAGGCGCTGCTGGCTAGAAAACGCCTCCCCGTTGAAGGCCTCGAGGGGATGCGGGCTGCCATGGGCGAGGGGTTCCCGCGAATGGATTTTCTGGTGAGAGATGAGGTTAGGCTTGTGGCGGAAGCTCTTCCCACACTGGGCGCAGACATACGGCTTCTCGCCAGTGTGGATGTGCTGGTGGGAAGCCAGGTACGCCTTGCTGCCAAAGGACTTGCCGCACTCCTGACACTGGTATCGCCGTTCGCCGGTGTGCACCTGCCGATGGGCTAGCAGGTTGGGCTTGTGCCGGAAGCTCTTGCCACACTGTGTGCAGGCATATGGCCGGTCAGTGGCCAGGTGCGCCAGCGCTTCCGCTTTGGGTACCGAGCCCGCAATGCCCTCGGCTGCCATGTGAGCCATCTGGTGGGTGACCAGCTCCTCCCAGCCGTGGAAGCTCCACCCGCACTGGTCGCAGATAAACTCCCCGTTGCTCGGCAGGCCAGGCGCCTGGTGACCAGGCAGCGGCTGCGGCCCGTAGCCAAGGGCCCAGGGGTTGAAGCTGGTAGCCGGTGGGCCCTGCTGATGTAACGGCATCTCCGGCCAAAAGGGCAGTGTGCCCTCGCCCTGGCTGCTGGGGAAGGGGCTAGCCCCAGTGCCCATCTCGCCCTCCTGGGGCCCGGCCAGCTCTGGGGCGTGCGGGGAGCGTCCAGCTGCCTGGGGGACGAGCCGGGGCCACTTACGGACGTGGAGACGCCGGTGGGCAGCCAAAGCAACGCGTCCCAGGAAGCTTCTCCGACATTTGGGGCACCTGTAGCGTTTCTCCCTCTTCCGAGGGCTGCCTGTCTGCTCTGGGGTGCCCTGCCCTTCGCCCACAGGGGGCGCCTTTCCTCTGGCCTGCGAAACCGGCCGTTTGGGCTTCTTTCCAGGTGTGGGGGGATGGGGGGAGCGAGGCTTCTTCGCCTGCTCAGAAGGCCCTGGCAACCCTTTGATGCTTTTCGCCTCCTGCTCCGGTCTCACAACTGCAGAGAGACAAAGTGTCCCAGTTAGAGTGGGGGAATTTGAACCTGGGACATTTGGGGCGGCTTTGGCACAGGCACCACACACACACACACACACACGGACCCGCCCCGGCTCGAGATTTCCACCACCACCCCTTCCTCCTCCCTCTGGTGCTGCTTCAAGGGGGGGTTTGCACCACAAAATAGAGGTCCTATTCCTATTGACTGGGGGACCCCTCACCCACAAAGGCCAAAGGGGATATTTCTCCGTGCCTGGGGAATTTTTCCCCTCTCTTTGGCCACACTGGCTTTCTTTCTTTCTTTCTTGTTCTTTCTTTCTATCTTTTCTTTCTTTCCTGTCTACTCCCCTTCCCTTTCCTCCTTCCATCCCTTTCTCTCTCCTTCTCTGTTTCTCCTTACTTTCTATCTTTCTTTTTCCGTATGTCCTTCCTTTATCTTTTTCCTTCCTTCTTCCCTTTCATCTTTCTTTTTTTCCATCCTTCCCTCTTTTCTTCCCTTTCTTTTCTTTCTCCCCCCCTCTACTCCCCTTCCCTTTCCTCCTTCCCTCCCTTTCTCTCTCCTTCTCTCTCTCCTGCCTATCTTTCTTTTTCTGTCCTTCCTTCCTCTTTCTTTCCTTTCTTCCGTTTCACCTTTCTTTCTTTTTTCCATGCTTCCCTTTCTTTCTTTTTCTTTTTCTTTCTTTCCTTCCTGTCTTTTTCTTTGCTCCATTTTTCCTTTTTCTTTTCTTCCTTTTTCTTTCCTTCTTTTCTGCAATTTTCCTTCCTTCCTTTCTCTCTCTTTTATTTCCTCCCTTTCTCTTTTTCTCTTTTTCTTTATTTTCTTCCTTTATTTTCTTCCCTCCCTCCCTTTTTATATTTAGTATTTCAAAACCACTCATCTTCCCCAAACTGGGAATCTCCCCTAATGAATTCCCTCTTTGCCTCTTGGCATCCAGGGAAAAAAATGACCCCATCCAGGCTGACAGTTTCAGAGTCACCACCCGACATCCCGAGCCTGTGCAGAGTGAGAGACCCCCAATGCCCTGCCCAGAAGCTCCTCCCCCTTACCTGGGCACTCCCCGTCCTGCGCTGGGGGTGGCCCAGCACCGATCTGGGACACCTCTCCTCGTGCCAGCTGGGATAGCAGTTCAGGGATGGCCAGCAGGCATTCTGCAAAGGGAAAGAAGGGGGTTGGACTAGATGACCTCCGAGGTCCCTTCCAACTGTTATTCTCTGATTCTGTCAGGGTTTCCTCCTTGAGCAGGGGGCTGGACTAGGTGACCTCCATAGTCCCACCAATCTCTGATTCTGTAAAAATCTCCTGTTTGAGCAGGGAGCTGGACTAGATGACTCCTGAGGTCCCTTCCAACTCTGTTATTGTTGATTCTGTAAGGGTCTCCTGCTCAAGCCGGGGGTCAGACTAAATGATCTCTGAGATCTCTTCCAACTCTGTCATTCTCTGCCACAGTTCCTTGCCCACTCGGTCTACTGAGCTTGCGCTGAGTGTCGGCATCAGCCATCAAAGTGTCTGCAACCAGGATGGCAAAGGAGGCATTTGGGCAGCCCCAGGTGACCCACCCCCATGACCCAAGACTCCTCCCCCCTCCCGGGGAGGGGGGGAAACCCTCCAGGCTTTACCCAGCGAGGAGACCAGCTGGAAGTTCTCGGCCATGACGTCGCGATAGAGGTCCTTCTGCCATCCGGCCAGCTCTGCCCATTCCTCGGCCGAGAAGCAGATTGCCACGTCCCCAAAGGCCACAGGCACCTGTCGGGAGGACAGCCAAGTGAGGACGGCTCAGGAAGAAGAAGGGCCAGGCTGAGGACCATCCAGCCAGGTGGGGAGAGAGACCCTCCCTCAAAGTCCACAGGGACCACAGAACTTCCCTCTTTTTCTCCCCCCCCATTTCTTTTTCTCCCTCCCTTCCTTTCTGCTTTGTCCTTATTTTTTAGTTTCTATCTCCTTCCTTATCCCTCCCTTCCTGCCTGCTCTTTTCCTTCCTTCCTTCCCTCCCTCCCTCCACCTTACTTTTTCCCTCCTTCCCTCCCCCCTTTCTTTTTCCTTCCTTCCTTTCTTTCTTCTTTGTACGTCTTTATTTTTTCTTTCCTACCTACTTCCTTTTCCTTCCCTCCCTTCCTTCTCTTTTCCTTCCTTCCTTTTTCTTTTATTCCTTCCCTCCCTCCCCTTTCTTACTTTTTCCTTCCTCCATTCCCTTTCCTTTGTTTGTTTTCCTTCCTTCCCTCCCCATTTTCTTTTTCCTTCCTTCCTTTTCCTTCCTTCCTTCCTCCCTCTCCCTTTCTTTTTCCTTCCTTCCTTCCACCCCATAAGCAAGGGAAGGACCACAGGGCCAAAATGAGGGTGCTTTGGGGCTCTCTGAGAGCCTAAAGCCAGTAAAAGGAACCCCCCTTCTCTGCCCCCTTCTCCGAGACCGCCTGAACCCCAGCTGTCAACTTCCTTTCACGCACGGGTTTCAAACGTGCCACTTTTGCACGGAAACTCCTCCAGATGTATTGCGGGCTGGGAAACCCTTTTGCATCTTCTGCAAAACTGCTGCTGTCTCACACACACTTCCACCGCTGCTCCGTCCCGGGGTCCCATGAGTGAAGCGCTTGGGTGGGTGAGTGGGTAGGGGTTGCCTTGTCAGCCTTCCCTTTGCAAGCCCCAGACGGAAATTGGGGAGGGGGTATTCCATCCTTCCCGCCCCCCTCCGCCCCCTCTTCTCAAAAGCCTTGCAAACATCTTTCTGCGCTCCGCCCCACTGCTCCCATCGTTCCCGGCCGGCACAGGGAGCGATGGGATCGCGGGTCCTACTACCAACCCGCAAGACAGAGCAAAACAACTTTCCTCCCCCCCCCGCCCCGCCGTTCAAAGAGGGGTGGGGGCGGCATGCAGGAGAAGCGTCTCCTCCTGCTGGGGAGGGGTGTCGGTCTAAGAGCCGAGCCACCCCGACCCCCGCGCGGGCGGCAATGTGAAGGTGGGGATGGGGTGGGGATCGTTCATGGGGAGGGGGTGGTTTTCTTCCAGAATAAGGGGAGAGAGCAAGTCAAGCAGCAGCGGCGCCCCCGCAAACAGCTCCGGCAACGACCGGAGGAGGAGAGGGCTTGGGGCGTGGAATGGCGGGGTTGCACCGGGTGAGAGAGAGAGAGACCCGGGCCCACTCGGCCTACCTGCGCGGGGGTCCCTCCGGCCATGGCTCTAATTTCCCCCCTACCCACCCACCCACCCACCCCACTCTTCTGCGGGGCGATCTTGCACGGATGGAGAAGAGTGCGGCTCCGTATTGCGGCCCCCGGGTCGCCGGTCCTGATGCTGCTGCTTGCTTAGCCGGTTGCTCTTTTGTTAGCCTTGCAAGATTTACACTCCGAGGAGGAGGAGGAGGAGGTAACAAACAGCTGCACGCCGGGAAGTGTAGTTTTCCCACGGCCTCCCGGAGCATGAGGGCGGGACCAACCCAGACCGATTCCCCCCACCCACCCACCTTTCTGCCTCCGAAACCACCCTAACCCTCCCCCGCGGCCAGCGTAGCCTTCTACCCATCCGCTGCAGATCCCGGCCGTTGTAAGGAAGCGCGAGGATCGGATATCCGCGGGGCGGGGCGAGGCACCCACCCCCCTTTTTTGTACCCCCACCCACCGAAAACGATGGAGCTCAGCCCGTGCGCCCAAAATGTCTCTCCCCGCGTCGGAACGCCCCGGGCGAAGGAGCGGGTTTAGGGAAAGAAGGGGACGACACCCTCTCCCCACTGGCTCTTCCGAAGAGCTGCCACCCCCCACCCCCGCCGTGGAGGGGAGTGTGAGATTGTGGAGGTCTAGCAACTTGACTTTCCGTGGGAAAAACAAAAATGTTCCTTCAAACTTTTTGCGGGCTTCAAACCCCACCCCAAACCCCACTCCTCTTAACTTCCCGATCTTTGGGGTCGGGGCCTGCATCGAGGAGGTAACAAGAGGGATGAGGAGGATATTTTGTATTCTAAACCTTGTGGCAGGTGAGAAACGTTGTGTGTGTAGGGTCTCCCTGGCCCCTCCCCTCTTCTAAACCCCTCCCCAGGCTTTTATAAAGCTCTAAATTGGGGAGGGGTGGAGAGACGCCCATCCCTTAGTAAGACTGGGAGCTTTTCTTAGAGCAAGGACACCCCTCCAAAAAAAAATTCCTGCCGAACTCAAGAGAATAATGCCAGACGGAGGCTTGGAGGTCTTCTAATCCACCCCACCCCTGCTCAAGCAGGACACCCTGCACCAGAGTAAGAGAATATCGGAGTTGGAAGGGGCCTTGGAGGTCTTCTAGTCCAAACCTTGCAGGAGACCCTCTACCATTGTAGACAAGTCTCCAGTCTCTTCCTTCAAAACCTCAAGCGACGGAGCGCCCACAACTTCCGGTGGCAAGCAGTCTCACCGGTTCATCATCTTCACTGTTCGGAAGTTTCTCCTTCATTCCACGTTGCTTCACTCAAATTGATTTCCATCCATTGTTTCTTGTCTGGCCTTCCTGTGCTTTGGAAAGTAAGTGGACCCCTTCTTCTTTGGGGCAGCCTCTCAAACTCTGGAATCTTTCTATCCTGTCACCCCAAGTCCTTCCTTTGATTAAAGGAGACACATCCAAAGCCTGCAGCCGTTTTTCGTGTTTTCGTCCTCAGGCCCTTCAGCGCCTTAAGACTTTTTCTAAAAAGTTTGATGATCCAACCAGCTTCCTGCTGGCAATCCAGCTTTTCCTGCTGTTGGGGTCCCGTGCCTTTCACATCTACCACACCCCCTTGCAAAAACACACACACCGCAACTGTAAGAAAGCCTTTATTGCAAATAAACATAGCTCAGAAAATAATAGACATAATAATTATAATAATAATAATACATCTGGAATAGGGCCTACGGGCCCCGTCTGGGTTCACAGGGCATGAAGTGTGTCTTTCGGAAGCCGTTCGCAGAAGGGGATGCAAGCACGGATGGCTCGGGAGGGATGGGGCAGAAAGTCTCCTGGCTTGGGGCTCAAGGTTGCAGGGTGCGGGGGGACAGCAGTCTCTCTTCCGTCCAGTTTCACGTCTCCTTCCATCAGTAGCTCAACCTCCGTTTCGCAAGGACCCCAGATCCGCTTGGTGGGGGGGGGGGGGAAGTCAGTTGCAGGAGGAAGAGGGTGGGTGGGTAGGGAAGACCCCGTCCCAAATTCTTGCACCGGATCCTGAGCGCCGAGCCATCTCAATGCGTCGAGGAGGTCCGGCATGAACTAATGATATCGGCTGTGATGGGCGTTGTGCATTTCTCCAAAGGCGACATGGTTGGAGGGGGTAACCACCATGCAGAGGAGAAACCCCCCAAATGCTGGGAAGAAAGGGGGGAGGGCTGGGGCACAGACAACAGAAATGGCAAGCCCTGCATGCTTGGGGCGCAAGCAACTGACTGACTGCTCTGCAGGACGGATCCAGCAGAGACCTCCTTCGTTCCCTCAGTCAACAGGTCTGACCCCGGAAGCAGAGCTGAGAGATTTCTACCTACCAGGCTGACCTCTGACCTCTCCCCAATCCTTCCAGCCTTGTCCCACTCCCAAGGTTCGAGGGGGATCCACTATCCAGAAGGTGGCTGCCTCTAAAAGTTCTTTCGGGATGGGGAAAGCATTGTTGCGTCTCCTCACCCCGAAGAATGGGGTGCATCCAGATGACCTCGCGGCAAGCAGGCCATATTTGATCCGAACAAAAATTGCAGTCTTCCCAGACCCACCCCCTCCCTCAGTAGCCAAAAATTCAGAATCTCTCAGGTAGATGTTTCACCTTTTCAATCTCCTTTGGCACCCTGGAAGAAGGAACATTACCAAAAAGCCTTCGGCAAGGGGAACCCTGCCCCCTTCAGCAAGGAATGTCGTACAACCTCACCGTTGCTGCCCGTACAGGACCACGCTCACCCAAAAATGACGACAAAGGGCTACAAAGCCATATCTTCCCGGCCAAATTGGGAGGGGCCGTTACACATGGTCTCCCAGCATCCCAAGGAATAAAGGGGAGCGGGCAGTCAATTCTCTCTCATCCAACGGCCACCAAAATTTGGGCACCGCAGACCAGTTCTGTGTAGGATGGTTTTTTTCCGAGGTTCTGCGTGCTGCCTGCATCCCATCATGTGACGTGCATGTGATGGGGCCTTGCTTGTTTCCACGGACTGGTTCCCAGCAGGCTGTGAACCATGTCAGTACAAGGACCAGGTCTGTGTTCCCCTGCTCTAGAGGCAACTTCTGGGCCAGCTATGGAAAACGAAAACTTGAAGCCAGAATTTGGAGGCTGCCCAGCAACTGGCAGGGAAGGGCAGGGCAGGGCTACCACCTCCTAGCCATCTCCTGTCTGGCTGACAGGCAAAGGCCCAACCGCACATCGGACCAGTTTTCCGAGCGCAACAACTCAACAAACGTAAGGCATGGCTTTTGGGGCCCAAGAGTCCCAGATGGAGGGGCTTCTGGGTCTCTTGAACTCCTGTCCCACGGTGCTGGATGTGGGAAAGAGGCCTGGGGTCAGTCGTAGGGCTTGACTGGAGCTTCTCTTGGCTTCGGGGGCTGCCCCTATGCTGGCAAAACTATCTCCACGCCAAACAAGGCAGGACAGTTCTCCCGCCCAAACTCTTGGTCAGGGAAGATGGGGAACAAGTCGCCCCAGCTCCGACTCACTTGACCTTGAACAAAATGTGGACACAATTGTGTTTCTTTTGGAGGGCAGAGGGGAGGTTGAGTCCGTCTGTTCCTTAGCGATGGGCCAAGCCCTCAACATGCCTCCAGACTGGCACGGCAGAATTTCACCAGCTTAAAAAAAAGAAAAAGGTCCCCACTTCTTCCCAACTTCTGGGCGGTTTTATCTCAGGGTACACCACTGAGTAAAGAGTTAGAAGAATGCACCCCTCAGAGCACCCTCCAGCACAAGGGCTGCCGAGTGCAAGTCAATCAAACAAATTCCCCACCCCATCCGACCCATGCACGAAGCTGCCAATCTGTGTGCCCATGCACGCATCCCAGCACGAGCTAAGCCTTCTCCCTCCTCACATAATATGCACGCTCAACCACATTTGTCGCCATCAACACCTCTGCCCATTCCAAAGATAAAATCTGTGCCACCTATGGCCCCCGAAATCAGCCTAGCTCAACGGGCACCGGATGCCCAGAAAAGCTGAGAGGGGGCCCAAGTCCTACCGCCCCACACTTCTCATCCCTTGCAGACTTTGGCGGGAGGAGGCTGTCGCTAATCCTCCTCCCTTCCCGTCATAAGCCTGGACCCTCGGCAGGCTCCCTTTGTACATTTGATCGTCTTGAGGCCCTGCCATACGAAAGGAGACCCCATCCCTCTTTCTTTCCAGGAAGGCTTCCCAGCTTAAGGCACAGACCCCACCTCACACAAAAATTCAGCTTTCTCCCTTCTGGCAGCCCCGTGCCAGGGCTAGGACCCAGCTTTGTGGGTGCCACACGGGCAGGGGGGCAAGTCCAGGGGCAACAGGTCATTCTAAAGTGCTTCTTGTTCATTCTGGCCCCCCTCTTTGTGCGAGGACCCCACCCGTCTTTCAGCCCCACCATAATCCAATTTCTTTGGTGTCGGCTCCCCGCAAGCATCAGGCCTTTCTAGTCCAGCTGTTGGGAGTAGAGGGGGAGGGTGTTTCCTTCTGACTTGCCCCACCCCCAAGACAGCCCCATGTGGCTGGGGGGTGGGAGGGATGTGGCTTTCCTAACCTGAGGGCTGTTAACTCCCGGAGTTGATGGCAGGAAGAGCCCCTCCCCAGTGTCTTTTTCCCCCGGTGGGAGATGTGAAATCCCTGCCCACACACCCCAAAAAGTCCAGATTGGGGAGCATGACCACCGGCCTGTTCCGTTTGGGACAAAGCTGGCACTCCCTCGCCGGCAAGAGTTCAGCCGTCCGATTTGCGCAGCAGCAGCAGCACAATGCTGACGGTGTATTTCTGCAACGAGTTATTTCAATGTTTCCTTTCGGAGGAAAGCAAGAGGGGGAACGGGGACCATGGAGTCTCTGAGGCGGCTTTGCAAAGCTGTTAACAGAGCAGAACCACCATCTTGGGGGTGCGCCAGGAGTCGTGTCCAGGTACGAGGCACTCCCCCCAACCAGGGTTTATCGAGGGGTGCCATCTTCAGTCAGGTTTCCAAGAAGGGGGAGGAACTCTTCCACCTTCACTTCCCGTTTGGACAGCTGCAAAATTCTCAGTCTTTCCTTCTGTCTGTTCAGGGGTAGATGAGGCGCATCCAGAGAGATTCAGGGGTAGTAAGACAAGGTGGGCACAGTTTTGGTCCTTCTGCCATGTGACACTTTGGGAGGGGAGGGAGTACCCTTACTGGAAGGATGGATTGCCTCTTGAAACAGAAAGAGTCTTGGCCAGGTAGGTTAGATCCAAGGAGGGTCTGTGTGCGTCCCTAGAGTAGGAGGGGGCAGACGCGAGCTTCCCGGTTTAGGATACATGCATAAACCCCGCGGTCCGCCCCAAAGGGCGCTGCTGGCGAGGGGGCGGGAGAATCCGAGGGGAGTCCAGCCCCGGCCACTCTGTGCTCGCCCCGTGCAGGCAATTTACCGCAAAGAATCAGGAATCGAACATAGTCTGGGATTAGGAGCGGCTGGGTGCGTCTGGCCACCCTGCTGGAGCTGAAGGGTGCGTGTCGGGCAGGGGAGGCCCAGCCAGGCGCGGCCCGGGGCGTCCCTGTTGCCGGGCTGGAGCTGCCCCAGATGCGGGGGGTGTGGAATGACCAAAGAGGCCCTGCCGGCGTGGCAGAGGCAGTGAAGCATCTCACTTGGGGCTTCCACAGTGGTGGTGGGCCGGGGCGTGGTCGACAACCCCTTGGGCTTCGAGGTGATGGGAGGGGGTTGCCCCATGGGCACAACAGAATGGCCGCTGGAGCTGGGCAGCAACGGGAGGCCCAGCCGGCGTTGGCAATGGAGCATCTCCACGTGGGGATCCAGAATGGTGGGTGGAGCGCTCAGCTTCGGGCCCTGCTCCGAGCCAGGGGCCACTCCTTGAAGGTGCGTCGAGGGGCCAGCCGTGTGTTGACCAGGGGGCGGGTCCGCAGGAAGACTCTGCCCGTGAGGGGCACCATGTTGCCCAGAGGGGGCTGGTCGTTGAACATTGGGGGAGGGATCTCCGGGAAGATCTGGACGGGGGGCCGGAGTGGCTCGCTGCACAGCCGAAGTGGGGTCCCCCGGGAGGGCTTGTTGCAATGCAGGCGCGGCCAGGAGGGTGCTAGTCAGTGGATCGGCGCCCAGCACCTGCCTATGGGTACGCTGGTGAGCGCGTAGAGCCGACTCCCCCTTGAAGCGTTTGGGGCAGCAAGAGCAGGCGTGGGGCCTCTGCTGCGAGTGGGTGCGCTGGTGGGCCGCCAGGTTGCCCTTCTGGCTAAAACGCCGCCCACAGGTGGCACAGGGGAAGGGACGCTCTCCCGAGTGGATCCGTCGGTGGGTGATGAGGTTGGCCCTCTGGTTGAAGCGCTTGCCGCACTCAGTGCAGGGGAAGGGTTTCTCACCGGTGTGGATGCGCTGGTGGGTGATGAGGTTGGGCCGCTGGCTGAAGCTCTTCCCGCAGACGCTGCAAGGGAAGGGCTTCTCCGTTGAGCGGCTGCCACGCGGAACTGGGACCTTCGGCTCGGGTGCGATCAGCCCCTCCTGCACGGCGTGGGTGCGCTGGTGGGCCGCCAGGTTGGCCTTTTGGCTGAAGCGTTTACCGCAGCGCAGACAGGGGAACGGCCGCTCGCCGGTGTGGACCCTCTGGTGGGTCAGCAGGTTGGGGCGTTGGCGGAAGCGCTTGCCGCACTCCAGGCATGGGTAGGGCTTCTCGCCGGTGTGAATGCGCCCGTGGGTGATTAGCCCCTGCTTCTGCCGGAAACACTTGCCGCACACCAGGCAAGTGAAGGGGCCCGAACCCAGGCCTTGGGACGGACGTCCAGGGCCACCCAGGCTGGGCTCACAGGAGGCCGCTTCCTCCTTCTTGACCCTCGGTTGAGGTCTCAGCTGCCCGGGGTTGGGGGCCAGGAACAGACCTGCCCGGGAACTCTCGGGGAAGAGCTGGTAGCGTTCCAAGCTGGCCACAAAGCCTTTCTGGCCACCCTCTTCTTCCTTGATCGCTTTGCTCCGTCCAGCGGCTGTTCCAGAGTGGACAAAAAAAGGGAGGGGGGGACACAAAAGAAAGAAATGAAATAGTGAAAAAGGTCCCCAAGCCACAGACCGCGGCACCCTACCAGGCCACGGCTTATTTAGAATTGGGACACAAGGGTATATATAAGCTCAGCTCTCGCACGAGTGACTGGCACTTCCGTGCCCAGCTGCACTCATGTGAGGGGCGGGCACACACATGCCTGCCACTCAAAGAATATCCCCCCCCCCTGCACTGGACCGCCATGTTACGGTAAGTGCATGTGACATTATGTTTTTATTTTCTGCGACTTCCTAATGTCTATGTAAAAGGTTAACAGTTTCCCCATCCACTCGTTTCCGATTCTGGGACATGACACTCCTCTCCATTTCTCGCCCGAGGGAGCCCGCATTGTCCGAAGATGCTTCCATTGGTCCCCAGTATGGCTATACATCAAAGGCACACAGAACGCTGTTACCTTCCCATCAAATTGGTACCTATTAATCTGCTTGCACTTTCGAACCGCTAGAAGGAGCTGGAGCTGGTAACGGGAACTCACCCCATCTGAGGAGCTCAGGTCTCAAACGTGGGCTGTCAGTTTTAATTCAGCGTCTTTAACTGTTCAGACATCGTACCTGAATCCATCTTTCTGTATCTTAACCCATAGTGTGACCTTAGTACAGGTAGTCCTCGACTTTACTGACCGTTCAAAGTTACAACGGCACTGAACCAAGTGACTTATGTCCGTATTTCAACATTTCCAACACGACATTCCCAAGGTCACATGAACAAAACGAGATGAAATTTTTGCAAACCTATTCGTATTTACGATGGTTGCAGTGTGCCGGAGTCACGTGGATCCCCCTTTTGCGACCTTCCAGCCAGCGAAGTCAGAGGGCAAGCCAGATTCATTTAACAACTGTGTTACCAACGTACCGGCTGTAGCAATTCAGTTAACAACGGTGACCAGAAAGTTAGTAAAAGGAGGCAAAATTGAACTTGTCTTGCTTCACGTGAAAAATGTTTGGCTCAATTGTGGTCATTAAGTCAAGGATAACCTATACCAGTGATGGTGAATCTTTCCAGCACCGAGTGCCAAAAAGGGAGCACTTTGCGTGCACCCAGGGGACATGCGCATGCTGGAAAATAAACTTCCAGTTTCCGCCGTCTGCCTGCGCGCCTGCCAGCAAGTCTTCCGGTTACTGCTGCACATGCGCACACCCCAATCAGCGGGCTGACATGCATGTTCACACCGGAAACTGGAAGACCAGCTTCTCTGGTTTCCAGCATTGCCGCATGCACAAAGGACAGCTGTTTGTTGCATGCGCACAAGCACCAGAAACCCGGAAAAGAAACCGGTGACATGTCTGTATGCCACTGTGTGGCATAGGTTTGCCCTCATGGACCAGTACTGTTATTTTTATTATTAATTTCCCACTTGCATTGCTATTATTCTTTCTGTTGTTTGTATGTAGGCTGATTTGCCTGAGTACTGGAGGAAAATTCCTGGTTTTGCTCCACCATAAAACCTGGCGCTCCCCAACACTGCCTACCTTGGCAGGAGCCTGCGCAAAGTTTGCCTTCCTCCAACTTCTGACGGTCGGTGACTCCGAGTTCCTCCCACCGTTCAATCCAAGACAGGCTCTCGGGTTTGAAAAAACGGTAACCTGGGGGGAGGGGTCACAAAAGAAACAGGTGAGCCTGTGAATTCTCCTCCATGGAATTTTCTGGAAGGATGGGAAGTGATGTCCTTTGAGGCAGCTCATCTCCCGGGTATCACCAAGCCCATAAGGCAGCCCTGATTTGGCCCATGTCTATGAGGTGGGACTGGGCTGAGAGAGAGGGGTCGGCCCAAAGTTACTTAGTGAGTTTTCGTGCTGAGGGTGGAACTAGAACTCCCAATCTCCTGGTGATTTGGCCCAAAATCACCCAGATGGTTTGCATGGCTAAGGTGGGACTAGAACTCCAAATCTCCTGGTTATGAGCCTAAAGTCAACTAGGCTGGCTTTTATGGCTAAACTGGAACTAGAATTCACCTTCTCCTAATAATTGGCCCAAAGTCACCCAGTCGCCTTTCGTGCCGAAGGAGGGACTAGAACTCCCAGTCTCCTGGTTCCTAGGCCAGCACCTTCACCCTTACACCAAGCTGCCTCAACTATCGAGCTAACCTTGAATTCAGCACAATCAAAAGAATGGCATTGGCTTTGGGGAATTATTGTATTGTGGTGTTTATAATTTTCATTGTAATGTTTATTTTCCCTCCCAGCTAGGAGGGAAAGTCTCCAAAAGTGGCAACAAAGTGTCTTGAGGCCCTCCCACAACTTTTGTGTCTTTCAACACCTCGGAAGGGCCAGGATTAGTCATGCACCCACAACCAGGCCCTACGCAGAGGGTCAGGAAATGAAACCCAAAGGAATGAAAAATAATTGTGCTCTCCGAACTCGGGTCAGAATGGGTGCGTGTGTGTGTGTACATGGGAGCAGCCCACGGACGTACCTGCACATGGATCGGTGGGAATCCCACGGGTGGAATCCAGCTGGTCGCCCACGCACTGCTCTCCGACCCGCTCGATCCGAGACAGGAGATCGGGTTTGAGAACCGGATAGCCTGGAAAAGATTCGACATGGCAGGTCTCGGCCTGGCAAGACTGGCCAAAGGAGGACCCTTCTTTCCTGGGGCTCAGGAGGGAGGGGTGCCTAATTAACTGGCTGCCCCACCCGAGGAGGAGGATTGTGGGGTTCCTGGTGCTCCCTGAGCTTTGTGCTTTCCTTGCAGACATTTCATTACCTAACTAGGTAACACCATCAGTGCAAGAAAGGAATGGGGCTTGCAAGGAATGGAGAGTGGGAGGAGGAGGAGGAGGAGGAGGAGGAAGGACTGTGGGGTCTATTTATTATTTATTTATTTATTTATTTATTTATTTATTTATTTATTTATTTATTTATTATTTATTTATTTATTTATTTATATTTGGTGCTTCTAGACCGCCCCCTCTCCCAGAAGGGACTCGGGGCGGTGTATAGTCCATAGAGAATATCACAAAAGACAATAAAAAAGCTAAATATGTACAGTTTGGAGGAGGTTAAAATGCAATTAAAAGAACTGTACAAAGCTAATATAAATATAAGTTTTAAATCCCTAAAACAGACACAACAAATTAAAAAACCCCTAAGATAACCAGATAATAATACATTTGCCAGGAGGGACAGTTGTAATTATGCCAGGCCTGCTAATCGGAACAGGTGAGTCTTCAATTTTTGCCGGAAGGAGCGGAGGTCAGAAGTGGTTCTAATGTCGGGGGGGAGGTCATTCCAGAGGGTTGGGCCCATCACAGAGAAGGCCCTACTCCTTGGTGTCGCCCGTTGGCATTGCCTAGTGGACGGCACCAGGAGAAGCCCCTCCCTGTGAGAGCGGATTGGCCGCAGGGATGTATGTGGGAGGATGCCTTCCCGCAAGTAACTAGGTCCCGTGCCATGGAGCGCTTTAAAGATGGTAATCAGGACCTTGAAACGCACCCGAAAAACCACAGGTAGCCAGTGCAGCTCGCGCAGGAGAGGTGTTACGTGGGAGTATCTAGAGCTCCCCATGACAACCCGCGCGGCCGCGTTCTGAACTAACTGCAGTCTCCAGGCGCGTCCCAAGGGCAGCCCCATGTAGAGAGCATTGCAGTAATCCAGGCGGGACGTCACCAGCGCATGAGTGACCGTGCGTAGGGCATCCCGGTCCAGTAGGGGGCGCAATTGGCGCACCAGGCGAACCTGGTGGAACGCCCCCCTCGCCACGGCTGCCACATGGTCATCCATTGACAGCCGGGCATCAAGGAGGACGCCCAAATTGCGCGCCCGTTCCACAGGGGGCAACTGTTCGCCCCCTATGGCCAGCGATGGAATCAGCTGGCTGAACCGAGGTGCCGGTAGCCACAGCCACTCGGTCTTGGAGGGGTTGAGTTTAAGTCTGTTGTCCCCCATCCAGACCCCGACGGCTTCCAAGCACCGGGACATCACTTCAACAGCCTCGTTGGGGTGGTCCCTGGTACTCTCTGAGCTTTGTGCTTTCCTTGCAGACATTTCATGTCCCAACTAGGGAACATTATCAGTGCCACAAGGCAGTGGGGTTTAGGAGGAGGAGGAAGGACTGTGGGGTCCTTGGTGCTCTGTGAGTTGGGAGGTTTCCTGGCAGACATTTCATTACCAAACTAGCGAATGCCATCAGGGCGGCTCTTACCGAGAGAAGTTACCAGCTCGTAGTTCTCCATCACAACATCCAGAGATGGTGAAAGTTTTCTGAGCTCCTTGGGGAGGAAGAGGAGGAAGACCAGCTCAAGCGTTACCTGCTGGGGGGGGGGAAAAATCACATATGCTCCAGAAGACAGGCTTAAGATACAGAAGGATCTTGACAAACTTGAACATTGGGCCCTATCTAATAAAATGAAATTCAATGGTGAAAAGAGTAAGGTTCTACATTTAGGCAACAAAAACGGAATGCACAGGTACAGTATAGGTGATACCTTGCTCAATAGTAGTAACTGTGAAAGGGATCTTGGAGTCCTAGTGGACAACCATTTAAATAGGAGCCAGCCGTGTGCAGCAGCTGCCAAAAAAGGTAGGTAGGTAGGTAGGTACATAGATAGACAGATAGATAAAGATATGGATGGATAGATGATAGGCAGGCAGGCTGGTATAAACAGATAGTGGATGGATACAGGATGGATGGATGATAGACAAGACAGATAGGTAGGTAGAGAATGCAGATAAATACAGGATAGATATAGACTGATATATTAGATTATATATGCCGTGTTTCCCTGAAAATAAGACAGGGCCTTATTTTCTTTTGACCCCTGAAATAAGGGCTTGGCCTTATTTTCAGCGAACTCTTATTACTTTTGAAATGCAGCAGGTCCCTTAACCTTGGGAAGTTCTGTCTCTGTTTCTGGCACACTCTTGCCAGCCCTAGCATCACTGGGCCTGCCTCTCTTTTTGCTGCTGCCACTAATATAGCTAGGCTTTGCGGGAGCTGTCATCCACGTGGATGGCAGGTGCAATGGGGGGGGGCACGTGGGGCATGTCCCCCCCCAGGAAATGGCAGAGACCACTACTCATATATACATATGATAAGGGAGGAGAGATTGTGGCTCAGAGGTTATTATAACTGCTTAACATGTAAAATAGCCCAAGTTCATATCCCAGTAAAGAGCTAAATAGCTTGTGTGTGTGATGTGTACATATACATACATACATACATACATATAATTTATATAATTTATATCAAGGCAGTCCTTAACTTACAAGCACAATCGAGCCCCAAACAGATGTTGCTGAGTGAGACATTTGTTAAGTGATTTGTTACGGCCCCATTTTACGATTGTTCTCACCGCAGTTGCTAAGGGAATCTGGCTCCTCAGTTGACTTTGCTGGTCAGAAGGTGCAAAAGGGGATCGCGTGAGCCCTGGGACGTTGAGACTGTCATAAACGTGAGTCAGTTTTCAAAAGTCTGACCACAGGGGTGCTGTAATGCTCATAGTGTTTTAAAAAGTCCTAAGTTCCTTTTTCCAATGGCGTTGTAACATTGAATGGTCACTAAGGGAAGCATCGTAAGGCAAGGAGCGGCTGAACTAATTAAGACAACCTCATTTGAACATAGTTACATAGTTTTCTAGTTAAATAAGAAGAAAGTTTCTGACTTCATTCCTTCTTTAACAGACGTTTAATATTTATACAGACCCCCTATGTTAAAGAGAATTGATTTTTAAAATATCATTATTTTTCTTTTCAGAAAAGTGTATTTTTTTAATGTTTAATGTCGGGCGTTGGGCTTACATTTTTTTTCTTTTTTTCTTTTATGTACACACATTTTTTACTTTTTTCTTTGCTGTTGCTATTATTGGATGCATGGGTTTTTGTTTTTGTTTTTTTGTTTGGTGTTTGTTTTGTACTTTATTCCTACTGATAAAGCACTTTTTAATTTATATATATACACACACACACGTGTACAGAGACACACACAGTTTTGTATTTTATTCTTATGGTTAAAACATTGCATACACACAGTTTTGATTTTATTCTTGATAAAACATCACACACAAATACACACATACATTTATTTTGTATTTTTATTGATACACATACACACACACATCATTGAGGCCGGCATAAAAAAAAATGCCCTCATCCTTCCAACTTACCTGGGTAATTTGCACCTGTGGGGATAATTTTCCAGGAACGAGTGAGCATTTTTTTCATCCCAGCGTGGAACGATATTTTTTTCTCCCCCCAATCCATTAATTTCGGTTGGTTTTTTGGAAAGTTCCTGCATAAATCAGGAAAATATAAAATTTCTTTTCGGGACACAATGTTGAAATTGAGGAAGTCCAGTCTAGTTTTTTTCTTTTTTTTTTAAAGGAGGAGGATGGGGGTGGGGGGAGGAGAGATAATCAATATTCCAATATTTGAGGGGGTTGCCCCAAAGAACAGCAGGGGTGGGTGGGTTGTCAACCTATTTTCCGAAGCACCGGGAGGACAAGAAACAATGGATGGAAACTAATCAAGGAGAGAAGCAACCTGGAATGAAGGAGAAACTTCCTAACGGTGAGGACAATTAAGCAGTGGAACTGCTTGCCACCAAAAGTTGTGGGTGCTTCATCACTGGAGGCTTTCAAGACGAGACCGGACAGATATGATAGCGGGGCTCTTGCCTTGAGCAGGGGGTTGGACTAGAAGACCTCCAAAGTCCCTTCTAGTTCTATTCTGATTGATTGATTGATTGACTGACTGATTTATTGAATGAACCAGTGGAACAGCTTATTACCAGAAGTTGAGGGTGCTCTATCACAGGAGGTTTTTAAAAAGAGACTAGACAGCCATTTGCTCGAAATGGTTTAGGGGCTTCTGCTTGAGCAGGGGAGTGGACTAGAAGACCTCCGAGGTCCCTTCCAGCTCTCTTCCTGTTATTCTGCTGAAGCTCAGGGTTCAAACCTGGGCTGACTAGAAGGCAAACTAAAACTCACACATAGACACACACACACACACACACCACACAAGGAAGGGACCTTAGAAGTCTTTCAGTCCAACCCCCCCTGCTCAAGGCAGGAGAGAGGGACCCCCTCCCCCCAACTCCACCAAAGGAGAAAACAGCCCATTTGCCAGGATGCCATTCCATCCCCAGGCCATCCAAAGTCATGGGAATCTCCTCCACGGATCAACTCCCATCAGTTTCATTCTCTTTCTCTCTTTAGTTCTCTTTCCCATTCTTTTTTCTGTCTCTTTCATTCTTTCTCCTCTCCCTCTTATTATTTCTTTCTCTCTCTCTCTCTCTCTCCCTTTCATTGTCTTTCTCATTCTTTCATCCTTTCTCTTCTCTCTTTCGCTCTTTTTTTCTGTCTCTTTCTGATTCTCTCACTCTTATTCTCTCTTTCATCCTTTTCACATTCTCCTTTCTTTTATTCTCCAGCTTTTCTTTCATTTTCTTCCTCTGATTCTTTCTTTCATTATTTCTTTCTCTGATTCTCTTTCTCTCTCTCATATTCACTTCTTTCTCTCTTTCACTCTCTTTCTCTCATTCTTTCTCATTCTCAATTCTCTCTTCCATCCTCTTTTCATTCTCTCCTTTCTCTTTCATTCTCTTTCTCGCTGTCCCTCCTTCCTTCCTTTCTCTCAGATTCTCTAGCTTTCATCCTTTCTCGTTCTCTTTTCTCATTCTCTCCAATTCTTTCTCTCACTGTTCATCCTCTCTCTCATCCTCTTTTTTCTTTCATTCCCACTTTCTCATGCTCCCTCCTTCCTTTTTCTCTCATTCTCTCTTGTTCTATCTTCCATCCACTTTCTCTTATTCCCTTCCCTTCTGTTTCTTTTTCATTCCCCCTTTCTCCTTCCCTCTCTCCTTCCCCTCCCCTCCTGCCAAACCTTCCCGGGCAAACCCTCCCCCACCTTCCTCCATCCCCAGTCCACCCCCCCCCGACCCCACCCCACCATAACTAATGCTCCCCCTCCCCACCAGAAGAAATAGCCCGGGAGAGGGGGGAAGGCATGTACCAGTACTACAGTACCAGACCCCCTCCCCCAAAAGGATGTCCTCCCTTTCCTTGGGGGAGGGGAGCAGGACCCCCGCCTCAAATCAGTCAAGGAGGGAAGCTTTCCGCCCACCCCATCCAGCCCTGTTGCGCCCCTCCACTTTCAGCTCGGCTTGGAGAATGGCGAACCTTCCTACCTTGGATGGATTTGAGACGGGGGTCCTGCTCCCCAAAGTCCCCTCCCTCCCTTCCCCTCCTCACCCGCTAGGCCCGACGTCCCTCACGTCCAACCGTCGTAGGGAAGCCCGCCCGGGCCTGGCTTTTCCTCCCTCCCGCCACGTGGGACCCCCCCGACACGGACCCCCCTCCCCGAGACGCTAGCCACCCCCCCGCTCACCAGGCCGCGCCGTGACCCCTTGACCCGGCGGGCGGGGTCGCCATAGCAACAAGGGCGACGGTCCGGGCCCCGTTGCGGACGCGCGCGCGTCAGCGACGCATCATCGGGCCGAGACGCTGACTTCACGCTGTGACGTCAAGCGCGCGCCCTCCCCCCCCGACGCGCCTGCGCTCTCTCTCTTCTCGGCCCCAAGGGGGCGAGGCTCTTCAAAAAAAATAAAGAAAAAGAGCCAGATGAGGAAAGCGGAAATGACGCCCCGACATATTCCCTCACTTCGCCATTCGCTGCGCGCGCATCGGCCTCCGTAGCACGTGATACCACTGTGTCACGTGACATCTGGCACGTCTCGCGACATTATTTTCCCCTCGCGGAGCCCGTGCGGGCGTGGCCTGAGCGTGACGCATCGCCAGTTTGACAGTTCTGCCCTAAAGACATTTCCACTCCCACGCGCGCAGCCTGACGGGAAAGAGAGTTCTTCGTGTCGCAATCGCGACGAATATCTGCCCTTTGTAAATTGTTTTCAGAGACAGACTTCTTGCCCTCGCCCGTCTCGGACAGAAATCTCGCGAGAAGGCCCCCCGAAGGTTCCCTTGCGCGGTTCTCTGGGAATTGGAGTTCGGCGCTTTGAAGGCCGCAGGCTTCCAAAGCGAAGCCTTCCCGACTCTGGGCCCTGGATTGCAGGCCCCATGGATTCCCGCCACCTCGGTCTGCCGCCATCGAAGCGGGGAATTATGGGCTCTGTAATCCAAAGGCTGATCCACTTTGCTCAGCTCTGCCCTGTTGTGTTTAGTGGGATATTTCTCGATTACAGACCCTTTAAGATGGGAGGGGGAGGGGTGTATCAACTCCCAGAATCCCGCAGCGACCTGGGGAATTCTGGGGGTCGAAGTTCACCCATGCCGGCTAAGGGATTCTGGGAGCTGCACGCATTCATTCCTGCTGGGGGATTCTGGGAGTTGATATCTGCCCACCTGGGACTGGGGAGCCTCAGACTCAATTCAACTGTGTTAATTATGGGAATTGAAGTCTTTCTTAAAACCTGGGAAATTGCAGCCTTCGAGCCTGGATGCGTTCCGTAGCCGAATCGCAACGACTCTGAACAACGAAACGACGCCCGAAACGGTCCTATTCCCTCCGCCCGGAGCCAATTGGCGATTGATTTGAGAAGGGCAGATTCTTTGCAACATCCACCACCACCCCGGGGGTCGCCTGCTCCGGACACTCGTGGGGGCGTCTAACGAACGCCCCCCCCTCCCGAATGGGAGTCTGTTTCCCCGAAACGGGCTGCGAGTTTCGGAGAAGCCAGCGGAAATTTTGCAATTCGGGGGGCGGCGTGCTTACTCCACCGCGGGACAACAACAAGGGGGCGTGGGGAGGGAGGCGGGCCGATGACCCACCCACCCCAGCTCCAAGAGAGCGTAAGGAGAAGCGCAGGCGGACCCGCACAGAAGTTCACGATGTCCCGTTGGTTGCTGCCGTGCGTGCTGCTAGTCCTGATTGAGGCCGGCCGGCCGGCCGTGCTGCAAAACGCGCTGGACAAAATCCTGGAGGATTTCCACGGGCAGAACCTGGTCCAGGCGGCCTTCCGAGGGGAGACGTCCAGAGAAGTGGTGGAGGTCAGGGGGGTGGGGGCGTCAAACATGCGTGGGAGGGGGCGGAGGGCTTCCACCGAGGGATAGTTTCATCCGTGCGGCGTTCCCAGCGGAGACCAAGAAGCTGGTGGAAGTTTAGTCCGCGTGGGAGTAATGGAAAACTTCCACGAGAGGGGAGGGGAGGGAGTCTGGTCCGGGCACGCGTGGCAAAAGGATTTCCACGGGCGGACAGGGGGTCGTGCCGAGGGAGCTGGTTAAGGTTACCACGCGTGGAAGTCCTGGAGGACTTCCACGGAGGAGGGGAGAGCCCCGTCCAGGCGGCGTTTCGAAGTGGGACCTCCAGGGAGATGATGGGAGGTCAGTACGCGTGGGAGTGGGCTCTCCGTACCCGCTTCCTGGGCTCCCGGTTCTAATCTGCTTGATTGACAGTCCGGGGTGGCGGGGGTCGTTTTGAAAGCTACGCCAGAGAGAGACACGTGTGGGTTTCGTTTTCCCGGGCCGACGCCCCGGGGAAAGTCCCCGCTGGCGAGAGGGGAGAAGGGGGAGGGAAAGGGGTAGCGAGTGAGTTGGGACGGGAGGCGGGTATCAGACAGACTGCTTCGCTTTTGGGAAGCTCCATTGCGCTCCAGCTGTTGGCAGCTGCTCCTCCGTTGGGCTCTGACTTAGTAGTTGGCGGTGCGGAGTTGCTTAACTCCGCAACTTAAAAAAAGGGAATTTGGAGGGTCATCTAGTCCAGCCCCCTGTTCAAAGCAGGACACCTTTATAGAATCATAGAATAACAGGGTTGGAAGGATCCTTGGAGGTCACCCAGTCCAACCCCCTCCCAGAGCAGGAGACCCTCTACCTAATTCCAGACAAGTGATTCTCTCAGTCTCTTCTTTAAAACCTCCAGTGTTGGAGCACCCACAACTTCCAGTTGCAAGCAGTTCCACTGGTTAATTGTCCTCACTGTCAGGAAATTTCTCCTTCATTCTAGGTTGCTTCTCTCCCCAATTAATTTCCATCTGTCGCTTCCCCTGCCTTCTTTGGAAAATGGGGGGGGGGGGGCTTCTTTGGGGCAGCCCTGAAAATATTGGAACGCTGTTACTATCTCCCACCACAGACCTCAAGGAAACCCCTTCCCAAATACCCTCTTATTGGCCTTGTGAGGGTCTCTGCCATTTCTTACCTAGCTTTTAATTGATTTTTTATTAGCCTTTAAATGAATTTTCCTTTGCTTTTAATTTGAATTTTCCTTTGAACTTTTGCGTTGCTCGCAGGAGTTACCGATGGGCACCTACGTCCAGTTGGAAGTGGATCTCGTCCAGACGGTTTGCAGAAAACATCAGTGGAGGAGGCAGAACTGCCAGATCAAAGCAGGCGGCGTGAGTACACACAAACAGACACACACACACACACACACACACATACACACACGTATGTTATGGACCGCCCCCCCTTTTTTTTTCTTTCCCGAATCTTGCAAAACACAACAATTGACAAAGCCAGCATTTCGCAAGCCAAACCTCAAAAAGACACACAGCAAACTCTCAGCGTCACACCCTTGGAAGGGACCTCAGAGGTCATCTAGTCCAACCAGCTGCTCAAGCAGAGTGACAGATTTGGAAGGGACCTTGGAGGTCTTCTAGTCCAACCCCCCTGCCCAAGCAGGAGACTCTCCACTGTTCCAGACAAAGGGTTGTCCCGTCTCTTCTTCGAAACCTTCAGTGATGGAGCAGCAGCCACGACTTCTGGTGGCCGGCAGTTCCACTGGGGAATTTTTCCTCTCGTACAGCCGTCTTGTTTGAACTGTTTTGAGGATGAATGGACACATTTTTCTTTAGGGGTCTGTTGTGAACTTAACCATGATTTGACTGTCTATCTCTCTTTTTTTCTTTCTCCCTCTTTCTCCTTTTTCTTTTTGTCTCCCTCTCTCTCTCTTCTTTTTCTTTCCCTCCCTCTCTCTCTATTTTTTTTTGCTTTTCCTTCCCTCTCTTTCCTTCTCCTTTCTTTGTTTCACCTTTTCCATCTTTTTCTCTTTTTCTCTTTCTTTTCTCTTTCTCCTCTCTCGCTGTCTCTTTCTGTGTTTCTCTTTCTCTGTCTCCTTTCTCTCTTTTCTTTTTGTCTCTTTCTGTCTTTCTCTCTCCTTTTTCTTTATCTCTTTCTTTGTCTTTTTTCTTTCTCCTGTCTTTCTCTTTGTTTCTTTCTCTCCTTTTTCTTTTTCTGTTTTTCTTTCTCTTTCTCTTTCTTTCTCTTCCTTTCTATACTTTCTCTTTTTTTCTTTCTCATTTTCTTTCTCTTTCTCATTCTGTTTTTCTTTCTCTATTTTCCTCTTTCTCTCCCCTTTGTCTCTGTTTTTCTCTTTCTCTTTCTCCTTGTTTCTCTTTTTCTTTCTGTCTTGCTCTCATTTCTCTCTTCATTTTCTTTCTCTTATCTTCTTTCTCTCTCTTCTTATCTCTATTTCTTTCTCTTTTTTCTGTCTTTCTCTTTTCTTTCTTTCTTGCTCTTCTGTCTTTCTCTCATTTTTTCTTCTTTTTCTTTTTTTTTTCTTTCTCTCTCCTCTCTTTCTCTGTCTTTCTCTCCCCCCCCCCCAGCGGAGGCAGAAATGCCTGGCTTGCTTCAAGTTTGATGCCACCAATCCCGGGACCCTCATCAACAAATCTCTCCGATGCTTATCCGAAAACAGTTCCATCTTCCAGGTGGGTCAAGACCCTCCCTCCTTCTCCCTCATCCGCTCCCAAATGCCCACACCTCTGCTACTCCCCAGGGAGAGGAGACCCCGAAGTCCCCATTGCATTGTCAGCTAGGTGTTGTCAAGTGCTGTCAGGGCTGGGGTGAGGCCTGAGCCCCCCTCCCCCTGAACCACTCAGGAATATCACCCTCCGCTTGATCCTTCATTGTCGATCGCCAACATTACAACAATCTTGGCTTGTTTTCCACCGGGAACGGCCAGAGGAGGCTTTGTGGAATTGGAAAGAATTCATGATTATGTCATTCGTGGCCATGCAACGATTCCAAACTAGATGCTTGCTCGACTCCTTCCTTCCTCCCTCCGGCCTGGCTGGCAATGCCAGCAGACCTGGTTGTCCTCTGGATGTGTGGGTCTTCGGCATGGCGACGCTGTGACCGGCCTGATGGGAACCAAACAGAGTCATGGAATGGCAGAGTTGGAAGGGACCTTGTAGATCTTCTAGTCCAGCCCCCTGCTCAAGCAGGAGACCCTTACATAATCGTTTAATGGAAGAGTTGGTCCTTCAAGGTCCACTTCCAGCTTTGTTATTCCGTGATCCTCTAAGGTCTCCTGCCCGGGCAGTGGGTTGGACTAGATGACCTCTGAGGTCCCTTCCACTTCCGTCATTCCATGACTCCATTTGGTTCCCATTGGGCCAGTCGAGGGCAACCACGCCAGAGGGAGGAAGGATACAAGCGAGCATCTAGCTTGGAATCGTTGCATGGCCGCAAATAATATAAGCGGGAATTCTTTCCAATTCTTTCGGGAGTAGACCGAGGACTTTTGCAAAGGGGTTCGATCACCCCCGTTGGGGATGGCATCATTTCCCCCCCCTTCCCCAATCTGGCAAAAGTGGGGTGTCTCCCCCACTTTCCTCTACCTTTGGAGGTGCCAGCCCCCTCTCTCCCGGTTTCTCCTCCCCACAGGAAGCGAGGAGGCGGCAAGAAGAGGCATGCCAGATCATCAAGTCGGCCAACGAGAACCCATACCTGCCCGGAAAGTTTGCCTTCTCCGTTGGACTTCCTTCCTGATCATTCCCGGCACGCCTGGCAAATTTGGTACCCGGCCTTTTTATTGGGGGGGGGGGGGGGGAGTCCTGGATCCACATCCCGAGGGTAGGAGGGGATGGGCATCGGTGGTGGAAGGATGGCGCCAAAGGTAGGTTTGGGTATCACCATCCAGGCAAAGGGCTGGGCAGCTCTGCTGGCACGTTTGATTTGAGGGGTCCTTGGTGGTCTCGCAGGTTGGTGGTTTTCTGGCAGTCGTTTTGTGACCCAACTAAGGAACGTCATCAGTGCGTGGAGAGGAGGAAGAGCAGGACGACTATGGGGTCCTTGGTTCTCTCTGAGCCGGGTGGTTTTCTTGCAGACGTTTCATGACCCAGCTAGGTAACATCACCAGGGCTCGAAGGAAAGGAGGGTTTGTGGAGTGGAGGAGGATGGTGTCCTTGATGGTCTCAGAGGTTGGTGGTTTTCTGGCAGACGTTTCATAACCCAACTAAGTTACGGCAGTGGTGCACTGAGGATGTTATCTAGTTGGGTCCTGAAAGATCGGCAAGAAAACTGCTAAGCTCCGAGACCATCAAGAACTCCATTCTCCTCCTCCTCCTCCTCCCCCCCTCCTCCTCCCCCTCCTCTCCACAAACCACAATCACTTCTAACACTGATGATGTCATCTAGCTGGGTCCTGAAAGGTCTGCAAGAAAACAAACAACTAAGCTCCGAGCATTGAGGATCTTCCTCCTCCCCCTCCTCATTCTTCTTTTTCTTCTCCTCCTCTCTTCCTTCCTCTTCCTCCTCCTCCTTCTTCGCCTCCTCATTCTCCTTCCCCTTCTCGCTCTTCTTCTCCTTCTTGTTTTTTCTTTTCTTCATCTGCTCCTCTCCACAACCCCCCCTCCCTCGTCGGGTCACGAAATGTCTGCAAGAAGACAACTAGCCACACCAACTCAAACAACTAGAGCACCAAGGGTCCCACAGTCTTCCTCCTTCTTCTCCTCCCCCTCCCCCCTCCCTTCTAATACTAGTGATGTTACCGAGTTGCCCTGAACTCTCCTCTGAACCTAGTTGGCCATAGAGAGTTGGCATGTTGCGTTGGCTATAGAGAATTGGCCATGTTTTGTAATTGGCCATAAACAGTTAGCCGTGGACAGTTGGCCATGGTGAGTTGGCCGTATATATCCCAATACTGCTGGGCTTCTTTGGACTGCTTGCTATCTGGCAGAATGTTGACGGTCTCCCCTTTTCTTTCTCTCTCCCCCTCCCCAATACAGAGCTGCGTGGTCGGTTGACTGGCATCTAGGGGCATCCGTGCATTGCCCCTCTCCGACAGAAGTCCATCTTCCAGAAGCATCAGCCCCTCGTCTCTCCCCTCCCTTTTGATTCTCTTAATAAAATTACAAGTTGAGTTTTCACCACTCCTGTCATTTCTGCTCCGCGGGTGTCCTCGGGGGTCTGTCGTGTGCAGCGATGCCAGAAGCAAAGGGGGTGCAAGATGTCTGTGCAAATTCTCAGTCATTCCAGGTTGCGGTTGTGCCAAAAGCTGCTTTTTCCAAGAGGCAACTGGCCTTTCTTGGTTTGTTTTTTTTTGGCTGAAGAGGTTTTGCTTTTCATCCGAGAAGCTTCCTCTCTTCTGAATAACAGTTCAGCTCTTCACTCAGAAGTGAAGTAGCTTCTGGGATGGGAAGGGAAACCTCTTCATGGAAAAACAAACCCCAAGCTGTGATTGGATGCTGGGGAACAGAAGGATTTATACTCCTTGCGGAGAGCTATTCATTTGCATTCTTTTTAGAGAGTTATTGAGGCCGCTTGGAGGTCTGTCTGTTTTTGTCAGTGTCCTCAAGGTCACCCGAATAGTGCAAATAGTGCAAATTGCAGTTTCAAGAAGGCTCCTCCCCTATTTGCACTGCTCAGGTGTGACCCCGAGGACAACAAACCTTCAAGTTGCCTCAATGGCTCTTTAAAAAGAATGCAAAAGACCAGCTGTCTGCAGGGAATATTAATCCTTCTGTTCTCCACTATCCAATCAGAGCTTGGGGTTGTTGTTTTTGCCTTGAGGAGGTTTCTTTTCTCATCTGAGAAGCTTCTTCAGTTCTGACTGAAGAACTAAACTGTTAAGTCAGAACTGAAGAAGCTTCTTGAATGAGAAGCAAAACCTCTTCAAGGAAAAAAAAGCCCTGAGAAAGTCCAGTTGGCTCTTGAAACACAGCAACTTTGCAACAAGGTGCAAGATGTACACTCTGCGATTTTGGGGAAGAGGCCGGGCCTCTCTATGACCAGGTGGGAGACCAACAACATGCAGCGTAATAGTACAGTACAGGACCGGATGGATTACACCCCAGGGTTCTGAAGGAACTGGCAGACGAGATCTCAGAACCACTGAATTACATCTTTCAGAGATCCTGGAGCACCGGGGAACTACCAGAGGACTGGAAAAGAGCTGATGTGGTTCCCATCTTCAAAAAAGGGAAAAAATTAGATCCAGGAAACTACAGACCTATCAGCCTGACCTCAATACCAGGAAAGATTCTGGAAAAAATAATCAAGCAACGAATTTGCGAACACCTAGAAGCAAACAAAGTAATAGCCAAAATTCAATGGTGAAAAGAGTAAGGTTCTACATTTAAGCAACAAAAACGAAATGCACAGGTACAGTATAGGTGGTACCGTGCTCAACAGTAGTAACTGTGAGAGGGATCTTGGAGTCCTAGTGGACAACCATTTAAGTAGGAGCCAGCCGTGTGCAGCAGCTGCCAAAAAAGCCAACACAGTTCTAGGCTGCATCAACAGAGGGAGAGAATCAAGATCACGTGAAGTGTTAATACCACTTTATAATGCCTTGGTAAGGCCACACTTGGAATACGGCATTCAGTTCTGGTCACCACGATGTGGAAAAGATGTGGAGACTCTAGAAAGAGTGCAGAGAAGAGCAACAAAGAGGATGAGGGGACTGGAGACTAAAACATATGAAGAACGGTTGCAGGAACTGGGTATGTTTAGCTTAAGAGAAAGAAGGACTAGGGGAGACATGACAGCAGTCTTCCAATATCTCAGGGGTTGCCCCAAAGAAGAGGGAGTCAAACTATTCTCCAAGGCACCTGAGGGAGGAACAAGAAGTAATGGGTGGAAACTAAACAAGGAGAGAAGCAACTTAGAACTGAAAAGAAATTTCCTGACAGTGAGGGCAATTAATCAGTGGAACAGCTTGCCTCCAGAAGTTGTGAATGCCCCAACACTGGAAGTCTTTAAGAAGATGTTGGATAGCCATTTGCCTGAAATGGTATAGGGTTTCCTGCCTAGGCACGGGGTTGGACTAGAAGACCTCCAAGGTCCCTTCCAACTCTACTATTGTATTGTATTGTATTGTATAGTATTTAGGTTAGCAAATCTAAGTCCTTGTTCAGTACAGAACTACTGCAATTGAAGACACCTGATAAAAAAAGTACAGGGCTGCGGAGGTTGTGGGAATGTCCCGAGGGTAAAATAGGGATGTACGAATTCGCTTCGGATAGCAAATTTTGGCTTCCGATTTGCAAATCTGCCCACCGTCTTTTCATTACACAGACACTAAAAAAAGTAAATTGCAAACGTTCTGATGTTGATTTGTTTTTTAATAGGTTGTCGTGTCTCCACTTTGTGAAATTTCTAGCCCCTTCCCCCAGAGTGGGGGTTGCAGAAGCATCCTGGCTTGACCCCCGCCCACCCCATCACGAGAAAAGAGTGGAAGCGGTACGCCAGGCAGGCTGAGTTTCATAATGCTCGCTTAAGGGGGATTAATCTGGAACAAAGGATTGTGGTTACCTTGTTAAGCATTATTGGGGAGGGGGAATTTTGGAGCAGGCTCACTGGTGCCCACATACGCATACACACACAAAGACCACCGTGCTCCAAAAGCCTGCCTGGGAATTGACCGCTGCCCTTGGGGGATGGCATAGATGTCCTCGTGGGTTCCCCCCAACGCAGGCAGGTTTGGTAAGGGTCCTTCTCCTCTTCTTTGGGATGGGGGGTCAACTCATCATGGCCAACAGCATGCCCAACATGCCATGGCTTACTCGTGGGGACCAACTCATCATAGCCAAATTGCAGCAGGACAATTCGACAATACAGTTATTTTGAAGAGTTTAAAATTTTGA